>NC_134541.1:136730972-137051674 GCF_050624435.1 Tenrec ecaudatus
GCACAGGGCACTAACCCACCCAAGGGGAGGGTATTGTTTGGGTCTCCACAGGGAAAGAGGGACCAGACATCAACCCGATGTGGAGTGGGGAACCAGTGGAGAGGTCTGGGGGGCCAGCTCCAACCCCAACTACTAAGGGGACATCTTTCCCTCCCCTCAGAAGAATTTACATCAAAGGAGAGCACTGAATCTACAGCTCCAGAAGAGGGACATATCTGATCAGCGCACACGGGAGCAGATGAAGGGGGAGGAGGAGAGAGTAGAGCACATCCTGGCCCACCAGGCCAGGAGGTCAATGTTCCCAATTAGAATAGCCAGTCAACAGAGAGAACCACATGGTCAGCCCCACTATGAGACACGACGTCCCTCACTGACCCATAGCCCTACAAGCGACAACACCGGAGACACAGTGAAGGAATTGCACCCGATCAGATCCTCCACACAGAGGCAAAACATTAAGGGGGTGCAACAGAACAGCAAGGGAATGGAGTGGCGAAGTCCCCAGGGAAAGCTGAAGGTGGACTTTGAAGGCAGGGCATGGTACCCCTACAGACTGGACTGGAAAACACTCCTAAAGGCCAACAAACAATCCTTGAACTATCTACAAGCTTTTCTTTCTTGATTTGTTTTGTTTTTGTCATTGGTTTGTTGTTGTTTTGTTGTATATTGTTGCCTGGTTGTGCTATGTCTTGTTTTTGTGCATGTTACTATCTCTGCAGGTCTGTCTAAATAAGATAGGCTGGATGAACAGTCGGAGGAGAAAACGGGACCCATAGTTCCGTGGGGACATGGTAGACGGGGAAGTGGGGGGAAAGGAAGTGGTGTTAACAAACCCAGGGACAAGGGAACAACAAGCAATCCAAACCGGTGGTGAGGATGGTGTGGGAGGCCTGGCAGGGCATGATCAAGGATAATGTAACTAAGAGGAATTGCTGAAACCCTGGTGGGGACTGAGCATGATAGCGGGATAGGAGGGAAGTCAAAGGAAATAGAGGAAAGATCAGGGAGGAAGAGGGCATTTATAGAGGTCTAGATAAAGACATGTACATATGCAAATATATTTATACATGAGGATGGGGAAATAGATCTATGTGCATATATTTTTAAGGTTAGTATTAAGGTAGCAGAGGGACATTGGGCCTCCACTCAAGTACTCCCTCAATGCAATAATACTTTCTTCTATTAAATTGGCATTCTATGATGCTCACCTTCCTGACACAACCGCTGAAGACAAAGTGGGTGAACAACTAAATGTGGTGAAGAAAGCTGATGGTGCCCAGCTATCAAAAGAGATAGCGTCTGGGGTCTTAAAGGCTTGAAGGTAAACAAGCAGCCATCTAGCTCAGAAGCAACAAAGCCCACATGGAAGAAGCACACCACCCTGTGCGATCACAAGGTGTCAAGGGATCAGGTATTAGGCATCATCAGAACAAAAATCTTACCATAGTGAATGAGCGGGGGAGTGCGGAGTGGAGATCCAAAGCCCATTTGTAGGCCACTGGACATCCCCTTACAGAAGGGTCTTGGGGAGGAGACGAGACAGTCAGGGTGCGATGTAGCAACGATCAAATATACAACTTTCCTCTAGTTTAGTTCCTAAATGCTTCCTCAACCCCCCTCCCCCCGTCATGATCTGAATCCTACCTTGCAAGCCTGACTAGACCAGAGGAGGTACACTGGTACAGATGGGAACTGGAAACACAGGGAAGCCAGGGCGGATGATCCCCTCAGGATCAGCGGTGTGAGTGGCAATACTGGGAGGGCATAGGGAGGGTGGGTTGGAAAGGGGGAACCTATTTCAAGGATCTGCATGTGACCTCCTCCCTGGGGGACATACAATAGAAAAGTGGAGGAAGGAAGACGTGGGGCAGAGCAAGATATGACAAAATAATAATTTATAAATTATCAGGGGTTCATGAGGGAGGGGAAAAATAAGGACCTGATGCCAGGGGCTTGGGTAGAGAGCAAATGTTTTGAGAATGATGAAGGCAATGAATGTACAAATGTGCTTTACACAATTGATGTATGTATGGATTGTGATGGGAGGTGTGTGAGTCCCTAATAAAATGATTTTTTAAAAAGTCTAGAAACAACAAGTAAAATGAATGATTTGTTTTATAGTTTATCATCCGTGTCCAGTTTGGTGATGCCATATAAGTGAATTATCAGGTCATTATTCTTGTGCCCCTTCTATTTTTAAAAATAACACAAAAATTAATTTAAAAAAGACTTCACCTTATATGTTTTGGACAGGTTATGGGGAGAAGGCAGTCAGTCACTAGAGAAGGACATCATGCTTGGCAGAGGGAGGGACAAAGAGGAGGGCTGGATGAGATGGACTGGCACAGAGGCTGCAATACAGGGAACCTCTGTGGGGATGGCACAAAACCGGATGGCATACACCCGGGCAGGGTTTTCTTCTGTTATGCGTAGGGTCTCGGTGGGTCCCAAAGGACCTGCTGGCACCTAACAATCTCCACAAGGCAGGGTGGGTAAGGGTCATTTGCCCAGGCTCCACAGCAGCAGCAACAAGGGGCTCAACATCAGAACAAGCGTGAGGATGGCCCAGAACTGGACCTTGCTGCCTTCTGTTGTCCAAAGGGTCACTATGAGTCAGAACCCCCTCGATGGAGGGCACCGAATACCACCCCCATTCCCCACCCCCCCTTCACCCCTCCCCCACGACGCCCACAGAAGCAGAACTGGGGGTGTGGAGCAAGGCCGACCAGGTCCAGGAGCATCTCAGACTGGCTTGGGCTGCCCTGTGGGGAAGGCAAGGTGTAGCTTGGCCCAGGAGAGTCCAGAGAAAGCCGCGCACTCACAGGGTTGGTGTCTGAACCCAGAAGGGCCCCCCTCGTGGCAGGGAAGTCTCCATGGAAGGGCACACGCAAGAATCCCATTGTACAGGAGGGACATCCAGCCCAGAGAGGGTAAACTGAGGCCTCACCCCACACCTTGCTTAGGGCTCCCAATGGATCCCCTCTGAGCTGGATAAGAAGCCTCTCCAGGAGGGCGCACAGTAGGCACAGTCTGGGACCAAGGAACAGCGGCTGCAGCTCCAGGCCCGGAGGGCGGCCCCCATGCGCACCATCTTTGGGGACTTAGAGTCCAAGCCTCGAGCATGGCTCCGGGAGAGGCAACAAGGAGGGAGCGGGGAGCACGGTTTGGGTGAGGGAGGGGCTCAGGGACTCAGGCGAGGGAAGGCAGGGAGTAGGTTCGACCGCCGCGAGGAGAGGGGCGAGGACTCCTGAGAGGGAGGGACAGATATGGTCAGAGGTGGTGGGGGGTGGAAGAGGAGGCTGGAGGAGCTTGGGAAGGGAGGGGGCACGCAGACCCCTGAAGAGTGGGAGTTACAGACTGGGAGTGGGAGGTGGGGGACAAAGATCGTCAGGGACCTGGGCAGGCTAAGGGAGGGGAGGGGAGAGGAGAGGAGGGGGGCTGGAGTCCGAGGAGGGAGGGGGCACAGTCAGGGGAGAAAGGGTCGCAAAGGATGGGGAGGGAGGGGTCGCTAAGGATGGGGAGGGAAGGGGTGTGGACTCGAGGAGCAGAGGGCAGGGAGACCTGAGCTGGGGAGGGGGTACAGACAGGGAAGGAGCGGGGAGGGGAGGAGGGCCCGAGCTCGGGGAGGGAGGGGGCGCAGATGCGGAGAGGGGAGCGGATGGAGGGGGCGGAAAGGGGAGGGGAGGAGGCCCGACCTTCCGAGAAGGTGGAGGTGTGGACTCGCGGAGGGCAAGGCGACCTGAGCTCCGGAACGGGCACAGACCAGGGAAGAAGTGGGGAGCGGAGGAGGGCCCGAGCTCGGGGAGGGAGGGGGCGCAGACGCGGAGAGGGGAGCGGATGGAGGGGGCGGAGAGGAGAGGGGAGGGGAGGGGAGGAGGCCGGCGTTCCGAGAGGGAGGGGCGCTGTCCGGGGAGGGGAGGCGCGCGGCGGGCCGGCGCGGGCGGGGGTCCAGCGGCGGGCTGTGGGCGGCGGCGGCGCGCGCAGCAACAGCGCGGCGTCGGGAGCGGGGGCGAGCGAGTGGCCGCGGCGGCACCTGCGCGCCGCTAGAGCAGCCTCCAGCAGCCATGGCCATGGCCGGGGCCGCCGCGCCGCGCCTCCGCCACCTGCTGTGGCTCGCCTGCCTCCTGCCCTTGGCCGTGGGCCCGGCGGCCGCAGGTAAGGCTACACGGGAGGTGGGGGGACCTGGGGCTGACCACCTGCTCCGCGGGCGGCCACTGCGGGGGTCGCAGCGAGCCGGGCCCTGAACCCACTCCTCTCGTCGCCCCGACACTGGAGGGGCGCCTCTGGGTTCCGGAGCACCCCGGCTAGGACCTTGCCCGCTCGCTCGGGGACAGTGCAGCCCTGGAGGGGGAAGAAGGAAGGACCAGGGCAGACTGCCAGGCGTCGCTGTGTTTTCATCCTAACATGTCGCCACCGTTGGATGGATTGCATCCCCTCATCTCCCCCAACCCCCATTCATGTTGGCTTCTGGGAGGACACGATTTTTGAGCCAAGGGGTCCTTGTCAGCCACCTCCTCTGAGACCCTTCCCCAAAGGACCTCAAGCCACCAGCACCCCGACACCCGCTCCCCTTCTGACAGGCTCTGGGAGCAGTGGGAAGACCCAGACGGAAGATTTGAGGGGCTGGTGGGATGCGGGAGCGCCTGGACATGGCGGCTCATGGGAGCTGAATTTTAGACTGCGTTTGTCATTCTCTCCCCACCCCCCTCCACCCCGAAGTCCCCGCCCCTCCCCAAATGAAAGAGGGATTGCAAGGAAGAGAGCGAAGAATGCAGATTCGTGACAGAAACGCCACACGGGAAAATGGAAACCCAGCATCCGGGACGCAGAATTAGGTAGTCATGGTGCCAGGCCATGGAAATTGGAAGTCTTTGGCCCATTCGGTACCTAGTCCAAACCATCTCCTTGTGGTGGCGTCATCACCCACTCAAACTCAGAGAAGTGATCCTTGGGGTTCTGGAAGCATCTTTATGGAAGAAGACAACCGAGTCTTTCTCCCGTTGATCAGCTGGGGGGCTCAAGGGGCCAATTTTCCCCATCGGCAGCCCAGTACCTACTTCACTGTGCCATTAGGCTTCCTGGCCTGAGGTACAGGTGCCCAGAAAGGGCAAACAATGTGCGTATGAATGACTCATACTCTGGACGTTGTTCATGGTGCCTAGGCTGGTTCCAGAGGGCTCTTGCACCCACAATGTGGTCGGCAGTGTCGGAACTGGAGCTGGAGAACATCACTCCCTCATCCCTCGGAGAAAGAGGTTGGGGGTGCCACCTGTCTGGGATGCTTTGTACCCCAGGGGTCATCCATGGCCAATCTGAGGACTAGACTGTCCATTCCAGAGTGCATAGGCTGGGTTTTAGAGATACCGATGGGAAATGTGTGGGGCACTGTGGAAGGGGCTTGTGAAACCACTGTGCAGAAGGTTCCGGACCCCACGTGCTGTGAGCTAAGCAGAAGCCCTGGCTGGGGGTGGGGACAGGGAGCTACAAGGCAAGCGTTACTATCTTGGGTCAAGGGACCCTTGAGTTTGGGTTCAGGCCCTTCAGCTGGGTCTCCCTCTGCACCTAGGATGATGGGCACAGTTTGCTTGGGCAAGCTCCCAGACCAGGGCTCTCTCGGGACATGCTACCAAGGACCTGTGCCAGGGCTGAGCTTCCAGAAGTGGGAATATGCAGGAAAAACCCCAAATGCCAAGCCCACTGCCAATGAGTCCATTCTGACTCACAGCCACCCATAGGATGGGGTACAACTACCCCTTTGAGAATCCAAGAGGTTAAATCTTTAGGGGAGCAGACTGTCTCTTCTCCCATGGAGCAGCTGGTGGGTTTGAACTGCCCAACTTGTGGTTAGCTCAGTTTATAACCCCCAGCAGCACCAAGTCTGTTTGAAGATGTGTGAGGGGGCTTCTGAGGACCTTTTAATCCCATTTTCCACCAGCTTTTTGAAGCTCCCTTGTATAAGAGTGGGTAGGGCGGTGGGGCTTGGCATTGGCTCCATCGCCCAGACTTGTATGTATGCCCTGGCCCTGTCTGAGGACCCTCAGAAGGAGGAGGCCAAATCTCTGGGGGCTGTGTGGGTCCTGCATTTACAGAACCAGCTTGGGAATCCTTAACCTTGGAGCCTCCTTGGGGAGGGGGCACTGGTGACTGGGGGCCAGTGTCAACCTCCCTGTCAGCAGCAGCACTAGCCCCTTCCTATCCCCCCATCCCTTCCCCTTCCCTTCCTGTGTGTCTCTCTCCTCCCCGCCCCCCCCCATCCTAGCTTGCCAACTCCAACCTGCTGCAGTCAGATTCCATCCCCATGGCAACGAGCTACATATGACGTTAGCAGGCACCCATCTCACTGCAGATGCTAAATGGACATGAGGATGTAGCTGAGTGTCCCTGCCATCTGCCAGCCTCGCTCTGGGCTCTGGCCCACGCTCCTCCCAGGAGGTGCAGCGGCAGGAGGGAGCAAGGAGCATGCTTCTCAGACCAGAGGACCAATTAGCCCAGCTCAGCTGGCTCACTGCTGTCCCCAGCCAAAAGGAGGGGGATGAAGCTTAGCACTGGCAGGTGGGGCCAGGTGCTGCAGATCTGTTAGGGGAAACCAGCCTAGGCTGCTGGGGGACTAACTGCTATTGAGTCGATCAGGACAGACAAAAAGAATAAAAATGCATTGCTATCCAGTTGATGCCGTGTTGATGCCGACTCGTAGTGACTCTGTAGGGCAAAGTAGAACTGCCTGCTGTGAGTTTCCTAGACTGTAACTCTTCATGGGAGTAGAAAGCCCCATCTTTCTCCCTTAGAGTGGCTGGGGGTTTCGAACTGCTGACCTTGCGCTGAACAGCTCAGTGCTGCACCATGGTCAGAAATGGCCTCATGAATGCCTAGCAGTGAAAGTCGATTAGTGGAGACCTGGGGCTATAGGAGGGGGCAATGGGGTGTCATTGCTGAAGGGATACTGAGTTCCTGTTTGGGGAGAGGAAAACATTTTGAAAACAGGTGATGGAGAGAGTGCCACAGGGGTCCTGGTGTCACAGCAGGTGAAACATCCAACCACCAATGGAAAGGTCAGCGGTTAGAACCCACCAGCTGCTCAGAGCGAGAACGAGGTGGCAGTCTGCTCCCATGAAGATTACAGATCTGGAAATGCCATGGGACAGCCCTACTCTGTCCTATAGGACACACTTGGAGCAGGACAGGGGGGGGCAAGGGTGTGGCAGTTGGAGTAACCTAAGCTGGGATGGGGATAGAGATGCATGTAAAGCAGGCAGGAGTGGATGTAAGTCAGGGGTGGGCATCAGCCACATTCCTAGTGAGGGAGAGGTGAGGACTGTCCCCAGATGGGAAGGCTCAGAGGGATAAGGGCCTGGGGGCTGACTGTTGGGGAGCTGGCGGCTCTAACCCTACAGGGTGTAGGGCGGTGGGTTGGAAGGTGGGAGGAATCCAGGGCGTCATAGACCAAACCCAAATCCACCGAGTTGATCCTGACTCATGGTGACCCTTGAACACAGATTGGAACTGCCACATACGGTTTCCAAAGCTGTGCTCTCTAGGGGAGGAACCTGATGGCATAGTGGTTAAGTGCCAGGCTGCCACTCAAGATCAGGGGTTTGACCCCACAGCTGCCCCGTGAGCAGTCAGCTTCAGTTAAGAGGGCAGCCTTGGGTGCCCGAAAGGGCAGTTCTCCGATGACTGAGAGTAGGCTCATCTTCAGGGAAGCAGGCTGCTCCATCTTTCTCATGCTGTGGGTTTGAACTGCAGGCCTTTCAGTTTGCAGTGGAGCACTTTAACCACTGTTCCACCAGGGCCATCTCTACCATAGCCACTGGCCACACAGGACTGTGGTTTGTCTCCATCGACAAACTCAAGGGGACCCCGTGTGTTTTGGTTAAGAACTGTGCTCCGGACGAGCCAGTCAGGGTACAGTATAGCATCGATGAAACATACAACTTTCCTGTAGTTCTTTAATGCTTCCCCCCCCCCGCCACTATCATGACCTCAATTCTACCTTACAAATCGGACTAGACCAGAACATGCACACTGCTACAGATAAGAGCCCTCAACACAGGGAATCCAGGATAGGTAAACCCCTCAGGACCAACAATGAGAATAGAGATACCAGGAGAATAAGGGAAAGGTGGGGGTTGGGGAGGGGGAATCATCACAAAGATCAATCTATAACCCCCTCCCAGGGGGATGAACAACAGAAAAGTAGATGAAGGGTGACAGAGGATGATGTAAGATATGAAAATAATAATAATAATCTATAATTTATCAAAGGTTCATGAGGGAGGGAAGGAGGGCGAGTATGAGCTGATATCAAGGGCTCAAGTAGAAAGAAAATGCTTTGAAAATGATGATGGCAACATATGTACAAATGTTCTTGACACAATGGATGCTTGTATGGATTGTGATAAGAGATGTAAGAGCCCCCAATAAAAGTATTTAATAAAAAAGAAGAAGAAGAGGACCTGTGCTCTGGGGGAGTTTTCAAAACTGTGAGCTGGAAGCACTGAGTAAGTAAGTAAACTTGAGTCCTTTCCATGGACAGGTTCATGGTGAGTGGCTGCTTTGGGGCTCGGGTTGGGCTTGAGCGCACACCTGGATCCTGGGTACCGTCAGCTTTTAGGAGCTGAGTCTCTGCATACCTTCTTGGAGTCCCTGGGTAGCCCAAACAGTTGCTATGCTCAGCTTCCTATTCTGACTCGAAATGACCCTACAGGACAGAGTAGAACTGCCCCCATGGGTTTCTGAGGCTGTCACTCCTTGCGGGAGCAGAAAGCCTCATCTTTCCACCAGGGAGAGACTGGTGGGCTCCAACTGCTGACTTAGTGGCTCGCGACCCAACACATAACCACCACTCCACCAGGGGGCCGCTGTGCTCTAACCCAAAAGTTGGAGGTTTGAGTGTCCCCAGAGAGCGGCACCTTGGAAGAAAGGCCTAGCCATGTCCTTGCAAATCATCAGCCGTTTTCAGAAAGAACAGAATCAGGGATCTTAAAGGCTTATCTTAAAACAAACAACCATCTAAGTGAGGCTTCAGCCAAGTCCACACATCAGCCCGTGTGATCCAAGGACGGTGAAAAATAAAATCTGAGACCTGAGGAGAGAATGGTATCTGTGCTTAAATTCTGAGTACCTGGTTTGCAGAAGGCCATGCAGGACAGTGAAAGCCTAAAATCCGTTTGCAGGGTCCCCGTGTGGATTAAGCCGCCAGTGAATCCTCTCCGATTATCGATCAGGGCTGTGAATAGCTTTCCTGCATTGGCGAGTAGACTAATACAGATATAATTAGGTTAAAATGTAGCATCTTATCGATTGTTCTCCCCTTTGACCCATTTTGGGAGCTCTGCTGGCCATAATGGTTACAAGTTGAGCTGCTATTCTCGAGGTCAGCAGTTCAAAGCCACCAGCTGCTCCTCTGGAGAAAGATGGGGCTTTCTACTCCCTTAGAGCAGCAGTCCTCAACCCGTGGGTCACAACCCCTTTGGGGGTTGAAGGACCCTTTCACAGGGGTCACCCGATTCATAACAGTAGCAAAATGATATTTATGAGGTAGCAATGAAAATATTGTTATGGTTGGGGGTCACCACCACATGAACTGTATGGAAGGGTGGCGGCAGTAGGAAGTTTGAGAACCACTGCCCTAGAGGGACCGTCTCAGAAACTCACAGGGGCAGTTCTCCCTAGACCTAGAGGGTTGCTATGAGTCAGAATTGACTCAGTGGCAGTGAGTTTGGTTTTGATCCATTTTAAATTGGTTTTAGTTTTTATTATGTTATGCTTTCTTTTCCATTGAGATTTTCCTGTTTTATTCTTGGTGTTGGGTGGGTTTTTCTTTTCTTTCTTTCCTTTTATTTTTCATATATTTTTCTTTCTGTAAAATCCAGGATGGGTAAATCTATAAAGACAGTAGCTGGAGTCATAGTTTCTTAGAGGTATGGCAAGGGAGGTGGGAGAGGGGTGCTGGGGAGCTAATAATAATGAGGACAAGAAGGAAGAAAATATTCTAAAATCGATTGTGGAGATGATTGCACGACTCTTTCATATGTTTAAACCACTAAATTGTTTGATATGTGAATTATGTGTCAATAAAACTGTTAAAAGTAAAAACAAAAACCACTGCATCAGCTGTTGAAAACCCCGCTGCAAGAAGTTCTCTGGCACACTGGGTCACCGTGAGTCACAGTTGGCTTGGCGTCATCTGGTTTTGCTGGTGAAGGGTTTATGACGTGGAGTCCGCTGGGCTCCCAGCTTGACATTGTGGGAAACCAGCTTGCTTTTCCACCTGTAAAATAGAATCGGAGATGCCAACCCAGAGGGTGGGAGGGGTCTGCTCGCCACTCTCTGCCCTGAAACACAATCTCTGTCTCTGGCCTCCCAGGCTCATACGAACTCCGAGTCACCACCGATGGCCCGGCCACCACGGGGGCAGAGGTGACCGTCTCGGCCAGCTTTGTGGATGAGGACAACAGCAGCCTGTCCCTGTCTGCCGAGGATCCCCTTTACCACTTCCACTGGATCCACACCCCGCTGATACTCACCAACAAGACCCAGAAAGGGCTCTCCTCCACCATCCGCGTGGTCAGCCAGGCACCCGGGGACTTGCCCGTCTCCGTCTGGGTCACTGCGGCCAATTGCTGGATGTGCCAGCCTGTGGCGAGGGGCTTCACCGTCCTCCCCATCACAGGTGAGGACTATCCCTGGGCGCACATTTCCCTCAGTGCCCCCGGGACCTGGGAAGAGGTCATCGCATTAATGCCCAGCAGACGAGGAATTCCTTCTCTGTGGTCATCCGAGCTTGCAGGGGATCAGAAAACGGCCGTGCCCAGTGCTGCCTCAGCTGCCCTAAAGTGAACACAAGAGGTCCATACTGCCACTGTGCCACACACTATTGACAAATCCCCCCAGCGCGGGCCGGTGGTACTCAATGTTTCCAGTCTTTGACCCAACGACTCATTCATTCCTAGTCTCCCTCATTCCAAGAAGTGCCTGCCCAGCAAATGCATTTCTCTCCAGAAAACAAACTTTCCTGTGAGCAGTGCGTGGTGCACAAAGGTGTTCGTTGCAGGGATGTTTATAAAGGCCAAAGGCAACATAAACTAGCTTGTTATCTAATCGCAGAGGAAATCATTTATGTCACTATTAATCACAGCCCTTACCGTTTGCTGTGCCACGCGGAACAGACTCAGGCTTTGTGAAATTGAAAAACCAAAAATGAAATTCACTGCCCTCAACTCCATGCCGAGTCATAGCAACCTAAGGGACAGGGTAGAACTGCCCCTGTGGGTTTCTGAGACTAACCCTTTGTAGGAGTAGAAAGCCCCTTTCTCCCAGGGAGTGGCTGGTGGTTTTGAACTGCTGACGTTGAGATTAGAAGCTCGACTCCTAACCAGGATGCCACCAGGGCTTGTAACATTGAAGAGTGGTGGGCAGGGTGGCAGGCAAATAAAGCAAAAAAAAATTGTATAACCCATCGGATGAGCAGTGTTTAAATTATTAGGTCCCAGGTGGGGAAATCATCGGTTGACATTCTTTTCTGAGGATGCCCAGTACAGTGGAGCTGGGGGTGGAGATGAATGAGAACAACTAACTCAAAAACCAAACTCACTGCCATCGAGTCGATGCCAATTCATAGTAACCCGACAGGACAAGTTGCTATGTCAAGTCTCCACATACCCTTTGCCAACCCCTGGGCAGCCCAATGGTTACTATGTTCAGTTTTCTCGCTGACTCAAAACAAACGACCCTATAGGACAGAGTAGAACTGCCTTTGTTGGCTTCCGAGGTTGCCACTCTTTACAGGAGCAGGGAGCCTCACCTTTCTTCCAGGGAGCGGCTTGTGGGATCCAACTGCTGACTTTGTGGTTAGCAGCTCACTGTAACCTCTACGCCACCAGGGCTCCAGAACAGCAGAAGTGCTCCTTTGCTTCTTAAAACATTTCCCAATAGTGACATTGAATGTCCCTACCTCTCCTTCTGGCCCCTGGCATCATCTGTCACAGAAGACTTGGGGTCCTGGTGCCAGGAGGGTGAAGTGAAGTTATGCATGTAACATACACTGTCCATCTTTCCAAGTACCTGCTTGGGGGAGGACCAGGGGGCAGTGGCCTGTGTGTGTGAGGAGGTCACGCCTGATTTCTGCCCTTCCCCCCCCCCTTCCTGACTCACCCTTCCTGATTTCCCCCAGAGTTCCTGGTGGGAAACCTCCTTGTCACCCAGAACACCTCTCTGCCCTGGCCCAGCTCTTACCTGACTAAGACGACCCTGAAAGTTGCCTTTCTCCTCCACGACCCCAGCGACTTCCTCAAGCCTGCCTCCTTTCTCTACAGCTGGGACTTCGGAGATGGGTATGTCCTTACCAAGCCTGCCCCTGACCCCTGGCCCTCAAGCTTTGGCCCAGGTGTTTTGTAGATGGTCCCCAACGGCAACTGTGTCCAGCCTCGCTTTGAACATTTCTTGAGCACTGGTTTGGGGCTGCTGGGGGACTGGTCATTGGCCCTGCCTTCCAGGCACTGGCAGCCTCATAGAGGCGGCTCTGGGCACCTTTGGGGGCATGTTGGGCCCTTGGAGAGAAGAGGGTGATGCCAGAGCCTCTGGGGTAGTGCCTGTGGTGTAGGCATGGTTCCCTTGCTACTTGGATGAGGAAAAAGTGAGGCTGAGCTAACACAACCTGAAGTCCCGAGCTGAAATTCCCCACCCAGGTGCCTCTTAACTCCAGGGGCTACACCTTTCCCTTCCCCCGCGTGGGTCCCCATCTCTGGCACACCACCGCTGCCAGATCCCTGGCTTGGGACCCAGAGACATAGAGCATCCTTGGCAGGTGACGGGGCCCTTGCTATTAGGAGTTCCCCACCTATAATGTACCTGTGTCAATATGCACCGCATGCATGCTGTGAGGAGGTCTCCGGGGGGCGCTGTGGTGTGGTGCCACCTGACGTTGCTTGGTGTGTGTGTGTGGCGGAGCATTGCATGGCAGCTGGTACGTCCGTGGCAACAGGAACCCCCAGTGCATGTCAGAGCCATGCGCCTGCTGTGACCCACCCCCCCTGGCCTCAGTTTCCTCCTCTATGAAGTGGAAGGGCTGGTCTGGGGACCACTGTGGCAGGTTTTGTGGGTGTGTCATGTGACTCGGGTCATCTTCCTCTGTCCCCACAGGACCCAGATGGTGACAGAAGACCCCGTGGTCTATTACAACTACTCCATCATGGGGACCTTCACTGTGAAGCTCAAGGTGGTCGCCGAATGGGAGGAGGCGGAGGCTAAGCCGGGCGCTGTAAAGGGCGTCGTTCAGAAGACGGGCGACTTCTCTGCTTCACTGAAGCTGCAGGGTGTGTGTGTGGGGATGTCCCCCCCATCCCCGGGAGCCCTGATACCCCTCCTTCCAGGACTTGGTCAGGGTGGGCCCAGCCGGCCAGCAAGCAGTGTTACTGCCCATATGCCCATCTGTCCTGGTCTCAAACTTCTCGCACCTTCCTTTTGGGAAAACCTGATGCTGCTGTTCTACTCTGAGCCTCCACACGGTGGCGACAGAAGTGGTGCTGACTCCACCGCCACTGGGGATCATAGGGGATACTGGCATATGGAGGAGGATGCAGGGAGGCCAAGTAGCAAAGCTGGGATTCAAACCCAGGGCTGTGTTTGTGTCCCGCCGTCTGAGTTCTGCTGCGAGCTGGCACGCTGTCCTTCAACTAGTACTCTGATCGGGGTTGGACAACTGTACCCCCAGCTCCTTCCTGCTTCTCCTCTGCACTGAGGGCTCCTGGGCCTCTTCCTTGCCCTGGCTCTGGCCAGGCACCACTAATTCTTTGGTTTGTGGTGCTGCCCTCACATGGCTCAGGTGCCAGCACAGATGACAGGGGGCAGGAGAATTGGCAGGGGGCCCAGGGAGTCAGCAAGGATCCCAGGCCTTGGTGGCTAGTCACCTGAGTCCTGATGCCATCTTGACCTTCCCCGCTCAGCAGACTCGGGCACATGCCAGATGCCCTCTGGGCAGGGGAGAGGACAGGGGAATGATCATATAGTCCTAGAACCTGGAGTCCTGGGGCTTTGTGCTTGGGGACCAGGTCTCATGGGGCTCATTCTGTCTGGCAGAAACCCTTCGAGGCATCCAGGTCTTCGGGCCCACTTTAATTCAGACCTACCAGAAGTTGACCGTGACCCTGAACTTCCTGGGCAGGTGAGTGAACCCTGGAATGTCCTGTGGGTATGCTACCCCCTGGGACATTCCTGAGTCGGGGGGCGGATGGCAGGACAGGCCACTGCTCTGTGACTCTGCCATAGAGGCTGCACAGGGGTCTTTCCTGAAATGGACTCTGGGCCTCAACCCACCTGGCCTTCCTTGGACTGTGCTCACACGCCTTGCCGAACCGTTTCTGAACTGTCCCATCTCCCTCCAGTCCCCCACTGAGCATGTGCTGGCTCCTCAAGCCGGAATGCCTTCCTCTGGAGGAAGGAGAGTGCATCCCAATGTCTGTGGAAAGCACATTCTACAACCTGACGCACACCTTCAGAGACCCCGGGGATTACTGCTTCAGCATCCGAGCTGAGAATGTCATCAGCAGGACTCATCAGTACCACAGGATCCAGGTGTGGCCTTCCAGTAAGTGACACTTGCCTTTGGCTCCAGTGTCCCCCAGGCAGCAAAACCAGTCAGCCCTGCTACCACCACCACCAATTACCAGTCAACCCTACCAGCTTCATCTGCCCCCAACTCCACAACACTAATACCATAAATAACTCTACTGACTCCAACAATAACCAACATCACTATTGACTAATTCTGCCTACCACAATTACTCTAACCAATCCAATACCACACCAACCCATTCTACCCACCCCTGTGCCACCACCACCTACCCATTGCACTAACAACAATGACTCTACCAACCCATTTCTGAACTCTACCCTCAATAACCAACTACCAACCACCACCATCAGCAACCAACTCTACCAACCCCAACATTGCTACTACCAAACTCTACCATCAACAACCAACTCTATCCACTTCATATCCCCCTAATCAATGGTAACACCACCACCATCAGCATTAGCACTCTCTAGAGTAACAACCTACTCAACTTTCACTTATCTAGCTGTTCCAGCGTCGTGACCACCATTCCCCACTGTTTATCAGCATTCCCCCCAAATTAATTTAGTAGCCTCTGCTGCCACCCACTTCCATAAGCTCTATATAATTACTACCATCCAAATCACCACCCCATTAGCACCATCTGTACCAACAATACCAACCAATTGCCCTCAAGGCCAACCACCTATACCAACACCATGGTTGCTGTAGCACTCCAGTGCTACCCAGTTTCAGCTTTCACACCCACCATCACCACCACCATGATCATCCCTCAGAGCCACACATGACCCTACCATGAATACTCTCATACTCAATTAGCCACCATGATGGCAACCCTCTCTCTTTCACCACCATCACCCCCACCCACTCCAGCACCATCATGGAGCTGTGGCCACCTTGCTCCATACCTCACCATGCCCACCTCAGCAGGCACTATCCGTCCCTGCTCCCTCAATGACCTTATCACCAAGGCCTCCCTTGATGGGGCTCAGGGGAGAGAAGAGATCCAGGGGTCAGGAAATCCCATCATTAGCCCCATCTTACCTGAATTGCTGGCCTTCCCAGCTTCCACCTAGGATGCCAGGGTCAGTAGCCGTGCCTGACTCAGAGGGCCATCGTGAATCTTCTCAGGGGGATGAGCTGCTCAGAAAGTACCAAGGATCATCAACTACCTCAGTTGCTGCCGAGTGGCTTCCAAAAGGTGCCCCCACATGCTGCATTGGATTTTCAGTGGCTGAGTTTTCAGAAGTGGATCACTAGGCCTTCTGAGGGGCCTCTGGGTGGGCTCAGGCTCCCAACTTTTGGGGTGGCAATTGAATGTGTTAACTGTACCACTCAACAACTCCTTGGACTGCCACCAAATCATCATCACACCTGGCTACTACCAAAATCACAGGCTTAGCTAGTGACAGCACGAGGCGTTTCTCCTACATGTGGGGGTCTCTGGGGTCCCAGAGAAATTCTCCCTTACATAGAGGAGAAATAGGATCCTAGAACTCTAAGTGATGGTCTTACAGATGCCCTTGTGAGTTCTACCCTTCATGGTACAAAAGGGGAAACTAAGTCCAGAAAGGCAGTAAGTCTTTTTTTTTAAATCAAATCTAAGAACCTGGATCCAGATTTTCAGATTCTTGGTTCAGTGACCCCAGCCTGGGGGTGACTATGACCTCTCAATCCCCCAGGCATCCAGCCTGCTGTCTTTGCTTTTCCGTGTGCCACGCTCATCACCGTGATGCTGGCCTTCATCATGTATGTGACCCTGAGGAATGCCACACAGCAGAAGGACATGGTGGAGGTGAGTGCTCAGGGAATTGGGGCAGCAAGCCTTGATGATGGAGGCTATTGTCTGTGGAGAGGGTACAGGGACCAGGCCAGGAGGCTTTAAGCAGGTGTTGACGTCAGAGAAAGACCCTGGGGCTTGGGGTGATGTGTCCAAGAAGCGCCTACAGATCAGGCCAAATTGTTGGGCTGCCTTGTTGTCTGAATGACCTCCTGTGATCTCCTTTTCCATGGTATTTGTGTCTAGGGGCCACTAAGGAAAGGACCAATGATGGAGGGAGGCCAAGCATAGAATACTCTTAAGTGGTGCCTTCTGCCATTAGGCAGCTGAGCTCGTGAGGCCACCTGATGGGGCTTCCTGGTGGGCGGTGATTGATCCCTGGGGTTTTGTTCACCATGGGTGGCTGATTTTGACTTTTCCCCCATGTCTGACAAGAACCCGCAGCCTCCTTCTGGTGGGCCAAGGTGCTGCTGCCAGATGTGCTGTGCGCCCTTCTTGCTGGAGAGCCCAGATGAGTACCTGGAAATCGTCCGAGAGCACCATGGACTCCTCCCGCCCCTCTACAAGTCTGTCAAGACTTACACTGTGTGAGACCCACCCTCCATCCTGCCTCAGAGCTAACTGACTGCCGACTGGGAGCTTCCGGAAGGGTGGTGCACGCCACCACTGAGCAGGAAGGTTTCAATGTGCAGGGTGTGTGTCCTGGCTGTCTGCCTACCTATCTATCTGCCTCCGCATCCAGCCACTGCCACAGCCCCTCTCCGCCCCTTCCCTCCCTCCTCTGAAGAGGCCTTGGGTAGAACTCAGGCACTTGGCATGTGCCCTGTTTCCCCCAGGCCCTCATCCATTGCTCTCAGATGGGCATATCTGCCCTCCATCTGGGGTCCACCTTCCAAGCTCCTTCCCCTCCTTGTCCTCCTCCCTCCCCCAGCCAACTCTGCTTACGTCAGAGAACTAGGAGGAAGTCAGAAGGTCGGAGAGTGTTAGAACTACAGGTCATGCAGCCAGAGACCCATAGGCACACAGACATGAACACACACACATGTCATGCTAGGTTCTCAGATTCATCCCTGTCATGACATGTCCCTCTGTGTCAGTTCTATAGTTGCTGAATTAGAAAAAAAAGGAAGTTTGGCCTTTTCTGCTCAGCCCCAACCGCTCCCAGGCCCAGCTCGGTCTCTCTCTGCGTGTCCCCTCTGCGACTCCACGCTGCTCCCTGCCTGCTTGCCAGTGTTGGGTGGGGGCAGGACCACCTAGTTGTGAGTGCAGTGCATTATCAATATCCCCGCCTTCTTTTGCTGTTATCCACGGATTCAACTGGAACTGTAGGAATGGCCTTGCAGCTAAAGGAGCTGGGAACAGGCGTGGTACTTGGGGTACCAGGGGTGGGCCATGCTCCTCCGGTCCACACAGCCACTCCTGGGGAGGGGACGGGCACTTGAGGAAGAAGAAACAGGACTGGACGCAGCTGGGTGGTGATTGCGGCTACCCCCTGGTGGAGGCCCAGGGAAGGCAGTGCATGCAGGGGCAGAGTTATGGGGCAGGCCCAGCTCCATGCCTTCAAGGTCCCCAGTGATCTGAGGGAGCTGTTTTGAGTTGTTTGGGGGTGGAGGGGGCAGGGCTGGGGGCTCTGTCACAGTTTGATTGACTTGAAGATGTCACACCCATTCTCATGAAATCCTGCCATTACTGCTGAATAAAGCTTGCGTGTGCCGAGTGTAGCCAAGCCCGGGGCGTGTGGCTGAGTAGTTCCCAGGCATAGATGTTTGCAAGCTGCAAGCGCATTTCTTGGACATGCTCATCAGAACCTCGTCTCCTCTTGCCGGTGGAGTACCACCTCTGCCAGCTCTCTGACATCTTGTTTATCCAGGCAGCCACAACGAGCAGAATGTACTCCGTGGCAGGGCCTTTGGAAACAAAAATGTCCCATCAAAACAGTGACTTTGGAGGGGATCTGCTGGGCCGCGTCCAGGCAGGCAGAGCTTCCCGAGGGGTATCTTGCTCGATTTTCTCCAAGGGGGCTTAGCACAAAGTTTTCAGAACACCGAACATTGCACGAGTGGGAAAATGGCCAGGAACTATGCCCTGACGAATTGGTTTCCATCACACGATACACCTGCTCATTCTTTGAGGGCAGCTAGGGGTGTCCACACCACCGCCCTGAACTTGACCCTTGGTGGTTGTTGTTAGGGGCCCTTGTGTTGGTTCTGATCCACAGCGACCTGATGCATAATAGAATGAAACACGACCCGGTCCTGCACCGCCCTCCCATCGGTGCAGCCACTGCGGCACTCTGCCTGGCCGAGGGGCTTCCTCTTTCTCACTGCCCCTCTGCTTCCCCAAGCAGAATGTCCTTCTCCCAGGTCTGGTCTCTCCCGACAACACGTCCACAGTCTGTGAGACCAAGTCCTACCAGTAAGGAGCGTCGACCTCGCCCCGTTAGACTTCTCTGTAGGAGGAGACAGTCTCCTCTTTCCCCCAAGGAGCGACTGCGGATTCCGACCTCTGACCCCGGAGTTAGTAGCTACCATCTAGCGCACTGTGCCACCAGGGCTCCTGTTAGTAAAGCGTGACACCTATTCGCAAGACGACAAGAGACACCAACAGTGTGGAAACACAGTTGTCAAAGTATTGACAGGAAGGCGTGCACTTCGTCGGCAGGCCCTCGTGGCGGCTGCCATGGCCCCTCTCATTAGGAAGCCGCCCCTTGGGGAAAGGGGGCTCTCTACTCATGCAGAGAGTGACAGCCCCAGAAACGCACCGGGGCAGCTCTGCTCTGCTCTGTCCGGCGGCTGGGAGCTGGAGTCCACTTGGTGGTGGTGGGTGTGGTTTTTGGAGTTTTGCTTTCAAATCAGATGGAGCTCCTGCGGGTTCGGCCCCAGCTCACTGCCATCGAGAGAAGATCCCAGTCAAGAGACTCATCCAAATGTATATGTTTCCCCTATGAGAGTCTCTGAGTTCCCAGGACCCCAGGGGAGACAGGAACAGAATGGATAGAATGCATTGTTGTCCACGTTCCACACAGAACACACTTTCCTTCCAGGGGGAATGACGTGAGACAGAAACATGACATGGGCACACGCGCTCGTTGGGAAAATAGCCCCCCACAGACTTGCCACAACGGTCCCTTTGTGAAAACCCACAGTATCTGACAAGAGCACTAACGTGAAGTCCCACCCTAAGCAGGCCAGCCGCTGCGTCGGTTCCCGTGAAGGTCCACAGAGCAGCCGGGTATAATGGGTGGCTCTGCTCTCAGGGCCAGAGGAAAGGACTGCTGGGGGCTTTAAAGGCAGAGGGATCCCTGGTGGTTCAGGGGGTTATGTGTTGGGCTGCTAACCACAGGATCAGGAGTTCAAAACGACCAGCTGCTCCTCAGGAAAAAGAGGAGGCTTTCTACTCCTGTAAAGATGGACACACTCAGAGCTGTGCGTTGCTGAGTCAGACTTGCCATGATGGTAGGGAGTCCGGAACGTGGGTGCTGGAGAACTGACGGCACAGCCTGTTTACTGGCCATGCCAAGTCTGACCAGCAGGTGGCCCTCGGCCTGCTGATGCTTCCTGCTTTACGCTCCGGGCTTCAACAGTTGGGCAGGATTGAACGCAGGTCTGGGGAGCCCTGGTCCCTGCATGTGGGTCCACATAGGAGGGGCTACCCCAAAAAAACAACCGAAAATTTTTTTCAAAGCTATGTATTAAAAAAAATTTTAAACAGCTGTATAAGCTTCAAAGTACTCTCTATGACACTTAATATATTTGTCAAATCTGTGATTCTCTTCTTGGAAACATTTTTCAAACTCATCTGTTTGGATGACTGTGTTAGTCCTGGTAGACTAGAGAAACAAATCTATAGAAACTCTTATGTGTATAAGAAAGAGATTTATATACAAGAGAAATTGAACATTGAGAGAACATCCCAACCTAGTCCAGTCCAAGGCCATAAATCTGATATTAGCCCATATGTCCAATAGCAACCTATAAAGTCCTCTTCAGAATCATGAAACACATGCAATGAAGCCAAATGCAGGACGACACAAGCCAGGGGGTAGAAAGTCTTTGGGTCCAGTGCCATTGTAAGCATCTCAGTGCTGGCAGGGGTCTCTCTGTGGCTTCTTGGGCTTCTGAGGTCTGGTTGTGTCCATGTGGCTTGTCTTCTGCAATGTCTCCCAGGGAGTGGCAGAGAGAGAGAGTTGTCTTCTGCCTCCCAGGAGGAAGTACCAGATTTCCCAGAATTCTCAGGAGAAAGCCATGCCCACACAGAAGTCTCAATGGCTGTCTCCAGATTGACAGCTTATACTCCATCCCTACACTCTTAATCCTCAAATTGACACCAGATTAGGTGACTGCCACAGACCACCCCTGGTCAATTGAACACTTTCACATACTCTTTAGCCACATATAATTTTCAAACAATAATAAAATCATATATTTATCTAACAGGATAAAACTAAAATGCATACAATTCAATATGTGCCACCCTCATTTAAACGTAATAATCTATAAGTAAACAAAAATATTCTGTGCCTAATAGTTGCAGTTAAGTAACACCTATAATCCTATGAATATATTCCTCTACCTACGAAAGTTTGGAAACCAATCACTTCATGCCTTTATTCCCCCATTTTGGGTATCCAATTTCTATACTGCCCACATATCAACCCAGTGCTCTGAGAAGACAATCATATTTTTCAAAGTGAAGAATCTTCATTCCAGTTGGAGCCTTGTGAAATCTGCATCCATAAGCAAAGTCAAATCAGGATAGGCCATTCCCAGAGTCGTCAGCGACATGCACCAGTTCACAGGCTCAAAAATGTTCTCTTCATCTGGTCGGGTTCTGGTCAACTCAATGTGGGCTGCCTCACGTAGCCTCCCAGGGTTTCCCATGGTCGCCTTGCCTTAGGCCATGGCCCCAACAAGCATCTCGTCTCCATCTTTATGGATTTGTTTCTCTGGTCTACCCGGACTAACACGACTGACAGCACCTCCCTTGTTTTTTTCCTCACCTCTTCTACGTTGTCAACTCGCTGTCCTTTCACGCCCCTCTGCATTCGAGGGAACAAAAAAGAAGGTGTATGGAGCAAGGTCAGGTGAGTCAGGTGTGTGGGGCAAGAGAGGTGTGCTGGCTTTTTTTTGGCCCAAAATTGGTGCACTGAGATAGCTGTGTGAGCAGGTGCATTGTCATGGTGGCAAAACCAGTCCCCCATCTGCCACAAATCAGGCACACTGTTACACTATCTTTTCAGAACGTCTAAAGAGAAAGCTTGATTAACAGTCTGAGCTGGTGGAACAAACTCCAAATGCACTCTGAGTTGACATTTTCATTTGTTCAGGAAGTTGACAGACGTCCAGAACGAGGTTTGTCTTCAATCAACATTTCACCTTTTTGACATGAGAAAACCACTTGTCACTTGAGTTTTCCCCACAGCACTGTTCTTGAAAGCTGTGTTCAACATCACAACAGTTTCTGTGGCATTTTTCTTGAGCAGGAAACAAATTCACAGCCACATGCTGTTCTCTTGAATTGGCCATCACAAAAAATGAGGTTCAAGCAAAACTGCTTTCATGAAAACATTCACTGTGACCAGAGAGAACCTTCCCAGACGCCATGGGGTGCACTAACTCAGAGTTGCTAGATGCTTGCCTAGCAGGGAAAACACGTACTACAAAAGCTCTGCCCAGTGGAGTTTTTTTGGGGGGAGGGGATACCCACTTGTATATGCACATGTGTAAACATGTGTTAGACCAGGCTGACCAGAGAAACAAATCCAGGAACACTCATATGTGTAAGAAAGAGCTTTATATCAAGAAGTCATTATATATTATGAAAACATCCCAGCCCAGTCGAGACTAGTCCCTAAGTCTCTCTCAGACTCATGCAGCCACGTGCAATGATGCAGAGTGCAGGAAGATCCCAGGCTGGTGGGTGCAAAGTCTTGTGGATCCAATGGTGGTGGACGCATCTCCAGGGCCCTTGCAGCAACCAGGGTCCCCCAGCAGGAAGGGGAAGGCAAAGAGAGAAGGGGGAATTCCCAGGACCTTCTTTATGAGAAGGCCACGCCCACAGGGAGGCACCATCAGGCTGTGACCTGATTGACATGTTGGACTCCACCCCTACACTTTTATGTATCTTCAAGTTGACATGACATTATGTTACTACCACAGAGCACCAAGCCACACAGCACACACCTCTGCACGCTCATTGCTATGGATCGAATTGTGTGCCCCCCTCCCCCACCCCAAATGATGTGTCAGCCAGGCTGGGCCATAATTCTCAGGGGCTTGGTAGTTATGTCATGATGGAATCATCCTCCATGATGTGGTCTGATGTAATTCTCCTCCGTCTTGTGAAATGCCGTAAGTCCTGCCAAAGCTTTGTTCATGAGACAGGATACAAGCTACAGGATCAGGTTGTATTTTGAGCTAGTCTCTTTTGAGGTATAAAGAAATTAAACAGGTGAGCAAGGATGGCGGGTGGGGGGGGACTTACTACCACCAAGAAAGAAGAGCCAGGAGTGGAGTCTATCCTTTGGGCCCAGAGCCCCTGTACTGAGAACGTCCCAGAACCAGAAGACACAAAGAGACTAAGCCTTCATCAGCTAGGAAATTCTAGTCTCCTGAACAGGAGCCCTGGTGGTGTAATGGGTTATGCACTGGGCTGTTAACCAGAAAGTTGGTAGTTTGAAACCACCAGCTGCTCATCAGCAGAAAGATGAGGCAGTCTACTCCTATAAAGATTGAGTCTCAGAAACCCAAGTTATACCCTGTCTTATAGGGTCGCCATGAGTCAGAATTGGCTCAATGACAATGAGCTTAGAGCCTCCTATACTGGGAGAGGGTATGTATTGGGCTGCGAACTGAAAGGTCAGCAGTTTGACTCCACCAGCTGCTCCTCAGGAGAGAAAAGAGGCTTTCTGCTCCCATAAAGGGTGAAATCTCAGTGTTACTCTGCCCTATAGGGTTGCTTTGAGTCGGAATTGACTTGGTAGCAGTGCATTTTGGGTAGCCATCCATTTGTGGTGTTTCTCTGATAGCAGTGACAGAGATGCTCATACCCACACAGGTGGAGCCAACCACCTACCTGGTCATTGGCATCTAGAAGATTCTTCTCCCCACCTCAGGACAGAAGGCATTCCTGAGATTCACCTTGGAGGTGATAGAAAAGTTTTCTTTCAGCAACTCCTTCCAGACTCATGGCCTCCGTCTCATTGGAAGGAGCCTCATCTTTGTCTCCAGCACTGGCTGGGCACCGACTGAGCTGAGCCGTAGATGAGTCTGACACTTCGCTCAACGCCTATCCACACAGCCTGTGTCTCCTCCCTAGATCTATCCTCTGGAGAACATTCCCCAGCTCAGGAAACTTCATTTCCCACCCACGGGGGGCAGGGGGGGGTTGGAGTGCGCTCAAGAGACACATCCTGGAGAGTTGGATTCTCCTTCTCTGCCCTGCAAGTCTTGTCAATGCTCTTGCTCAGTTGCAAATCCACCTCCATCCGGTGCATTCTCTGTCCTCCACCCTCTTCTGGGCACCTGCTATGTCAGCTCAGGGTCCCCCTGCTCTTATCTCTGCACAGTGACACCAACAAAGGCTCCCAGACACTCTGGGGCCTCTCCTCTGACTTCTGTCTTCGCTCCTGCTGTGCCCCTCGAGCCCCTCCCCCCTCTCCCCGCCAGCCCGAGGTCTTCAATCAGGTCCAGGAACACACCGATAGTGTGTTGAGGGTCTCAGGAATGCCACAGTGAAAGTAGCTCAGCTTACCCGGTCAGTCGCAGGGGGGCCATCAAGACAGTGGCCTTGGCTTTCCTTCCTGCCGGCCCCAAGCCCAGTGTGAGCCCAGGCATGGGCACCAGAGGGCACTGCAGGCTCTCACATTGCTGGAGGAAGCCGCAGGAGCGCCAGGGCCAGGCTTCCCTTTGAAGGCATGACCACCGCCACTGCCCTGGGGCTGGACTGTCAGGCTTCTCAGGAGCCCAGCCCCCAAGTGAGCGTTTGACTGGACACTAGACCACTTCTAGCCCCCATGAGGAGGACGGTGGCATCTTCTCTTCACCAGAAAGCAGTAGCCCCTGGCCCAGGCTTACCCACCAACACATACAGCTTGCTCCCTAGTTCTGTAGGACCCAGATGCCAGGCAGCCCCATGGACCAGAACAGCTCTGGGCTCCCTGGGGTTTCCAAGGGCTGGTTTTCTGGAAGTAGATCACCAGGCTTTTCTTCCGAGATGACTCTGGGTGGGCTCAATCCTCCAACCTTTTGGTGAATAGCCAAGTGTGCTGCAGTGAGCACCACCCAGGTGCTAAGGCCTCTTTAATGTGTTGCTGCAGGAGATCTCATTCAAGCGGTGAAAAGCCAGCACGTTCCTTTGAGGACTGAGGTGCGCCTGACCTAAGCCATGACATGTTTACTTGCCCCTGGTCCTGTGAAAGTTGGACAACCAATAAGAGAGATTGTGGAAGAGTTGATGTCTCTGAAGGGCGGTGCTGGTGAAGAATGTGGCAAGGACCAGGGTCAGCCCAAAGACCCAACAGACCTGCCTTGGAAGACGTACGGCCAGAATGCTCCTGAGAGGCGAGGATGGCGAGACTTCGTGCTACGTGCTTTGGCCGTGTTGTCAGGAGAGACCAGCCCCTGGAGAAGGACTTCCTGCTTGGTAGAGTAGGGGGGCGGCAGGGAAGAAGAAGGCTTGACAAGACGGGCTGACTTGGTGCCGAACGCAGGGGCTCAAACATCAGAACAATTGTGGGTGTGTTGCAGGACCGGGCATGGAGTCCACTGGACAGCCCTTAACCACCCCCACAAACACCTCCCTGCTCAAAGCCCTCAGTGACTCCCTATAGCCCTCAGTAAACCCCACGTCAAACCTGCTGCTGCTGCTGAGTCCCTGCCAACTCTCGGTGTCCCCCAAACCCAAGAGTGTTGGAGACTAGAGCTATGCGCCAGGCAGTATTCTGGGCTGTAGTTCTTACAGAAGCACATCAAAAGCTCCGGTGGGTGGCTTCGAACCACCAACCTTGAGATGGAGCGGTGTTGCTGCTGCTTTGAGTGCGTCGGGCCGGTTCTGTCGTACAGTGATCATGTGGGGCAGGGTTTCCAGGCTTTATTTTTCAGGAGCTGACGGCCAGGACTTTTCTCCTTTGGAGCCATTGCGGGGTTCAAACCGCTGACCTCTGGGTGGGCAGCTCAGAGCTCAGAGCTTCACCACTGTGCCACCAGTAGATGAATGGGAATGATTCCCAGGGTCCTTCAGTAGGAAGTCTACCACTCCTGGTTTGGCACTCAAGCTCCTCCCAGTAACCATCCCCGCCTTGGTTATCCGCATACTCCTTTTCACCAAGACCCAGGGGGTCTAAGCCACCCCCTTCATTCAGCAGATGTGCCCTATGCCACGTGCCAGGGAAAACCAGACCAAATACTCACTGCCATTGAGTCAATACTGACTCAGCATGACCTCATAGGACAGGGTAGAACTGCCCCTGTGAGTTTCTCAGCCTGTCTTTTTCCCTCTGAGCGGCTGGTGGTCCCAAATTGCCGACCTTGCTGATAGCAGCCTGATTCGTAAGTTGGGGAAGGTAGCCATGGACAAAGCCAGAGATGACCGCTTGGACCTGCCTGTTGAGGGGGTGAAAGTGACGTCGTGACCAGAATTGCCAAGAGCTGCGTCATGGCAACTGTTGGAGTTCCAAGACCTGCTCTGTCCACTTCCTGGTTAGTGCCCCTGTGTTCTCTCCTTCCCTCCTGGCCTGGGGAAGGCCTGGCATCTGCCTGATGTCCAGCCCACAGTGGGGGGGGGGGAGGTTCTGTTGACCACACCTGGTTCTTCTACTAGAAAAGCCATAGGTGTTTTGCTTAGGGAAGGTGGGCTGGCCGTCCCCCTGCAGGTCACTTTCCTTATGGACCTTAGGATCCCCAGGGGCGGGCTGAGCTCCAGGTGAGGAGGTGGTCAGCAGCTAACAGCCAGAGGAACCCTCATCAAGTAGCCACCGGCCACTAACCGGTGCAACTCACACGTCTGGAGCAGATTTCTGCGTCGTTGTCAAGGAAAATGTGAGTGCCTGTCAGGCGCCCCTCCTTCTCCCTCATGATGGACATCAGGAACCTTCTTGTAGTCTTCAGGTTCCGCCTCTTCACCAGCACAGGGGCCTCACTCCAGAGAGCAGCGTGAAGATGGTTGTGGATGTTAAAACCCGCGGTTTGGGAGGTTTGAGACATCAAGGGATCTGTTCTTCCAGAAGGTTCTTCCAGAGGTTTCCACAGTTGGTGGCATAGTGGGTTACGCAGTGGGCTGCCAACGGCGAGGTCCATGGTTCAAACCCACCAGCTGCTCCATGGGAGAAAGATGAGGCTGTCTGCTGTCCTAGAGATGTACCGCCGCCGTGGGGCTCCGGAGGAGCAGCTGTACAGTCAGAGGGCCAGTATGAGTCAGAAAGATGAATGACCTTCTAGGAGAAAGAAGAGGCTTTCTACTCCCCTGAAGAGCCGCAGTCTTCTCAATGGCAGTGAGTTTGGTTTGGTTGTCTTAAGTGGTATTTGTGTACCTGTCTCAACCACTGCTTTGAGAATGACTCACGCGCTCAGTGCCATTGAGTCGATGCCGACTCATAGAGACCGGATAGGGTAGGGTAGGACCATCCTGAGGTTTCGAGACCGTAACTTTCACTGGAGTAGAAAGCTCCAAACCCACGCCACTGCATGGAGTCCATGCTGGCTCATAGTGAGCCTCCTGTGGGTTACTGAGACTGACTGTTCACATGACTACAAAACCCAGACTTTCTCCCTCGGAGCTGCTGGTGGTTTTGAACCGCCAACCTCCCCGTGAGCAGCCTAGTTTGTAGCCACTATACCATCGGGGCTCCTGCTTTGAGAATGCAGTAGGAATTAAACTAAAAGAAGGAAGAACACTTTATAAAGACTTTTGCTCAGTGCCCACGAATGCGGCAATTAAGAAAGTTGTCATGCAATGCACAAAGCCTTTTGTTTTAAAATCACTTTGTTTTGAAATCACTTTATTGGGGCTCGTACAGCTCTTAGCACAATCCGTCCATCCTTCCATCGGCTGTACAAAGCCTTTTTGTTTGAAATCACTTTATTGGGGCTCATACAGCTCTTACCACAATTCGTCCGTCCATCCGTTCATTGGCTGTACAAAGCCTTTTTGTTTGAAATCACTTTATTGGGGCTCGTATAGCTCTTACCACAATCCATCCGTCCGCCCATCCATCAGCTGTACAAAGCCTTTACAAAGCAGTTTTGCTGTGAGTGTACATATAATCTAAGAAACGTGACCTTTAATCAATTTACAACTACCTATCACCCATTACTCTAGGAGTAACATGGAGAATACACAAGCCCAGGGTCTAGTACGGGAGGGTGTGTGTGTGTGTGTGTGTGTGTGTGTGTGTGTGTGTGTGTGTGTGTGTGTGTGACACTGTGAGTTACAGCACTGGTGACACTTACCTTAGTGACACTACTGGAGCAGTGACATCACTGGGCATCAGGGCTGGCAGGGTTGATCAGAACAGTCACCTGTGGGTTTTTGAAATCAGCCCAGGGTCGAGGAGGAAAGGGTAGGTGGAGGCAACAGAGGGCAGGGGGGCCATGATATGGAAAGCCATGTAATGTGTAGGGAGACAGTGGGGACCTGAGCTCCTGACTCAAAACGCCTTTGGCCCAAGGGATTGGACTATGGGCACTGGCAAGGACACAGCAGGGTCCACCGCTGCCCTGGTCAGCCTGGGAGTCCAGCAGGCCTTGGGGACAACTGCTTCCCCCGCATCCTGGGGTGGTGGTGGTGAGGGGATGGAGCATGGTACACCTGAGCCTCCAACATCTGCCCCCCAGCAGGTGGGGCATGGGGGGCGCCCTTGCCGCCATCCTTCTCCCCAAATGCTGGTGACCTTCATGAGGGTGCTCAGTGATTTTCCTTACAGCCCGGCCTGCATTCCATCTTTAAAAATAGTTGCAGAAAAACCCATTGCTTATTCAATGAGCTCTTTTGTTACAGAGAGAAAAAGAACAACACTCCCCGCAGCCCCAGTGTGTTTTGTTCCAAAGGGCCCCGGGGCCAGCGAGTGTCCAAGGGCAGGCTCCTCCGAGAGAGACAGGCTGGTGGGAGGAGGGGAGAGGGTGAGGATGGGGTCTGCTGCAGCTCCATGCTGGGCCAGGGCCCCAGGGGTGGTGGCCAGGTCTGGCTCATCTCCAGTCCCCTCTGTCCACTTGGAAGGCACTGCCTCCCCTCGCCGAGCCTTCGTTTTCCCGTCTATCTGTTGAGCTCATAACGATGCGATGCGGGGTGCAGGGGCTCAGAGCCCGGCAACATGGTCCCTGCCCCCACCTCGCCCTCTGTCCTCTCTCCTTCTTTCTTCACACGTCTGGAAAGAACTGTCCACTCTGGTCCTGCGCCCACGCTCCACGGTAAGGCGGTCTGTCCACCACGTTTCCTTCCACACTGTGTGTCTGCCCTCAGAGATCGTGCGAGGCTCTTGTCCCTGGTAAGACATCCTTTTGCCACAGCTCAGGCTCTTTGCTGGGAACCAGGAGGCCAGTGGCTCCAATCCATCAGCTGATTGGTGGGAGAGAGGGGCAGCCGTCTGCTTTCACCTCTACGGAAGCCCTAGATGGGGGCAGTTCCACTCTGCCCTCCAGGCCCACTGTGAGATGGTGGTGACCGGAGGACAGCAATGGTCTGGGGCCATTGGCTTTCATCCCAGGGCCTGCGAATGAGGAGCCTGGTGCTACAGTAGTTATGTGTTGGGCTGGGTTCCCCAAGACCCGCAGTGTGAGACCTCCAGCCACTCCACAGAAGAAAGATGGGCCCTTCCGCCCCATAACGAGTGACAGTCTCAGAAACCCACAGGGCAGGTCAATTCTGTCCTCCATAGGGTTCGTTGTGAGGTTGCAGCCACTCCATGGCAGCAAGTGTGGAGTCTGAGACCAGTGACTGTAACCTTGCTTGAGACTGCAGTCTTTGCAGATGCAATTAAGTCACGGGGAGGGCATTCGGGTAGCCCTGAGCTCTGGTGGCATCATGGGTTATGTGTTGGGCTGCTAACCACAAGGTCAGCCGTTGGAAAAAACCAACTGCTCCGACAGAGAAGATGAGGCTTTCTGCTCCCAGAAAGATTTTCAGGCTCGAGAACCCACAGCGGCAGTTCTGTTCTGTCCTATCAGGTCACGGTGACTTAGAATTGATGCAGTGACTGTCAGTTTCTTTTATTTGAGAGTGGGGGTGGGAATTCAACTTGATTTGTGTCCTGGAAGATGAGGGGAAGAGACATAGGGCCAGAAAGACACTAGGGAAGGACGCTGGTTGAGGATGGAGGCAGGGGAGGGGGTGATGTCTATACAAGTCTTTGAAGATACTATTAAGCTACAGGGAGGCCATTGGGGTGGCCCTGAGCCCTGATTATACATTGGGCTATGATCCACATGGTTGCCAGTTCGAAACAACCAGCAGCACTAAGGTAGACAGACTGGGCTTTCTACTCCTGTAAATAGTTACGGTCTTGGAAACCCACAGGGGTTAGCGGTGAGTCAGCATCGACTGCATGGCAGTGAGTTTGGCGTTGGGTGAATTATCTACAAGCCGGTGAAGGCCAACCATCGCCGGCAACACTGGAAGCAACGTGAGAGCTGAGAGTGGGGACGGGATGAGGCAGATGACAGACCCTTCTCTGGAGTCTTCCAGAGCCTTCCTAGAGACCCTAGCCTCCCGGCATCTCGCTTCTCAACTTCTGGCTTCCCCAACTGGGAGACAACCAATTTCTATTTGTTTTTGAGCCAGTTGATTTGATAGGAAATGAATGCAAACACCATGAGCCCAAGATACTGCTGTGTTCTCCAGCATTCCCTAAACTGCCAGCTGTGGGCTGTTGTTGAGATCCAGGAGGGCATTCTGGGAGAAGCTTCCAGAAGTCTCCATCCCCACCCCCGCCATCCTGGTGAGCTTGATGAGAAAACTCCTCAGACCGAACTCACCGCCACGGGGTCGATTCTGACACACAGCCACGCCAACAGGACGAGGTAGAATGGACGTCGTGGTGAACAGACAGATGTGGAATCGACCATGCCACCGGGGCTCCGTCTGAGAGCCACCTAGACCACCGACCGTGTTCTCATGGCCACGATAAAGAGAAACAGGTCAGATTGTTCATCTGCCACGGGACCTCCCGTGTCCTCAGCCTGGCATGGCACTGAAGCCCGTGGAAGCCAGAACCTGTGGAAGGCGGGATGCCTGCTGGCAGAGGAAAATGCATGTGTTTCCCACTAAGATAGAACAAAGCAGGAAAAATGTTTGGAGAGTTGGAAGAGCAAGGTAGTCCTGCCTCTCCCCGGCCTCAATGTAGGAGGAGACGGCAGCACAGAGGAGCTTAGTAACGGACTGCTCAAGGCCACATAGCCTGTAAGTGTCAGAAGTAGAACCCAACTCGTTTGACCTGGCCCACAGCATTTTATGTCAGATCCCCCCCTTTCTCTCTCTCTCTCTCTCTCTCTCTCTCTCTCTCTCTCTCTCTCTCTCTCTCTCTCTCTCTCTCTCTCACACACACACACACACACACGAGAACACACTTTGGGGAAAAATCCCACAAAGTTTTATTTATTGATATGTTGGATACAATCGATGTATGGTTTGCAACAAGAGTTGTAAGAGCCCCCCCCCCAAAAAAAACAAATAATAAAAAGTATTACTTATTTACCTGGTGTGGGCTATTCCATCTTATTATCCTCAAAACCTCACTGCCATTGAACTCCCTCACTGCTGTTGAGTTGATGCCAGCTCATCTTGACCCTCTAGGATGGGTAGAACTGTCCCTGTGAGTTTCTGAGACTGTAACTTGTTAAGAGAGTATAAAGGTCTATCTTTCTCTGGAGGAGAGGCTGGTGGTTTCAAACTGCCGACCTTGTAGTTAGCAGTGCAGCTTGTAACCACTGTGCTACCATGGCTCCACACTACCATCTTTTTTTGGGTTTTGCTCTGTTTGTTCATTTATTTGTTTATTATTATTTTAAATCAATGTATTGGGGGATCTTACAGATTTTATCATAATCCATCCATCCATTGTGTCAAGCACATTTGTACATATGTTGCCATCATCAGTTTCTTTTTTTCCCCCATCATCATTTTCAATATATTTTCTTTCTACTTGAGTCTTAGGTATCAGCTCATTTCCCCCCTCTCCCATCCTTCCTTCCTCATGAACCCTTGATAATTTATAAATCATTATTTTTTTCATGTCTTACACTGACTATTGTCTCCCTTCACTCACTTTTCTGCTGTCCATCCCCCTGGGAGGGGATTATATGTAGATCATTGTGATCGGTCCCCCCTTTCTCCCCTCACCTTCCCCTTCCCCCCTGGTATCGCTACTCTCATTATTAGTCCTGAGGGGTTTATCTGTCCTGGATTCCTCGTGTCTCGAGCTCTTATCTGTACCAGTGTACATGCTCTAGTCTAGCCAGAATTGTAAGGTAAAATTGGGGTCATGATAGTGGTAGAGAGGAAACATTAAAGAACTAGAGGAAAGTTGTTTGCTTCATCAGTGATATACTGCACCCCGACTGGCTCATTTCTTCCTTGTGACCCTTCTGTAAGGTGATGTTCAGTTGCCTACAGATGGGCTTTGGGTCTCCACTCTGCACTCCTCCTCATTCACATCGATATGATTTCTTTGTTCTGGGTCTTTGATGCCTGATACCTGATCCCATCAACACTTCATGCTCACACAGGCTGGGGTGCTTCTTCCATGTGGGCTTTATTGCTTCTAAGCTAGATGGCTGCTTGTTTATCTTCAAGCCTTTAAGACCCCAGACACTATATTTTTTGATAGTCAGGCACCATCAGTTTTCTTCACCACATCTGCTTATGCACCCATTTTGTCTTCAGCAATCATGTCGGGAAGGTGAGCATCACAGAATACCAGGTACTTGAGGTACTTGAGTAGAGGCCCAATGTCCATCTGCTTCCTTAATACTTAACATATAAATATATGCACATAGATTGATTTCCTTATAGTTATATATAAATATATTTACATATGTACATGCCTGTATTTAGACCTCTATACATGCCCTTTGCCTTCAGCTCTTTGCTCTATTTCCTTTTACTTTCCTCTTGTCCCACCATCATGCTCAGCCTTCATTTGTGTTTCAGTAATTCCTCTCGGCTACATTCCCCTTGATCAAGCCCCACCAAGAATCCTGCGCCCTCCTCACCATCAATTTTATATCACTTGTTGTTCCCTTGTCCCTGGGTTTGTTGACATCCCCCATTCCTTTCTTCTGCCTCCCCCTCTTCTGTGTCCCCCTAGAACTGTTGATTCCATTGTTTTCTCCTTCGATTGTTTATCCTGCCTATCTTATCTAGATAGACAAGCAGAGACAATAATAAGCACAAAAACAAGACAAAACAAGAAAAGAAAAGCCTATAAATAGTTCCAGGTCTGTTTGTCGACGTTAGGCGTGTTTTCCAGTTGAGTCTGATGGGGTGCCACACCCTGACTACAAAGTCTATTTTTGGTGTTCCCCAGGTTCAGTACCATCTTTATCAGCCTTTTTCAGGGCACACTTCTGATGCACAGCAGTAGACTGTGAAACCTGCCAGAGCTGGTGTTTCTGGGTCTTGAAGGTGGAAACTTTCTTACCGCTCTTCTATGGCTCTTTGTCAGTGGAATCACCTGGTTTTCCATCTCTGACAGGTCTGTATGACACAGGCTCCGTTCTCTGCAGACTTGACTGCACTGGCCCCCTGGGCCCCTCAGCTTGTAACCAGTCTTGTTCACCTCTCCCCCCGCCCATGTCCCCTTTCATATCACTTGGAAGCGAATTGCCAAATTCATTTTGCTGTCATGTCTGATAAGCATTGCACTGCCAACCGCAAGATCAGTGGTTCAAACCCACCAGCTTCTCCACAGAGGAAGGACGAGGATGTCTGCTCAGTGAAGATTGTACAGCCTCAGAAGCTCTATGAATTAGAGAAACTAGATGGCAGTGGGCTTTGGCTTTTGTCTTTCCTTGAGGGGGAAGAGGATGGAGACATCCAGGAGACATTTGGGGGGCTATGTGTGTGGAGAAGTAGCCCTGGTGGCATAGTGGTTATGTGTTGGGCTGCTATGTGCTAGGTCAGCGGTTCGAAACCACCAGCTCCTCCATGGGAGAAAGACAGGGCTTTCTGTTTCCCTAAAGAGTTACAGTCTTGGAAACCCACACGGGCAGTTCTACCCTGTCCTGTAGGGCCACTATGAGCTGGAAATAACTTCATGGCATGGATTTGATGTTTGGTTGTGTGGGGAAGTGTCCAATGCTGTCCACTCCCTCCCTGTATCCCTGAGCCTGGAGGAGGCAGGGGGAGGTGGTACCAGAAACCCTTGCCTATGGTAGCCAAGGGTCTATAGGAAGAGTTGGTGGTGCAGCGAGCTGGGACTTGAAGGATTCCGGACAGTTAAGCACCACTCTGAGGCAGACGTGGTTGGCTGGTAGAATTCTTGCCTTCTATGCAGGAGTCCAGGCTTGATATGCAGCCAGGGCACCTCATGCTCAGGCACCACCTGTCCATCGGTGGGAGCTTGCATGTTGCGGTGATGCTGAATGTGCATTTCAGGGGGTATTTCCAGACTAAGACTAGGAAGAAAGGCCTGGCAACCTAGCTTTAAAAAAATCAACCAATCAAAACCCTACAACTCGCAGTAGTCCCACCCACAACAGGAAGATGCAGGACCAGGCATGAGGGCTGTGCTTGGGGTTGTCATGGGTTGGGAGAGGGCCCTACTGGAGCTAACTCCAGTGACCCAACTGTTCTGATGCCCCCCCTGCCCTGGGCTGGGATAAAGACCTCAGGGGAAGGCCAAAGAGCAGGGCCCTCTGTCAATAACCACTGGCCTCAGTTTCCCCTCTGCAAGACCAGGGGTTTCCAGTCAGGCCCCTTCTGGCTGCAGACTCTCTGACTCTCACCACTGCAGCTCAAGGAGGGCCTGGGACAGGTGTCTGTTGTGGCTGCTTCTCAAAGGACTAACAGATGATACCCAGGAGGCAGGGGAGGGGCTCCCAGAGCTAGGCTGAAGGGGGCGCCCCTGCCTGAAGTGGGCCTGCCCTGCAGATGAGGGGCTGGGGGAGGACAAGGGGCAGAGTGGGATTTTGTGGTCAGCTTCCTGGGGCCGCCCAAGTGCTGAGGGTCATTCTGGGCAGGAACAGACGTGCAGCCAGGGCCAGCTCAGGGTGTTGGCAGAATGGGCTGAGGGACTTCTCATTTCTGTTAAAAGATGTCCCAGGAGGTAACTGAGTCTGTGACAGCCACCTGCAGGCACGTTGAGCGCCAATGTGGATGTGACAGGTGGTGGATAAGGGCCGGTTGGCACCAGGGGGAGACTCGCCGGAAAGCCAGCGCTCAGTGCCAGACTGGACCGGAGCCATGTCGCCTGCCCTCGGAGGATCCGCCAGGAGCTGGCAGGAGCCTGGCAGCCCTGGACAGGGGCCAGAGCCAGTGTTGTCGAAGTGTAAGAGGACAAGGTGACCTGGCTGGCCAGTGGGCTGAGGGTTTGGGAAGGGGCTACCAGATTGGTTGGGATTTCCCCAAACTTGTCTGCCCGGCAGCAGTTATGCCTACCTATGCAGGTGTGCACACCACACGCAGGTGCACCAGGTGTGTGCAGCCACCCACCACTGCCCTACTACCTCCACTCCCTGTTCCTCGAGGTGTGATGTCCTAGAAATTCCTCCCCCTCAGGATTTCTTGGATGCTGCAGCCAATTCTCCTTCCTGCCATGCCGTTCCTCCACAGATGCTGCCAGGAATGTCTCTTTGCCTTTTATTTTGGGCGCGGGAGAGCCAGCCCTGGGAAAAGGCCCTATAGCGGGCTCCGTGGTGTTCTCACCACAGGGCAGCTTTCTGAGCAGGTTTGTCCAGGGATCGGCTCTAGAGCCACGTCTCTCACCTTCCCTCCACCGGGCCACCTCCTTGTATGCGGCGTGGCCCACAGGGGGCACCAGAGTCTAGGTCCACAGAGGAGCCAGGCCAGGGACGGTGGGACTGCGGGAATGTGTGTGTGAGGTCAGGACAAAGCAGGTTTGACGCCCTGGAAGGAGAGAGGGTGAGAAAGGCGTCCGGAAACAGGTTCCACAAGACTCTCTGGAAATCTTTGGGCCAAACTTAGCCTTCAGAGCCTTGAGTTTCTCAGCCATGGGTTGACCTTGTTCAATGACCCCTCTCTCTGTGGTCACTGCCTGGGAGAAGTCGCTGGAAAGGGGGCAGACGCAGCTGTGGGACTCTAAGGATGTCAGCTGTTGGGATCAGCTTGGAGGTACTTGTGGCCATCAGAGCAGATGAATGAATCAGTGGACGAGGGAGGGAGTGCCTGCTGGCTTGGGAATGACTGGGTGCTTCTGGAAGATTGAAATGAGAGAGAGTATCTGCCGCAGGAGGTTCAGGAAGGAGGGGTCGCCTGACAAGTTGGGTGGCTGGGAGAAGAAGTGTGGCCAATGTGTTAGTCTGGGTTGACTAGAGAAACAAATTCATAGACACTCATATGTGAATAAGAAAGAGCTTTATATAAGAGTAATAGTGTATTAAGAGAACATCCCAGCCCAGTCCAGATCAGTCCATCAGTCCGATATTAGCTCATATGTCTGATTCCAGTGTGTAAATTCCTCTTCAGACTCACGCAACACATGCAATGATGCCGAATGCAGGTAGATCACTGGCCAGTGGGTGGAAAGTCTTGTGGATCCAGTGGTGGTGGAAGTATCTCAGCGCTGGCGGGGGTCTCCACGTGGGTCCTCCAGCTCCAGGGCTCCATGTGGCTCCCTCAACATAGCTCCATGTGACTTGTCAGCTGGAAGACGAAGCAGTGAGTGTGTGGGTCTGGTTTCCAGTGAGCTATTTATCTCCATAGAGCCTCCAAATGAGGTCATCAAGCTGTGACCCAGTTGACAGGTTAAATTCTACTCCTTCACTCTTAATAGTCTCAAATTGACACCATATTATGTATCTATCACAGCCAACATAAGACCCTCTGCCCAGTGTTGATGGGAAGAGGCATCTATGGAAGGTTCTAGCCCGGGCCCAACACTCAGCAGGCAGACAATGAATGATTGCATGCATTGATGGATGGATAGATGAGTGGGTGGATGGATGGGTAGGTGGATGGATGGGTGGATGGATAGATGAGTGGGTGGATGGATGGGTAGGTGGATGGATGGGTGGGTGGGTGAGTGGATGGAAGAGTGGATAGGTGGATGAATGGATGGGTGGATGGATGGGTGAATGGGTGGGTGGGTGAGTGGGTAGATGGATGAATGGATGGGTGGGTGGATGAATGGTAATGGATAGACAGGTGGGTGGGTGGATGGATGGATAGGTAGGTGGATGGATGGGTGGGTGAGTGGATGGATGAGTGGATAGGTGGATGGGTGGGTTTGTGGGTGAGTGGGTAGATGGGTGAATGGATGGGTGGATGGATGGGTGGATGGATGGGTGGATGGGTGGGTGAGTGGGTAGATGGATGAATGGATGGGTGGGTGGATGAATGGTGGATGGATAGACAGGTGGATGGGTGGATAGATGGATGGGTAGGTGAGTGGGTGGATGGCAGGCACACAGTTGGTCCTCAGGAAAAGGAGATGGTGGTGAGGAGGATGGAAGTGCTGGCTTGGTCCTATGCCTGACACACACACACAGGTGACTCACTCATCCCTGGCCGAGGACCCCACGGTCTAGTTGTATGGGGTGCTAACAGGTGAGCTGGTAGCTCTGGCTATCCAGTGAGGCAGCTTTGTTCCGTGTGGCCTCTCTGATGAATTAGTAGCAGTCTGAGCCCCACACTGAGCATGGAACTGCGGGTGTGTGGGTTTTATTTCTCAAAGGAAAGGCATTCTGCCTCTTTCCTGGGGACTGAGTCTTCATAAGATGGGCTAAACAGACTGGGGCAGGTGGCAGGCCCAGGTCCATGGTGCCTTTAGGGGCCACACCAAGGGTTCAGGGATGCTTCCTGTAGTCTCTGCACCTCTGCCTTTCCACAACCTGCCAAGCCCTGTGCCCCCAGGGCCACCTGTCACAGCCCTCCAGCGGCTCTGCCACAGCTTATCCGGACTCCGCAGGCTTTACACCCAGGGGCCAGTTTCCAAAAATGCACAGTGGCAGCAGCGCATGGCTGAAGGGCATGGCAGCTGGGAATCAGGTGCCACCAGCGGAGTATCAGCTGGATGGAAAATTTTACCTCGAGTCCTGGATGTACGGCAGCTTCCCCTCTGGGACTCGGAGGCTCAGGCCGGGACGGGCATCTGTGGCATTTGGTATCCTAGTGTCACCTCTGTCCTCCAGCAGTGACTCAGAGAGGTTCTTTAAGGTGGCAGAGGGTCGTCGTGCCATAACAGCCTGATCCTCTTGCCTTGGGGTGGCAGGTGGACAGCGCAGGTCAGCCTCATGGAGCTGTAAGTGAATGGAAACGATGAGGGCATCATGGGTCTCTTTGAAGGTGAGGCTGGCTCACACGGCCTTTTTCTGACACCAAGCCCGAACCCCCTTGAATTCCACCTTGGAGTGAAGGTCCTTCCAATGGAGCTGCCAATGTGCTGTGGACCTTTCCATCTGCATGTCAGCAGATGGGCCAACAGCCACACACATTCTCCTCATCCCCTCCTGACGTGAGCTGGGCCTGATAGCTACTCAAGGCATCTCACGTCTCCTCCTCAAACCACAGCTAGTGGGGCGTGAACCTGGACAGAGCAGAGGAGCAACACATCTGCTCCGGATGGTCCCACTGGGCAAATGGGTCTAGGGTCCTCACCATGTTCCCAGTTGGGTCACAGGCTCCCTGAGTGGGCACTAGCGGGAGGAACAGGACCCAGGGATGCCGTTGGGCAAGTCTGGCCGACACGTGGGGTGAGGGTGGGGCCTTGGCCTGGGGACTGACTCTGCGCTCTCACTGGTCCCAGGAGCCCCCCTCGTGCTGTGCATCTATGAGGACCGAAACACCAAGCCAGACCCACTGCCATGGACTCAATTCTGACTCACGGTGACCCTACAGGGCAGGTAGAGCTGCCCCTGTGGGTTTCCGAGACTGTCCCTCTTTACGGGGCCAGGAGGCCTCATCTTTCTCCTGCCTAGCTGTGGTGGTCTCTAACTTCTGACCTGGAGGCTAGCAGCCCAGCGTGCAACCACTTCCCCACCCAAACCCAACCCAACCCAACCCAACCTCAAAGCCATAGAGGTAAAGCTGATGCTGGCTCACCACAACCCTACAGGACAGGATGGAGCTGCCCCTGCGGGTTTCCCTGACTGTGCCTGCTCACAGGAGCAGAAAGCCCCGTCTTTCTCCTGAGAAACAGCTCGTGCTTTTGAATGCAGCCCAACCCATAACCCCGCGCCCCCAGGGCTCCAGACAGGAGGACACGGGTGCTCTTGGAAACACTTCTGCTGGGCTTTCTTGTTCTTCTCTTTCCCCCCAAACCATTTTATTGGGACCTGATACAGATGTCATAGCATCCCATGGTTCAATCACATCAAGCAGTATTGTACAATTGTTACCACGATCCGTTTCAAAGCAGTCTGTTCCTTCCTGAACTCCTAGACATCAGCTCCCTTCTACCCCATGTCCTCCCCTCCCACCCCCCGCCCCCCGCCCCCCGCCCCTGCTGTACCTCCAAGGACCCTTCTTCTACTTGCCGTCTGTACAGATTCATCAATCCTGGGTTTCATATAAAGAAAACCGGAAAAGAGTGTCACAAAATACATCTGAGATAAATGCTGGGCTTTCTATACCGCGTGACCTTCCAGGCCATGTGGTGCCCCGCTTCCTCCCCACCCCCGCGCCTCCGTGAATGGCAGCCTGGCCTGTACTCCAGGATGGGGCAAGGCTGGGCAGTGTTTCCTTCTGTTATGCGAAGGGTCGCTATGGGTTGGAACCGACCTCAGGGCCCCCAACAACATAGGTGTACGTATGTGTACATAGAAGTCCTGGTGGCGTGGGAGTTAAGTGCTTCTCTGCTAACCAAAACATCAGCAGTCTGAATCCAGCAGTTCTTCTGCCTCTGGAAACATGACAGCCTTGGAAACCCTATGGGGAGCGCTACTCTGTCATTAGGGTGCTGTGAGTTGGGACTGACTTGACAGCACAACACAAACACACACACACACACACACACATTTAGAAAGATTGATTGAGAGAGAGAGAGACAGAGAGAGAGAGCTCATGCGATTGACTATGGGAGCTGGCAGATTGGAAATCTGCAGAGCTGACCAGCAGGCTGGACATAAGCAGGATTTCTGTGTTACCATCTAGAGCAGTGGTTCTCAACCTGTGGGTCACGACCCCTTTGGGGGATCCAATGACCCTTTCACAGGGGTCGCCAGATTCCTAACAGTAGCAAAATGACAGTGATGAAGTAGCAATGAAAATAATGTTATGATTGGGGGGTCACTACCACATGAGGAACATGTGAAACGGTCGTGGCGTGAGGAAGGTTGAGAACCACTGGTCTAGAGGCTGAATCCCTTCTTCTCTGGGAAATCTCGTTTTTTTTCAACTGAATGGATAAGGCCTGCCCACAATATGCAGCCGGAAGTAAATGTTAATCACATGCAAATGACCTCCACAACAGCAGGTAGACCAGTGTTTACAGAACCGAACCACTGGGCCCCAGAGGCCAGCCAGCTGGACACATGAAATTAATCAGCATGCCTCCATTAGTACTTTACCCGTGGTGTGCACCCACCCGATGGTGCCTTGCTGTTATCCGAAGAGCCCAGAACACGTATTTTGTGCCACTTTCAATGATGGCTAGTGGGGATTTTTCATAAAATGACTCCCAGGGAGCTGCACAGAGTTTTTCAGAGAGTAAACATTTGCAGCGTTGCAGAGCCTCAAAGATGCCGCACCCCAAGGGTTCCTTCAGGGCTGACAGTTGTTAAGCTTTCTCAACCCTGGGCGGATCCCTGGGTGGAGGAAATGATTCATACACTTGGCTGTGAAATGGAAGGCTGGAGGTTTCCATCCACCCAGAGGCACCGGCGATCTCTTTCTGAAAAATCAGTATTGAAAACTCACCGGATCCACCTCTTAGTTCATGCCACAGCTTCTGGGGTCTTCAAAGCTCACAGGTGGCCATCATCTGGAGGGGCACAGGGAGGGGGTCAGGAATGAGAGGAGGATATGGAATGCGGGCGAATTATATCCACGGACCACTGCCGCTTTTGCCTTGAGATCGGAAGAACTGGATGGTGCCCTGCTGACAGGACCGAGCATTTTGATTAAAGCTTCCATAGAGGGATCCTTATCAAAAGGGGGAGGGGAGGGGCACAGAACAAAATTTCAAATTCTCATGAACTCTAGACTTTCTGGAACCATCAAAGGTGGGTGAACCCCTAAAACTAGAGTCCCGCGATCACCATTAGTTCTTAAACCAAAAATATCCCCTGAAGTCGTATTAAAACCAAACCATAGATTAACGGTACTCGTTTATTTTTGTTTGTTAAACAAAGGCCAGTTTTTAAAAAAATCATTTTATTAGGGGCTCATACAACTCTTATCACAATCCATACATACATCAATTGTGTAAAGCACATTTGTACATTCATTGCCCTCATCATTCTCAAAACATTTGCTCTCCACTTAAGCCCCTGGCATCAGCTCCTCATTTTTCCCCTCCCTCCCCGCGCCCCACTCCCTCACGAACCCTTGATAATTTATAAATTATTATTTTGTCATATCTTGCCCTGTCCGACGTCTCCCTTCACCCACTTTTCTGTTGTCCGTCCCCCAGGGAGGAGGTCACATGTAGATCCTTGGAATCGGTTCCCCCCTTTCCAACCCACCCTCCCTCCAAAGGCCAGTTTTAAGTGTTGAGCTCCTTTAAGAACAATCAGCTGTATTTTCACACAATGGAGCTGCACACCATACACTCACAGCGAACCAACCGTGCCCCCCCAGAGCCAGGTCCCTCTCTCGACTGTGTGCCTTGCATTCCTGTGCGCGCTATTTACATACCGACTCTAAAGATTAGACCGGAGCCGTGTGGGTCAGTGAGTTGATGATAACTGGGGAGGACTAGCTGGACAAAGAGGCTGAGAACGCCGGACTAAGGCTATCCATGTCGTTACCCGTGTGTACGCCGATGCTGTTGAATCAGTGTGCGTTTTGCCATGTATGTTCTCAACTACCACTAACTAAGAAAGCCCTGTGGCTGGCAGTTCTGCTCAGACACACCGGGTTCTCCATGAGTTGAAACTGTCTTGCTGACAACTGGTAATGAGGATGCCGAGATGGACAGACAGGGTGGAGTGAAGTGAAGCTCTCTCTCGACACGTCTGGACATTGCAGGCTCATTGTCAACCTTAACTGATTGTTGTCATTAAGGTCATTGCCTGCCTTCACAAATGATATCAAATTCACTGCCACCGAGCCCATGCTGACTTACAGAGACCCGAAAGGACAGGGTAGATCGGCCCCCTGGGAGTGTCTGACCTGCAACTCTTTAGGGGAGTAGAAAGCCCCATTGTTCTCCCAGTTGCCTGTGCAGGTAAGCCTTCATGGTGTTCTTTCCGCCAGGAATGGCATGCCAGGCACCGGGGTGTGAGCGTGAGGTCGACAAGGAGCTCCCAGACATAGAGATGATGGTGTGGGTGCAGGTGCTCGGGAGGGGAGGGACAACCCGGAGGGTCCTGGGGAGTGCAGAGGAGAGTAGGTTGTTAAGTGTGTATGTGGGCGACTCACCCCAGGAAAAGCAGATGTTGAATCTTCTGATGGTGAACTCCTGATCATTTGAAGGTGACCTCGGAACTGTCTACGAAGACACAGTGGGCCAAGGGAGCGAGCACAAGATTGCAGGGAGAAAGTTCCTAGGTTACGTTAGAAAGATCGTTAGAAGCTCCTCGGAGAAAGAGCGGTGCACGGTACTCGTGGGTCCAGCCAGGCAGGGAGCAGACAGGTGTTGCCCGGGAGGCTTTGATGAAATCCCAGGGCCAGCCCTGTTGCTAAGAGACTCTGATTTAATTGGCCCAGAAGTGCCTGGACAAGGTCCCTATTATTGGAAGGCGTCCAGCGTTGCCTCCAACACGTAGTGATTCTATGCACACCCGACGCAGCACGGCGTGGTCCTGCACCGTTCTCCCAGTGGTTGCTATGCTCCGGGCTGGGCTGTCGCTGGAGCGTCTCAGTCCTCCGTCTCATTGAGAGTCCTCTTCGTTTTCCCTGAGGCTCTGCATTACAATGGGTGGTTGGCTACATGCCTCCAACAATGGGCGCCAGCAACAACTCTGAAGCCGCAGCTGGACCGGGCAACATTTTGTCCCGCGGTACCTCCAGTCATAGTCGTTGAAGCACCTCCTATACATGTGGAAGCTGAACAGTGACTAAGGAGCGCTGGGGAGTCAATGCATTGGCAGTATGGTGCTGGCGAAGGATGCTGGCCAGCCTGTGCCATGCCGGAAGAGCAAATGGATTTGTTTCAGAAGAACAACATCCAGAAGGCTTCTTAGGAGTGAGGATGGTGAGACGAGACTTGCCCTCACGGACTTTGGACATGTCATCAGGGGAGACCATCCCACGAGAACATGTGTGGGCGTCAACCCAGCATTCATCTCCTTTGCTTGAAGCGTGTTGCTTCTTCTTTCAGCTTGAGACACGCTGAGCACGATCTTCCCGTTCAGCTTGCTAACTCTAGGTCGTTGCGCTTTTCGTTTTAGGGGTTTGCCTCCTCCAACTACCCTTTGCGACCGTCTGTTTCTCTTCTGTACTCCATCACTTCTGCTGATGGGAAGGAGGGTGAGAGGATGTGGCTGTCTGCTTCTGGAAGAGATTGGCAGCCTGAGGTCTGCAGCTATTTGGTTCTTCTTGGTCCTGTAGGCTCACTGGGGGGTCAGAAGTGACTCACCAGCGATGAGAGGTGGGGGAATTGTTACAGAAACCACACCACATCTTTCTTCCACAGCACGGTCGGTGGGTGCAAGCCGCTGGCTTGTATTGGACCGCGCATCCATTCTAAAACTTTTCTCCCACCATCTTCAGGACCAGGGGAGTGACTCCTTGCTGGCCCCCAGCAGTGCTCTGGGGCTTCTGCCTTGCCCACAGACAGCAGCGCTCTCTGGGCATCATTACGGGGCATGTGAGTGAGCCAGGTGAGAGCCCTGGCTAGGGAAAGGGCTCAGCACATTGGGTCACTATGCCGGCTGTTAATACGGCGAAGCCAGGATTCCCTCTTCTCCTCGCTACCCTGACGGGTACCACCTTGGAGCTGTAACTGCCCAGCCCTGGGAGGGGTCTGCCGGCTGGCAGGAAAACTTTGGCATGCCTCTGAGGATGTCACCAGCCCCTGGTCCTGCAGGCCACAGGGAGGATGGCTGAAGCTGTGGGGAGGAACTGGGGCAGAACAAAAGCAGCTTGTGGTATCAGCTTACAAGCTCCCTGGGCCCGTGGGCTGCAGCTGGCACCAGAGCGCAGGCACCCAGAAAGTAGGGCAGAGAGCACGTGCCCCATCCACGGGGCCCTGCTCTTCCTCTCCCTCCGTGGTGGGCAGAGCAGGCTCTTGAAAGGCTTGTGTGCAGACAGCTGTGAGCTCTGATGTGGTCACAGAGGCCAGTGTCAGGCTGTGACCATGGGGAGCTCACACAGGGGCCCCTAGAGCTGGCAGAAGAAGAAAGACAAGCTGGTGCGCTGGTTGGCCTTAGTCCCGAGTGGACCTGGAGGCCAGGATCTGCTCATCAGAGGATTGAATGACCTTCAGTATCCTTGACACCACGGAGCAGATCCTCCTGTGTGGAGCTCTGCCTCGGGGTAGGAGACGCAGAGGCTTAGAAAGGACACTGACTGGCCTCAGTGTCACTCAGAGAGGCAGGGCCAGAGCCCAAACCAGCTGGGTTCAAACCTCTGACCTTTGGGTTGGCAACCAAGTGGGTGCTTTAACGACTGCACCACCATGGCTCTTTCGGCAAAAATGACAGACAGCCTCGGAGACTCTGCTGGGGTACTTCTACTCTGCCCTCCAGGAGCGCTCTCACTCAGAGTCCGCAGGGCTGGGGAGACCCGTCAATCATGGGGTGTCTGCCTCACTCGTGATGGGCAGTCCTCTTCTCCACGCTCGAAGCAGTGACTGGTCAGGGCCGCTGGCTCAGATCCCAGTGGTCTACCGGACGAGGGACTGAGTCCTGATGGCGGACGTTTCTGGGGTCGGGGATGGGAGGGGAGGCCCCACATTTGTTTCACTTCCAGAGGGGCAGGTCCTCGTCTTTCTTTTTCCTCCGTAACGATCTCTGACCCTCTTTCATATTTATCAGCTAAATGTGAAGATATAGTCTCTGCTCTGGCCTGAACATTTGTCCCTTAAAACAGCCACCACAACAATCATTCCTCACCACTACCTTTAAAAAGGAGCCTTGGTGAAACAGTGGATTAAACTTTGGGCTGCTAACCGCAAGGTTGGCAGTTCAAACCCATCAGTTGCTCCTCAGGAGAAGCCTCCCCATTCCTTCCATCCATCCACCCATCCATCCATCCATCCATCCATCCATCCATCCATCCATCCATCCATCCATCCACTAACCATCTATCATCCATGCATCCATCCAACCAAGCACTCAATCCTCCTCCCTTACCCACCCACTCCCTCCCTCTATCCAACCATCCATCCATCTATGTATCCATCCATCTATGTATCCATCCATCCATGTATCCATCCATCTAGTTGCCATTAACACTGACCCATGGAAACCCCATGAGTGTCAAGAGAACTATGCTCCACCGGTTTTCGGTGACTGGTTTATCAGGAATAGATCAGCAGGCCTTTCTTCTGCAGTACTCCTGGCTGGATCAAGACCTCCAACCTTCCAGTAAGGAATCTAGTGCATTAACCATTTGTACCATCTGGGACAAGGGCCTTCAAACACCGTCGGATGCTTGTTGTCTCTCTGACCTTGGCCTGGCTAGGTTCGGGGGACACAGTGCCAAGCAAGTTACACTCTCAGGGGCATGGAGGACACTCAGCAGGTGAGGCACTCCCACCTTCATTTCCGGTGTGAATGGCCTGTATGCTTTGCTTTCCCTGGGCAGGCTTCCATCCTGACTCATGTCACGATGTTGGAGCCAGCTGCACATCCACACCCCACTCATTGTCTGGGTCCCGCAGAGGGACACAGGCTGACACTGGCCCGTAGTCCTTTACCAGTGTTAATATCACCTCTGGGGAAGCTTCTGGGCCTTGGTAGCCCCGACCTTGTCCTCATCAGCCCATCGGGCCATCAGGCAGCAGGGGCTCCTATCTTTTGGGGCCGGAAAACTAGAAGTTGATTTTTTTCTTTTTCTGTTTTAAAAAAACTTCTGCTGACAGCCTCAGAATGCTATGATTTATTCGATTAATATGACTAGCGTCGTCATTATTCTGTTAATATATTATTCATTTCACTGGTGATCTATTCTCTCGGCACCCAGCTCCGCGAGTCAATTTCCCCCTCCCTGAGATTTTAATAGAGCTGCATTTTAAATGGCGAGCACAGTACATTAAACATGTATAAGATGTAATCTCATTTAGGATGCGTCCTTCTGGCTGGCCCGCCTCATAAGCATACACACAACAATGCTGCCTGGGTCTTTTTGGGGACCTGCGTGGGTGGGGAGCTGAGGATGAAGCTTCTCGCAGGAGGACCTTGAAACTTCCCACTTGGGCCTCGGCTCTGACTCAAGTCACCTGGCTGGAGGAGGCCCCTCCCACGCCCTCGTCAGTATGCCTTCTACCATGTGACTTTGGGGGTGAGGTAAGATGAGGCTTCTCTTCCCGAGAGGCCACGCTCATCATTTCCTGAATTGACTTGCGGGCCCTCGTGAGGAGGACATCACAAGGAGGCCTGGTGGGGCGGTGGTGAAAGCGCCAGGCTGCTCACCGAATGGTCGGCGGGTCTTACACACCAGCCGCTCTTCAGGAAGAAGACTGCCAAGAGGACAAACCGATCTGTCATGGAGAAGGATGGCCAGAGTGCTCGTGGAGGCATGGATGGCGAGGCTGCATCTCACACACTCCGGACACGTTGTCAGGAGAGACCAGTCCCTGGGGAAGGACATGGACGCTCGGTAAAGCAGAGGGGCAGCGAGAAAGAGGAAGGCCCTAGGGGGAGGGATGGACGCCATGGCTGCCACAGAGGGCGCAGGCTGAGGCATGATTGTGAGGATGGCACAGGGCCGGGCAGTGTTTGGTTCTGTCGTGCACTGGGGCAGAGCCAACTCCCTGGCACCTGCCAAGGGCAATGGCCCGTCAGCGAACCCACCAGAGTTGGTGGCTCCAGCGCCCTCCTGTGAGTGTGCTTCCCAAAGGGGGTCCTTTCAGTCCCTGTGTTTGGGCCATGCGCTGGGGACCACCCAGAAGCCTCTCTCCTCCCCTATCAGGAGGGAGCAGCCCCTGCTGCTGTCTCGAGCTCCTGGGGCTGTGTGTAAAGGAGACCCTGGGTTTGAGGTTCAGCCAAGGGCCCCACACGGAGTGAGAGTGAATGGTAAGCCCATGGTACACAACAAGAATGCACCAGCCAACCACGCTTTCTCAGTGTGTGTGTGCGTGTGTGGGTGTGGAACATGGATCTTGGGAGCAAGCTCTCATGTTAGCTATCACCCTGTTTGGACCCATCCAAAGCTCAACCCCATCGCACAAAATCTTATTCCTTAGGAATGAAGAAGGAAGGCGCCCCAATAGCACAGTGGGTCAGCCCTCAGCTCAATGGACAGGTGAGTGTGGTCTCTCTGAGGGACAGCTTAGGAAACCCTATGGGGCAGGACTTCTCAGAGAGATGGAGGGGACCGCACACCACACCAAACCACAGCTCTCGGCCATCCGTCCATGCCAATCCACAGCAACCCTACAGGTCAGGGGAGGCCTGCCCCCAGGGGCTCCCCAGGTAACTCTTGACAGGAGTGGAGGGCCCGTCTGTCTCCCATGGGAAGCCTGATGGTTTTGAACTGCTGACCTTGGGGATCACAACCCCACTGGTCACCACCAGGCCACCAGAGCTCCTTATTTAATGTGTGGAGTGGGACGATTGAAACAAGAGTTGCTGCCGACCCTGTGTGGGTCACGGTGGGACTGTGCTCCCTTGGGTTTGAATGGCTCCCCCTCCTCCCGCCCCCAAGCAGACCGCCAGGCCTTTCTTCTGGGGTGGACTCTGGGTGGGTTGGAACCAACAGCCTTTCAGTGAGCAGAGGAGTGCTCACCCATTTGCACACACACACACACACACACACACACACACACACACACACACACACGACTCCAACATGCCTCCGGGGGAGGGGGAGTGAACAAAGAGCTGGGGAGGGCGGGGTAAGTGGAGGGCTGCAGGGAGTCCCTCAGGACTGGGAACAACGCTTCTCTGACTCTGGAAACCAGTTCCAGTTGGACTCACACCCACTACACGAGGAGGTGGGGGTGCTGATGCAGAGGGTGGGTGGTCCTTGAGCTACCCCTACCCCCCTCACCCTCCAGAAGACACCAGAGGCCGGACCTCAGCCTAGGGGCTCTGGTCTCTTGGGAGCTTGTCCTCCTGAGCTCAGCAAGTGGCAGATGCAACTACTTGGCAGCAAGACCTCAGGTCCTTTGGCCTCTGGGCTCGGCAGCCCCCAATCCTTTCCTGACCACAGGTACCTGCATTCTCTCTCTCTCTCTCCCTCATTCTCACTCTCCCCCTTCCTCTTCTTTACCTCCACGCTTTCCTCTCCCCTCTCCCCACACCTCCCCACCACACTCTGCTAATGAGCTCCAGGACAGACAGAGGGAGGTCCTAAGGGCCCCTGGCATGTTTGCCTTTGCTAAGTGCGGTCCTGACTCATGGTTTCCATGGCAACGGCACTGGGTAACAGCCTTGGCTCATTGCCAGGGCAGATGACAGCCATGACAGCCTTCAGACCAGACCACGTGCAGCTGTGTCGGCAGCCAGAGGGGACAGGGACGCTGAGTGGGGGTAACCTTCTTGTCCTCTTGGCTCAGCTGGGACTCAGCCTGGGCTGCTGTTTCTCAAGAGGTGGCTCCCTCCAATGCCTGTACTTCAGCAAGGACATCAGGGTGCAGGAGAAACCTATGGGAGACTCAGGATCTAGGGCCAAGTCCTCTCTGGACTCTGCCTGCGCCGTGGGGACCCCTTACTGTCCTCGAGCAGACACCTGCTTGGTACGGAGGGGTCCTGTCCCCTCCACGGGAGTGACCTGGTGGCACTGTGGGTGAAGTGTTGGGATGCTAACCGCAGGGTTCGGACCCACCGGTTTCCCTTCGGGAGGAGGATGAGGCAGACTTCTCCCGTGAAGATTTCCAGCCTCAGAAACCTCGGGGGTGGGTCTCCTCGATCAGACCCTAGAGGGTCATTATGAGCTGGAATTAACGCGATGGTGTGAGAGGTATTTGCTTTTGTCCCCTCAAAGTGAATCGTGTATTTTCTTGGCCTGCCCCATAGTCCAAGGCTGAGCACAGGTTCCAGGACCTCCTGTGTGACCCCAAGGGGTCCTGGACTTGGATACCGGGGACAAGTGGCCTGTGAACTATCCCTTCTCAGAGAAGGATTATTGCTCTCCCCACACAGCCTGGTCTCCTTGTTGTCAGGTGCCACGGAGTGGGCCCAAACTCACAAACCCCGTGTGCAATGGAGCAAAACACTGCCTGGTCCTACACCATCCTTACCACCTTTCCGAAATTTGAGCCCACTGTTGCCGCCACTGTGTCAATCTACCTCATGGGAGTTCTTCCTCTTTTCTGCTCACTGTATGAGTCAAGGTAGGCTAGAGAAACAACTTCATGGACATCCCAGCCCAGTCCAGATCAAGTCCATAAGTCCAATATTAGCCCTTATGCCTAATACCAGTCTACAAATTCCTCTTCAGACTCACGCAACACATGCAACAATGCAGAATGCAGGAAGATCCAAGGTCTTGTGGATCTAGTGGCAGTAGAAGCATCTCAGCCCTGGTGTGGGTCTCCACGTGGCTCTTTCAGCTCCAGGGCTCTGGCTCCATCAGCATAGCTCCATGTGGTATGCCAACAGGAATATCTCGCAGGGAGAGTGTGTGTCCCACCTCCCGGGAGGAAGATAGGAGTTCTCAGAATACTCAGGAGAAGGTCACGCCCACACAGAGGCTTTATTGGCTATGACTTGATTGACAGGCTAGACTCCACCTCTTCCAAAGTTGACAGGACATTACTTAACTGCCACACTCACCCTCTATTTTACCAAGTCTGGTGTCCTTTTCCAGGGACTGAACTGTCTGGCTAATATCCTCAGGCAGAAGTCAAAGTCTCTGCACCCTTCCTTCTAAGGATCACTGTGGCTGCACTTCCGCTAAGACAGGTTTGTTTGTTCTTCTGGCAATCTGTGGCTATATTCGATATTCCTCACCAACAACCATGACTCCAAGGCATCCCTTCTTCTTTAGTCTTCCTATCCATTGTCCAGCTGTCACGTGCACAGGAGGCGGCTGGAAACCACCGTGGCTTGAGACAGCGCATCTTAGTCTTCAACGTGACCCCTTTGCTTGTTGGCCCTTGAAGAGGACACTAACAAGTGTCCCTAGAGACCCTCATCAGAAAGGTCACTCGTAAGGAGTTGTCGTGCAAGGAGCAATCGCTCTGGGCCCTGGTGCTGCTGGCAATGCCTTCGCTCCTGGCTCCAAGTAACAGCAGGTATAGAGGGATTAACGTAGGGTGGCTCCCTGAGGTGCCTCCTGTGCTCGTGACCCCTCAAACATACGTTATTCAAGTTGTCTTCTGCTCACAGTTTACACGGAGCTTTTGGCAACATGTACAGCAAAATAAAGGAGGTGGAGATGAAGGCCTGCCACCTTCCTCACCTCTTGCCCTATGTATGCCCCTGAGTGGCACAAGTGGGTACTGTGCCACTAGCCTGCTAGCCGGAAGGCTGGTGGTCTGAACCCATCATGCTGCACCATAAAAGAAAGACCTGCTGAGCTCTTTTCATGAGGATGACACAGCCCCCCATCCCCACAGAGCAGTTCTGCTCTGTACCATGAGAAGTCCCCATAAGTCTAAAGAGACTTGGCTGCTATGGATTTGTGTCTTCTTATTTTGGGTTTGTTACCCAAGAGCCATGGTGAATTCTTGCTCATTGGTCTGTGGGTTGGCTGGGCTCAGCAGGGCAGTTCTTCTGCTGACCAAATTTTGCCTCAGGTTCTCTTTTTTAGGAAATTTGAACTAAGATGGATGTGGGCATAGCTGCAGTCCTCTAGGGCCTCCACGGACATTCTAGAGTGGGCAGTGGGTGGCACACAGCAGCACAAAACTTTGAGGTGGAAATAGCATGCTCCAATCCTGATGTTTGCACTTTATGGCTGCGTGCCTGGGGTGAGTCATTTTGAACTCTCTCCGCTTCAGGGTGGGGCCCTGGTGGTGTAGTGGTTATGTGTTGGGCTGTGATCCACACGGTGGGCAGTTCAAACCCACCAGCAGCTCCTCGGGGAAAGACTGGGCTTTCTATTCCCATAAACAGTTACAGTCTTGGAGTTGTCAGTGTTGACTTGAAGACAACGAGTTTTTAGCTTCAGTGTGCTCATCTGTAATGTGGGGGCAACACACCAGACCTCACAGGGATGTCTGAAGATGGAGAGAGAGCTAAGCACACATAGAGTGCTCAGAATCACCAAATGGATACTTAATAAAATTATTATTCAAAATAGACATACTGAAGTTGACCCAACAACTCATTGCACTAGAGCGAGGTCTGACCCTGCAGGACAGAGGAGAATGGCCCTTTTGGGTTTCTAAGGCTGGGAATCTTTGGGGGAGTAGAAAGCCTCATCTTTCTCCCAGGGAGCGGTTAGTGGTTTTGAACTGCTGTCTATGCCACCAGGGCTCTTAAAATGGTGCAGCTGCTGTGGAAACACAGCCTGTCTGTTCCTCAAAAAAAATGTAGAGAGTTATCAGTGACCCAGCAGTTCCACCCTCGGTGTATGCCCCAAAGAATTGAAAGCGGGCACGTCAGCAGAAACTAGTGCATCCATGTTCATGACAGCACTGTTTACCACAGCCCGGAGACGAAAGTCACCTGCATGTCGCTCAGCACACGAACGGATAGCCAAAATGTGACATGCATATACCATGAACGCCTATTCTGATAATAAAGAGAAAGAAGCCCCACTGTGCGCTGCGACAGGGATGAACCTTGCAGACCCCATGCTGACGTGAAATTGAACTGTCATGGAAGGAAAACAAGCGTACGGTCTTGCTTACGTGAAACAGGCAGATGGGCAGAGACCAAAGTCTATCAGTGACGAGCCGGGGTGGGAGAAGTGAACCCTGGTGCTGCAGAGGTTAAGCACTCAGAACCCACGCAGGGCTCCGTGGGAGGAAGGCCTGGTGACCTGCTTCAGGAAAGATGACGGCCCAGTCACCTGCTGGATCCATTCTGCTCTGACACATGGGGTCACCGTGAGTCCCAGCCAACTGCAGGGGACCCACGAGGGTCAGGAGGAAGGGGGAAGTGCCTAGCTTAGGTGGCACTGCATGCTTTATACAGCGGAATGGCTTGGAAATGGAGAGTGGTGATGGTGATAACACATGGTGAATGGGATGTGTCATTTGGTTACGTATATATTCTTCATTGTTTTGCATCAATTAGCCCATTTGTTACAGGGCTTTCAGTCCCAGTTCCTGGTCTTTTGGCCCCAGCGGCCTTCTGACGGCAGACGTGACTGTGACAGCGGAGGCGGCTCTGAGGTCCGGGCACCCCTTGCTCCTGTCCTCATGCAGGAACCACAGGCCAAGGCCCCGTGGCCCGGCTCTTCATTTTTGGTTTTGCCCCAGAAGGAGCAAGGGTACTTGGCACGTTGGTCAATTTCCATTTCTGCCCCATGTTACCCACCTGTTCCTGACCTTCTTGGTGCATTTGGCCACCTCTCAGTAAACTAGCTCCAAGCCAGGGGTCTGTATATAGTCTTTCCCCACCATCATAACAAGGCCCCCAGGCCCCCAGCTCGCCAAGAAAACCCCCTCTGGGCCAATCCCAAGTATCATTAGGTATCAGGAAAAGTGGAAATTCAAATATGTAGACTAGACCAAGCCAAGCTCCAATTTGATTTCTTTTTTGCTCTAGTTTGATTTCAATTCCTTCATTCCCTCCTGGCTGGGCAAGTTTCTCTTCCATCCAGTCGATGGCACTAACCTCATGCTGACCAAGCACACGTCATGCGGCCTGAGCTGTGCCAAGTGCCTCCTATTAGCCTCAGCAGAACCCCACTTCTGAGGAGCACTCTGGTTCTACTTCTCCCAAGACATTGGTTTTGTTCTTCTAGTGCGCTCAATAGTTTTTTGGCCAGAATCCACATGCCTCGGCTCTTCTTTGGCCTTCCTTGTTCATTGTCCCACTCACATCCATGCGAGCCCACTGACAACACTGGGGCTTCCGTCAGCTGCACCCGACTCCTCAAAGTGACATCCTTGCTCCCCAACACGTTCAAGAGGCTCGCAGAGCTGATTTGCCCAATGCAATGCATCATTTGCTTTCTCAGTGGCCACGAGCATTGATTGTACAGCCAAGCAAAATGAAATCCTTGACAATCCCAATTTTTCTCCACGATGGTTGTGAGGATACTGGTTTTCTTTACCGCGAGTTGCAATGTATACAGAAGCCTGCCGTCCTTCCCGGCAAGCAATGTTGTGACATCTGCGTGGCATAGGTTGTTAGTGAATCTTCCTTCAATCCTGACGCTGTGTCTTCATTTACTACAGCTGCTGCTATTACCTTCTCGGCTGTGTGACCCTGAGCCAGCCTCTCAACCTCTCTGAGCCTCAGTGTTCTCATGCACAATCAGCGACTATCTGAGGGGTACCCCCCCAAAAAGCTGGAATTGTGCTGGGTGGGGCGGAGCTTTCACAGTGTGCATTTTCCCCACAAGGTGAGCATCAAGGAACTCGCTCTGAGTTAGTGTACCCAGTGGTGTTGCCAGGGAAGGTTCTCTCTGGTCACGGTGATTTTTTTTTCGTAAAAGCAGTTTCGCTCTAATCTCATTTTGTGTGTGTGTGTGTGTGATTTGATTTAAGAGAGAAGTGTGTGACTCTGAAATTTTGTTTCCAGCTCAGGAAAAATGCCGCAGAAACTGGTGTGATGTTGAACACAGATTCAAGGACAGCGCTGTGGGAAAAACTCAAGTGTACCAGTGGTTTCCTTGTTCCAAAAAAGGTGAAATGTCAGTTGATGACAGATCTCATTCTGGATGTCTGTCAACTTCCCGAATGGATGAAAATGTCAATTCGCAGTGCATCTGGAGTTCATTCCACCTGGTCAGACTGTAAATCAAGCTTTCTAATCGGAGGTTCTGAAAAGATAATGTAACAATGTGTGACCAAAAAAGCCTGATTTGTGGCAGACTGGGGACTGGTGTTGCCACCACGATAACGCACCCACTCACGCAGCCATCTCCATGCGCCATTTTTTAGCAAACAACAGCAAGAATCTTTGGCCCCATGCACCTTACTCACCTGACCTCACTCCATGCCACTTCTTTTTTGTTTCCTCAAATGAAGAGGGACATGATCTGATGATGTAGATGAGGGGAAGAAAAATACGAGGGAGGTGCTGTCAGCCATCTAAACAGATGTGTTTGAAAAATGTTTCTAAGAATGGAATCGCAGATTTGACAAATGTATTCAGTATAATAGAGTACTTTGAACATGATGAGGTTGTTTTATTAAAAATTTAAATACATAGCTTTGAAAAAAAATCTGGTTTTTTTTTGGGGGGGGGGTCTACCCTCTAGTACAGCGGAGCTCAACCTGTGGGTCGCGACCCCTTTGGGGATCGGACAACCCTTTCACAGGGGTTGCCTAAGACCATATTTCCGATGGTCTTAGGAACCGAGACACGGCTCCTCTATCTGTCTCCAGGTGGGTCTGCCCCCATGAAGATATGCCCACCTACAGGTTCACCACAACCTGAGGAACTGTGTTAAAGGGTCGCGGCATTGGGAAGGCCGAGAAGCACTGCTCTAGGACAAGGACTGTGAGACGATGTCAGAGGAGTGGATGCAGCCTGCAATCCTGGAGCCTCTCCAGGATCCTGACTTGGGTCGTCATGGTGATGAGGCTGCTGCAGAAGGTGGTTGAGGTCCCCAGGCCCTTGCCCTGCCACACACCCCTTTCCCTCTACCCTTTTAGCCCCTCCTGGCTGGAACTCAAGAAATGAAAGGACCAGACCTGCTTCTGTACATGGGTCTTGAGAAGATCTTTCAGGGGGCCAACTTCTCTGGACCCCCCAACTATCAAAAGTGACAGCAGCCCCCCTCCCACCACACCATGCTCAGCAGCATCGGGTTGGCCCCAGCCATCGAAGAGTCTTTGAACAAAGACAGGAGCATCCAGCCGCCCCTTCCTCATAACAGCCTCTTAGCAGGTGATGGGGCTCATGCTCCAGGATCCGGGGGCCACAGTGATAAAGCGAGGGGTTCCACGGGAGAAAGACCCGTTCCTGTAACAGCTCCAAAAAAACAAACCAAACTAAACTCCCTGCCATCGAGTCCATGGCGACTTGTCGTGAGCTTATAGGGCAGGGTGGAATTGCCCCTCTGGGTTAATGAGACTGGCACTCATGATGGGAGCAGACAGCCCGTCTTTCTCCCACAGAGCCACTGGTGGTTTCAGACAGCTGACCTTGCGGTTAGCAGCCCAGTGTGTAGCCACAGTGTCTCCAGGGCTCCTCCGGGAAGGACTACAGCCTAGGAAGCCCACTTGGGTACATGGGCGTCGGAGAGTGACAAGGTCCCCGGGGCTAGGCTTGCCTCCTTCGTCCCATGCGCTGACCATCTCCAGTGCTTTCCTTGTTGTCTTTGGCTGCCATCGAGTCATCTTGTGACCCTGTGGTGGCCCCAGAGTTTCTTGTAAGAGCTGGCACTTTGACCAATACGTCAGTGCTAATTAAAGAACCCATTGTAGTCACTGGTATACCATATCCCACTGTTAACCTAAGGGCGGTGGGTCTACCAAGAGGCACTTTGGAAGAAAGGCCTGGAAATTGGCTTTTAAAAGTTATTTATTGGGTCATGGAGGCTCGAAGATAAACAAGTGGCCATCTAGTTCAGAAGCAACAAAACCCACATGGAAGAAACACACCAGCCTGTGTGACCACGAGCTGTCGAAGGGATCATATATCAAGCATCAAGGATCAAAAATTCATATCATTGTAAATGTGGGTGAGTGCAGAGTGGAGACTCAAAGCCCATTGACAGCCAACTGGACACCCCCTTACTGAAGGGTTGTGGGGAGGAGATGAGCCAGTCAGGGTGCAGAGTAGCAATGAAGAAACATATAACTTTCCTCTAGTTCTTAAATACTTCCCCCCCCCCCCGCCCACTATCATGATCCCAATTCTACCTTACAAATCTGGCTAGACCAGAGGATGTACATTGGTACAGATAGCAACTGGAAACACAGGGAATCCAGGACACATGACTCCTCCAGGACCAGTGGTGAGAGTGGTGATGCCTGGAGGGTGGTGAGAATGTGGGGTAGAGAGGGGGAACTGATTACAAGCATCTACGTATAGCCTCCTCCTGGGGGATGGACAGCAGAGAAGAGGGCGGGGGGAGCCGTCAGACAGTGTAACATATGACAAAATAATAATAATTTATGAATGATGAAGGGTTCATGAGGTAGGGGGGAGTGAGGAGGGAGGGGGGAAATGAGCGGCAGATATTAAGGGCTCAAGGAGAAGGCAAATGTTTTGAGAATGATGATGGCAACCAATGTACAGATGTGCTTAACCCAATGGATGGATGGATGGATTGTGATAAGAATTGTACGAGCCCCCAATAAAACGATTTTTTAAAAGTGATTTATTTTCTGACAGCTTTACTGTTTCACCTACCATTCATTAATATATTCATTTTGAATATACTGAAAAGGGTTGTGTAGTGATCACTACAATCAATTGGAGACGATCCTCTTCATTTTTGCACTCGTTATTCTTCGCTCACCATTTCTCCCGCAGCCTCCTCCGCCATCGCCCTAAGACACGACTGCTCTCGTTATTGTCTCTATAGAGTCACCTGTCCTGGGTGCCACAGAGAGGAAATCATACCACTGCAGCCCCAACAACACAACAAGCGGAAACGGAAAAGCCGCAATCCGAACGTCAGCGGAACAAGTGAAATGACGGAGGAAGTGCTGATAGAATGGTTGAAAATGAATAATTAGAGAAAATTAAAAATAAGCCGAAAGGGAGGACAGACACTCATTCACTTCCCGGTGTACTCCGTCTGCAGGCAAGGCTGTTCACATGCCCGGCCAATGGTCTGAGGGGCTCGGTGGAGGCTGAACTCGAGTGGGGGAGACGCAGATGGACTTCGGGCTTTCACTGCCATCCATAGCTAGTGATGTCTAAAAGAGCCGTTGTTGGAAACCTGGTGGGGCACAGAGCTACTCTGACCGTGCCCCCCCCCCAGGGTCTCCACGAAGTGAAATGGACTGGAGGACCCCTGGGTTAGGAAGCCAGAAACCCCGGCTGGTACAAAGATCCCAATGGTGACCGCTCCCTGCTGCACCTCCTGGAAGCCTCACGACAGCTGGAGAGATTGGGACACGGCCCCTAAGGCCACTAGGTGGGTTTGCCCTGCAGAGCCCGCCAGAAGCCTGGGCTGTTGGGTTAGTCTGGTTGACCAGAGAAACACATCCAGTGTTTCCACTCATATGTGTATAAGAGAGAGTTTTATACAAAAGCGCAATTGTCTATTGAGAAAACAGCCCAGCCCAGTCCAAATCAAGTCCACCAGTCCAATAGGAGCCCATATGTCTGATACTAGTCCATCAATTCCTCTTCAGACTCACGCAGCAATGCAATGACGCTGAATGCAGGAAGATCACAGGCCAGTGGGTGGAAAGTCTTGTGGATCCAGTGGTTATAGAAGCATCTCAGCGCTGGCGTGGGTCTCCACGTGGCTCCTCCAGCTCCAGGGCTCTGGCTGCCATCAGCCTGTCTCCATGTGGCTGGTCAACAGGAATGTCTCACAGGGAATGTGTATGTGTGTCCCACCTCCAGCGAGCTATTTATCTCCTTAGCTCCTCCAAAAGAGGTCATCAAACTGACCTAATTGACAGGCTAAATTCCACCCCTTCACTCTTAAGTCTCAAATTGACAACAGATGATGCAACCACCACAGCTGCCGAGCCCCAAGGTCCTGCTTCTCCCTGCAGGCTCCAGCCAGTTCTATTCTGCACCGGAGATTGTCCCGGACTGGAGAAGCTGGTGGAGCCAGGCTGCTTCTCCCTCCCTGCCCTGACCCGTGGCCAAAGCGCAGTCTCCCCTCCAGCCACACCTGAGAGCTGTTTGTGGCCTCTATTACCTCTTGAGCTGAATCGATGCCTTTGCTACCTGATCCATCAGCCACAGGCAGCAAGCATGGAGGTAGCAGGGCAGCCAGGTCAGTGTCCGTGCCAGCCGCATTGCTGAGGGCAGGAAGCAACAGCCATAGGCTCCCAGAGAACCCTGGGCATGGGGTGGTGGTCAGTGACTTGGCTCAAAGGTTCGTGGAGCACAGAGCCAGCCCTGTCTGGCTCCCAGGGCTCTCAGTGGAGAGTGTGGGTATGTGTCTCAGGCACTGGGCCCACTGCGGTCTGACTTAGGAAACCTTGTTGTTGCGTGTGAGATGCTATCGAGTTGGTTCCGATTTGTAGCGACCTTATGCACACAGAACAACACACTTCCCAGTCCTGCACCATCTTCACAACTGTTTCCATGCCCGAGCCCATTGTTGAAGGCATGGGGTCATCCCATCTTGTGGACGACTTTCCTCTCTTCGCACCGTCTTTAAAAGTATCTTCAAATAAAGAATGGAGTGTTGGATCTCTCTCTCTCTCTCTCTCTCTTTCACACACACACACACACACACACACACACACACACACACACACTACCACGACCACCACCACCCCCCTGCCTTTAAGGCACAAATAAGGCTTTGAGGTTGTTACCTTTAAGTTAACCTTGACTTCCAGTGATGTCATGTATAACAGATCCAAACCGCCCCCGTCCGAGGCCATCTTCCTGGTCGTTGGTTGGTGTGAGTCCCCCGGGTGGGTCCATTGGCACCGAGGGCTCCTCTCATTTCCCCGACACTCTGCTTCAGCCGGACCCCTATTCTAATGATGGGGTTTCGCTGCGTCCACAGTGAGAGAGTCGATCTCTCGCCATAGTTGTTAGGAGCTGTCCAGTCCATTTATGAGTTACAGCCGTCTGGTGCCACCGAGTGAGCACTGCCCCAGGGTTTTTGGCGGACTAGGAGAGGCCCTCTTCCTCCCCACCACCAAGCCTCAAGCCCAGGCTCCACCACCTATGGGCTACACGGGCAGCCCTGACGACTCATGAAACGGGCTGGCCATTGGCTGACTCATTGGCCATTGAGGGATTATGTTGTCCTCCCCACTCCCCACCACACCTCCCTGAGCTTGGCCAGGTGACTAGAGGAGACGGCCTGGCAATGGCGGGAGGCAAGGCGTTTGGGAGGACTGAGAAGTGGTGTCAGGAAGAGGGCTGCTCTGGATGCTGCCAACGATAAGGAACCTTGCCACAGTCTTGAGGCCTTGAGATGGGGACCAGGAGACAGACAGGTGAACAGAGCCCGGGAGAGAGCGGTCCACAAGACAGGTGGCATCCCTGTCCTCTGGCACTTACATTCTAGCCGTGAAATGCTGCCAGGGAGTCTGCTGCTCCCCCTCCCAGAGGCAGCCTGGGTGGTGGCTTCACCTTCCCCGCCTATACTCCTTGTCATGTCCGACTCACGAGGAGGAAGAGGCCATCTACACGTCACCTGGGGGTCGACGACCCCACGAGGGAGCAGCACTTCCGGTCACCTGTCTGTCTTTCCTTCCCTGAAACCTACACGCCCACTCCCACCTGCTTCTTCCTTCCTCTGGGGAATCAAGACGGAGGTGAGTTCACTCGCGAATTGCTCAAGGACCTCGTTCGTTCGTTTCCTGCAGTCATTACACCCAAGCTGTTTGAAAATATGATTATAGATGGCCCATCAAAGCAAATTAAGTCTCTGAAGAGTAATGGCCTAATTAGCCACCGGGTTCTGCCACTAGAAAACAACAACAAAACCCCAAGTGCCCTGTTGTGCTGAACCTGCAAAGAGGGGGACCCAGCGCGGGAAGGTGCCATCAGTCGAGGGGGATGTTTCCATCTGGCAGTTGTGGTCCCAAGGGGAGGGGAGGGGAAGAGAGGGGTGCAGGTGTAGCCCTGCTTGTCAAGTTCACCTCGCGTGTGGGCTTTGAGTTCCATGTGTTTAGCTTCCCCTGGCTTTGCTTTTCTGTGATGTTGCTGTGGTTAAGTGCTGTTGATTTCGACTCATCCCGAGAGCCCTTGTGATGGAGTAGAACAGCCCCCTTGGGTTAGCTGGGTCACCAGGTCTCTCTTCCCCCAGAGGAGCCTTGGTGGCACAGTGGTGATATCTTGGCTGCTGATGGGAAGGTCGGGGGTTCGAACCCACTAGATACTCATTCATGAGAAAGATGCGACAGTTGACTTCCATCAAGATTCACACATCTGGGACCCTATAGGGCAGCTCAATTTTGTCCTCTGAGGCTGTTACAAGTCCCAATAGACTCGGTGGCTTTTATGGATTTATTTATTTGCACTGGGTAGATTCGAACCACTAACCTTCTGGTTAGCGGCTGGAAGCACTTAACTATTGCAACACCAGGGCTCCCTTCCTACCCATCCTGGGAGCCCTGTATCCAACCCAAGGATTCAGCTTTCTGTCCTTTTCCTTCTCAAAGCAGACCCCTCCCTGCTTTCTGTTTTCTCAAGATCAAACTTACCCCCAAAGCAGACCACCTTCCCACCCACATAGCTGTATCTTCCCTGTAGGTGGAAGGTGGGTGCCCGAAGGTTGAGGAATCTACTGAGGTCTTATCATGGATTGAATTGTGCCCCCTGAAAATGTATCCCTTTGGCTGGGCCTTGCTGGTCAGTGCTTTGGCAGTTACGTCACAGTGTAAATTGGCCGTGAGGTAAGGTGTGGTCTGATATGATCAGCCCAAGAGCCCTAAGAGGTTTCCGGTGAGATGCACCACCTTGACTCAATTCACAGCCCTGATCTAAGGTGGGCTTTCCAGGAGCCCTGGTGGTCTAGTGGTTACAGACGGGTGATGACCTGCAAGGTCAGCAGTTCTCCAGCTGCTCTGAAGGAGAAAGGCAGGCCAGTCTCAGACTCTCGCAGGGGCGGTTCTATGCTGTCCTTTAGGGCTGCGGTGAGTCAACATCGACACAGTGGCAGAGACCTTTTTGGTTTACCCTGGGCTGTGGCCTACATCACCATTCATCTTTCAAGAGACAGAAGGAGAGAGAGAGGAACAGGGAGAGAGGGAGTCCAGTGCCACCAAGAAGGAAGAGGCGAGCCGGGTGTACCATGTCCTTTGGTCCCTGGGCTGAACAAGACGACTGATGCCAAGACACTTTTCCAGGGACACCGGGCCCACAGATGTCAAAGGAAGACAAGACTGCCCGTACCGCCGAGTCTTCCCCTGCCGTCAGCACCCTGAGTCTGGACGGTTAGCCTCTTGTTTTTATTTACTTATTTTTTAATGATTGTTTTATTGGGCTCTTACAACAATCCATACATCCATTGTGTCAAGCACATTTATATATATGTGACCCTCATCCTTTTCAAAACATTTTCTTTCTACTTGAGCCCTTGGTATCAGCTCCACATCCCATCTCCCATGAACCCTTGATAAATGATAAATGATTATTATTTTCATATCTTACACCGTCTGCTGTCTCCCTTCAACCATGTCACCCTGGGGGGGGGGTAGACGTTGATCATTGTGATCGGTTCTCCCTTTCTCCCCCCACCTTCCCCCTCCCCTCATGGTATTGCTACTCCCACTACTGTTCCTGAGGGGTTTATCTGTCCTGAATTCCATGTGCCGAGAGCTCTTATCTGTACCAGTGTACATGCTCCGGTCTAGCTGGATTTGTAAGGTAGAACTGGGGTCATGAGAGTGGGGTGGTGGGGTGGGGGGAGGAAGCATTAAAGAACTGGAGGAACATTGTATGTTCCATCGGTGCTAGGCCGAGCCCTGCATTTAGCCTTTTAACCTGAGAGAATTCTGTGAGAGAATTAATTTGTGGGAGCCATCCACTTGTAGTCTTTCTGTTTCAGCAGCATCAGAGGCCAAATCAGTCTCAGCCCGGTTCCTGCCCGAGCCTCAGAAGGCTTTGCCCCTTTCCTCCCCTGTGATTTCAATCCCTCCCTCCCTCAGCCCTGACTCTCCCCCCAGGAGGGGGGGTCAGGGGGGACGGGGCTTGGGCTCCCTCAGACCAGGGTTCTTGTCCTGTTGTTGTTTTCATGAAGGGCCATGAACTCAGTTTCAGCTCCCAGTAGCCCTCCGCACGCTGGCTGCTCCCGGGTCCGCCGGCCTCACAATTGTCATTCTACTTGTGTGCGTCATGGTCGATGCCTCTGTGTCTGTCCATCTCCTGGACGGTCTTCCTCTTTGTGGATGACTCTTTACATCAGCAAGGACGACGTCCTTCTCCAGGGACAGGTCCCTCCCAGTAACACGCTCAAAGTGAGTAAGACAAAAGTCTCTCAGTTTGTGCTCCTAAGGAACAGCCTGGTTGTACGTCTTCCCAGACAGATCTGTTCATGCCTCTGGAAGTCCGTGGTACAGTTAGTGTTTGTTTCCAGCATCGTAATTCAAAACACCGATTCGTCTTCAGTCTTCTTTACTCGCTTCCGTCAGCATACGTACGAAGTGATTGAACGTACCCTGGCTTGGGGCAGGTGCACTTTAGCCCTCAAAGTGATAGTTGACGTTGAACACAGGACCCTGATGAGGTCCGTTAGAGTCCAAGAGATGCCGTCTGTGGCCACTTTCCCCTAGGTGGTGGTGGTGGTGGGGGGGGAGCTACTGATGGTCTCTTGCTGCAGCCTTGCAGGGAAGCCAAGAGGGTGGGAAGAAACCGTGCCCTTACCCAGGCCCCACTTCCTTCACGCTGATGCAGAACTTCAAGAGTATTTCATGAATAGCCAAGGGCTCCCTCCCTGCCCTGGTTCTGTGTGAAGCCCTGGGGATTTGTTTCCTCTGGCCGCCATACCACATGGCCATCAGCTGGTGGTTCCCAACAGGAATGCGGTCTCTCCCAGCTCTGGGGGCCCCAAATGGGAAGTCAAGATGTCAGCAGGGCCATGTTGTCTCTGGAGGACACTTCCTCATCTCTTCCAGCTCCCGTCCTAGCATTTCTTGGCTGGTGGCATTGTTGCCCCAATCTCTCCCTCTGTCTTCACATGACCATCTTCCCTCTGCCTGCCCGCCTGCCTCTTCTTAGCAGGACATTAGTCATTTTAGATTAGGGTCCACCCTAATAAACTCAATTTCATTATATCTGCCACGAGCTTATTTCTAGAGAAGGTCACATTGGAAGGTTCAGGGAGTGGGACTGATATGTATGATCGCCTAGAAACATGACCAGAAGCCAGCAAGGGGACAGGCGTCCATAGTCCCTGTTTTGCAGGGAAGGAAACGGATGGTGGGGGTGTCCTTGAACTTGTCCAGGGTCACACAGTGGCTAAGAGGCAGAGACAGGGTGAGAAAATCCGCTTGGAACCACTCTGCCAAAGGTGCTCATCCTGGTACAGCCACGAAGCCCACCGGGTCCTGGGCTCTCACTGCCTTCCTCCTCTCCGCTGGCACCGCGGCCGTGAGGGCTGCATCAGGGACTCAGGGATGCTGTAACAAATGCCGCAATGTGGCGGGATTTGGGGAACTGAGATCTATTGACTGAGAGTTTCTATGCACGGTATTGGCAGAGTCACGCGTTCTTTGTCCATCCAGCTTCCGGGCGCCCTGGGAATTTCTACACGTTTCTTGCCTTTTATTTATTTCATTTTTATGATGGGCTTGGGTGAAAGTCTACAGAGCAAATTACGTACGTTTCCCATTCAATGTAGACACAGTCTGTTTTGTAACCTTCGCCGTAATTCCTTCCACGTGAAAGTTTCTGTGCTGCTCGAGAATTGAACCCAGCTGGCAAGAATGGGAAATTGCATGGTACCACCACCCCAACGGTGTGCCCCTTGGTTTCTAGATCCCCCATCATGTGGCATCTGTCCTCCCCCTGTGTGACTGTCTCCGTATCTGGTTTATGAGGTGTCCCTCGGAACGACTCTACTTGGGCATGACCATGTTAACTCAGAGCATCGTCAAAGACAATCCTCAATTACAAACAAGGTCACATTCACTGTCTAGGAGTTAGGACTTGCACCTTTGAGGGACACCAATCAATCTGTTGCTAAGCCTTAAGAGGGGTTCTTAAGCAAGGTGTTTGCCACTAAAAGGCTTTGGCAAACACTCTCACCTAGGCCTCACTCGTGAGCACAAGCTCAGGAACACGACTTTTCCAAAAATCCTCTCTGAGTGGTGCTGCTCTCTCTCCTCACAAGCAGAGACACCCCCCCAAACCCCCAACTAGTAGAATCCTCTGGTCCCCTAATCCCTCCCCAGTGTGGCAGCTGGAGCCAAGAGGCTTGATTTATTCCTGTTCATTGTGAGAGAGCTTTGCAGAGTTGTGGGGAGGATGGGCAGGCAGGCTGGGCTGCAAATGAAAACCAAACACATTCTAAATTATGAAATGGAAAAAAAAAACCCACAACAACAAAAAAAACCCACCCTGGAAATGTCTCTTCCATTCAGATCTGGAGGATCGGATGCTGTATCCCTGGAAACGCAGTTCGAGAAAAACAAGTCTGTCTCACACCAGTCCCTGAGTGGGACCGATGGGGCTTCCTAGCTGGGGCTGAGGTGGGGGGCTCTCTCTCTAGCCTCCTGTCCCCACATTCCCTTCCAGATCAAGTTTATTCATGCTTGGTGATTTTGTGGGGCAGGGAGAAGGGGGGTAGGTGGGGAATGGCTGGACACGGTGTGAAAAAAACACACAGGCCTGAGGGTCACATAGATGTAATTTCCAGAGCTACCGAAAACTAATTCTTGTCCCCCAATTTCCTTAATCTTGTTGACAAATGGGCCCTATAATGAAGTCTTTTGCAATGTCAAAAAACACAAACGCTCAGCCCGGAAGGGAGGACAGTTGCCTTGTCATCGCACTATGCAAAAGCAACAAGGAACACATCCGGGATGAAGTTAGTTTTCCATTTAATTTACTCCTTATTGATTTTCATCCATGTGATTTAAGCAATTACCTCGGTGTTAATTCTTAATTTGGAGACGGAGGTAGACATGACAGAGTGTGGGCACTCAGATCTTGGAATTTTTCCAGTGGACAGAGCCAGCCACACGGATCAGGGTTCCAGCAGCCACCCGTAGCAGCACAATGAGATGAGAAGGGAGCAGATGTCTGTCCATCGGTTTGTGGCGCTACCGTAGTTTGCGTGTCGCTGTGAGCCGGGACGTAGCCCTGGTGGTGTGATGGTGGTGCTTTGGGCTGCTGGCTCTATGGTCAGTCGTTTGAAATGACCAGCCACTCCTCAGGAGAAAGATGGGGCTTTCTACTCCCGTCAAGAGTCATAGTCTCGGCAGCGGGCAGCAGAAGACATGAAGAAATAATTACACTTTATAAATGATCAAGGCTTCGTGAGGGAGGGAGGGGAAAATTGAGGAGCTGATACCAAAGGCTCAAGTAGAAAGAAAATGTTTTGAAAACGATGATGGCAACAAATGTACAAATGTGCTTGACACAATGGATGGATGGATGGGTTGTGATAAGAATTGTATGAGCCCCTGCCCCCCAATAAAATGATTAAGGGGAAAAAAAGAGTTGTAGTCTTAGAAACCCACAAAAGCAGTCTATCCTGTCCTATACGGTCAGTCACTATGAGTCAGCGGCGTGAATGAGTTGGCGCTATTAGCATTTGAAATACCAGCAGGTCACCCATGGTAAGCAGATTTCCACGGAGCTTCCAGACTGAGACAGACCAGGAAGAAAGGGTTGGCCATCTAATTGTGAATATGGGCCAACGGGAACCTCAGAGAGATCCCCAGGAGATGCACTCAAACAGAGCAATGATTTTGAAGTTGGTGCAGGACGGCGCAATGTTCACCTTCTGTTACATGTCAGGTCGCCATGCATTGCAGCCGACCCCAGGTGACTAATTACACCATCTACACAATCCTCACACAATCCCCGGGAGATGGCGGCTCAGGGAGGTTCATGTCTTGCTCAAGGTCACGTGGGTGCTGACATGAACCCTGCTGGTATCTGATTCTGTGACACTACCGGGGTTTCTCAGAGGGGAAATCACGCAGACCGCAGCCAGGATTGTAGACCCCAAACCAGAGTGGGCGGGTGCTGTAGACAGGTGAGCTCAGGCCAGCGGACGGCTGTCAACAGGGGGCGCTGGAGCAACGGTGGGGTCTGGCATAAGGAGCCAGGGCGAGGTGGAGGCGGGAAGGGGATTCAGTCTCCAAGACCAGGCATCAAACCTTCGCTCCCCCAAGATCTCCATCTCTGACACTGCAGGAACTTTTAGGGCAGAACAACTGGAGCAGGGCTCTGCCCATCCCCACCCCCTAGTCCCTTGGGGAACACCCCTCCCTGGCTCTGACTTAGCCTGGATCATTCAACCACAGCCCAGTCCCCCCAGGAAGTGGGGAAAGAGTGACCCATGGCTTACATTCATTCCCCAGACAGGCCTGGTGGCCAAACCAGAAGCAAACCAGCTCGTGCTGATAGGGGCCGTGGAGTCGGTTCTGACCCAGAGCCACCCTATGCACACCGGAACCAAACACGCCTGGTCCTGCGCCATCCTCACACATGTTCCTAGGTTGAGCCCATTGTTGCGGACACTGTGCCCGTCCATCTCCCTGAGGGCCTCCCTCTTTTTCCGCCATCTCTGTCCAGCTCGGCTGTGCACCTCTAAGGAAGCAGGCTGCCTCACTATTCTCCGGCGGCAGGATGAGTCACTGATCTTTCTTTCAGCGGTCAGCACTTACCCACTGCACCACCAGGCCCCAAAGATGTCCCCATTGCCCAAAGACCAGTCGCCTTCGAGTTGACTCCGACACCCCGTGTGTCAGAGTGGAACTGTGCTCCGAAGGGATTTTCAGTGGCTGTCTTTGGAATTCGATCAAGATCTTCTGTGGCACCTCTCAGTGGATTTGAACCCCAACCTTTAAGTTAGGAGCCAAGTATGTTCACTGTGTGCACTTTCTAGGGACTCCCTTAGTTACTCAGGGCTGCTGTGACTGACGCACCCCCAGGTGAGTAGCTTCCAAGAACCGGGTTTTACTCCTCCATCCTCCAGGCCCAAAGTCCAAGTTCATGTTTCTACTGGGCCACTTTCTTCTGTGAGCTGTTATCTGTTCTGGGGGTCTTCCAGTGACCTCGGAGGTGACCTCTGGGGTGCAGTGGAATCCCATGGAGTCTGCCTCCCTCCCACCCTGTGTATGTCTCTGGGTATTTTCTCGTTCTGGTCTTTTCATACCACAAAAGAATAGTGAGAGTCCACCCTACACTGGTAGGACCTCACGATGTCAAAACTCCCAATCCCCCCCCAAAAAACCCCAAAAAACTCCCAATTCCCCCGCCCCCCCAAAAAACAAAAAAAACCTCCCAATTCCCTGCCATCGAGTTGACCCTGAACTCACCAGCAGCTCCAAGGGAGGAAGAGGAGGCTCACAGCCTGGGAAACCCTTGGGAGCAGTTCTCTTCTGCCCTGGGGGGCTGCTGGGCGTGGGAATGGACGTCAGGACTGGGAGTTTGGCTTTGGCTTTCAGGGTCGGATCTCAGGGGCTGCTAGGTGGGTCTGACGGCTTGCACCGCGGAGTGCTTAACAGGTGCACCACCAGGGCTCCTTCATACCCTCTTTACAGGTGGAGGGGTTAGGATTTCTGCTCCTATGTGGGGGTGACACACTGGGATACTGGGGACCGCACACCCACTGCCCTGGGGAAAGGGCCAGTGGATGTTTGTATTTCGATCTACAAGGACCAGCGAGTGGTCTCCTGGGCGGGACCCTCGGGGCAGGACCCTCCCCCTCCCTGCCCTCTGGGGCATCTTCCTGTCGGGAGAGGAGATGGCACCGGTGGGGGCGCTTCTATCCGCCTGGCACCGGAGGAAGCACCAGGCCCTCGGCTTTCTTGTGTGTGTTTGTTTTTTTTTTTCCCCCAGAGATGAATAAACAAGCATGACCTGGAAGAAGCAATTATGGGCTGTGAGATATGAGAAGAAAATGGCAAAGTCAAAATCGATACGAGTTTAATTAAACAGCTACAATATGTCACGTTACGGCCACGAGTCCACGGTGGAGGGTTGGGCTCTCAAGTTGGTTGTAAATGGCGTTTAATGAGGCATGCAGGGAGCTCTGGGGACGCTGTCCACGGGGAGGGAGGGTGGCGGGACTCTGTACCAGTGCCCCAGGGCTACTGAAATGAAGTCTCACCTACTGGCAACAGAAAGGGACTCTCCAAGATCTGGAGGCCAAAGATCAAAGTCAAGATGTCCTGGGGCCATGCTCCCTCCAAGGCTTCGGGGGAGGACCCTCCCTCGTCTCTTCTGACTGCCAGTGGTTCTTGGCCTGTAGCTGCCTCCCTCTCGTTTCTGCCTCCATCTTCACACGACCGTCTTCTCTCTAGCATCCCTTCGTGTCAAGATACCAGTGATTGGATTCAAGGTCCCACTAATTCACCTTAACGCCTCCCATCTGTTAAAAGCCTTATTCCCTAAAAAGGGCTCATTTGAGGTTCTGAAATTTGGGGGACACTTATTCAGCTCCCAACAGCCTCCCAAGTAAGAGCATCGGGGTTTGGGAGGGTCTCCAGGGGAGGAAAGCATTTGAGATAGGGAATGCAGACAGCTCTCGCCTACCTCCTCCCCCTGCCATCTCCACCCTCACCCCATCTCACTGGGCTGTCAAGTCACTCTGGTGCTGGAAGGAGGAGGAGGCCAGGGACAAACAAAGCTCTCCATGAGGGACAGGGGGACAGAGAGACAGGGCTCATTTACGAGCAACGCCGTACTGACACCAACAAACATGCTGCAGAGCCTCCTCAGCTCAGAGACCTTGCCAGAGCGTGCCAGGCTCATGCCGCCATCACGGTTGGTGTCTGAGTGCACTGTGGTGTCCTGGCACGAGGCCTGACTTGTTTTCACTGGCTCTCTGCTTTACCAAACACCATGTCCGTTTGTAGAACAGGCTCCTTCCTGATGATGTGTTCACGGCGAGTCCGTCCAAGTCTCTCCAACCTCTCTTTGAAGGAAGGAGCAGTCCAAAAGAACACAGGGCAGAACCAGGGGCCAACTATAGAGCATGCTCACAGCCTGGACTCTTCAAAAAAACCAAAATGCTTTATTGTGAATTAGGGGAGGGTTCACAGACCAGATCTCATTTCTGCACCCAACGATGCCCCAAAGCTCCTAGTGGCTTCCCCTGCTGGCTCTTCCTAGTTCACCCACCGCTCTCTTTAAGGTGTTCCCAGCCTCTTCACCCACGTTAACACCTGTCAGTCTTCTGGCCCGTTACTCCCCCTGTCCTTCCTTCCCCTCCCACTCCGGGAATCATCCACGTCTATATCTTCTGGAATGAAAACATTTTCTTGATATTTTTAGATAACGGGTCTCATACAATATGTGTCCTTCCGTGAAGAGTGATCCTTCGAGGCAAGGATGGTGAGACTCTGTCTCACTCCAATGTACTTTGGACGCGTGGTCAGGGGAGACCAGTCCCTGGAGAAGGACATCATGCTTGGTCAGTAGAAGGGCAGCGGACAAGAGGAAGGCCCTCAGCAAGATGGATGAATACAGTGGCTGCAGTCATGGACTCCAGGGGGAGAACAATTGTGAGGATGGTACAGGATGGGCAGTGAGTCCTTCTGCTGACACAGGGTTGCTATGAGTCGGGACCGGCTCGATGACACCTGGCAACAGCGACAACAAGGACAACTCAATGCCCTCCACATCCGCCTGTTATGCAGGTTCATCAATGATCTTTTCACGATGCGTAGTGTTCCATTGTGTGTTTCGTCTCCATCCTTCCACCGATGGGCATTCTGGTTGTTTGCATCTTCTTGCTGCTGTGAGTCCTGCTGTGTGCACGCATCTGCTGGTTCTCCGTGCCTTGTTGCTGCAGGATGTGCACCAGATACAGCTGGGTCACGGGGTGTTTCTAGTCCCAGTTGTTCGAGGAAGCCCTTGCTGTACTCCATGGCAGTTGTGCCGTTTTTACACTCCCACCGGCAGTGCACGAGGGTTCCAATCTCTCCGCCCCTTCTCTAGTGTTGGCTGTTTGCTGCTCTTTGGAACTTTCCTATCAATACTGAATATGAAACTGACTGTGATGGGGCCAGTCCCAACCCATCGTGACACAGGAGGACAGGGAAGAATGGCCCCCGTGGGTCTCCAAGATATACCTCTTTAAGGGAGTGGAAAGGCTCATCTTCTCCCATGGGGCGGCTGGTGGATTCGAACAGCTGACTTTCGGTTATCAGCCCGACCAGTAACGCACTTCGCCACTTAGCTCACATCTTTCTGGGTGGTTCCTGCAGACCAGTCACTGCTCTAAGTCATTGAGAATTTTAATTCCACTGAATTCCCCCACCTGCCACCAGAAGTGGGTACTGTTACTACTCCCATTTTACAGACCGGGACACTGAGGCTCAGAAATACTCATTTGCTCAAAGTCACATAAATGGTAAGTGGGAGAGGTAGCATTTGAACCCAGAAACCAAAAGTCTATCTCCCAAGCCTATCTCCCTCCTCGGAATCCAGCATTCCCTCATCTGTGGGAGCTCTGGTTTGGAGGGGGCAGTGAGAGAGGTCAGCTTTGGTCGTGTTGACTGGGATGTGATTTGGGGCTCTGTGGGCATGGCTTCTTGAGTGTCACAGCCGTCACCTTGCGTGTGTGTGTGTGTGTGAGAGAGAGAGAGAGAGAGAGAGAGAGAGAGAGAGAGAGAGAGAGAGAGAGAGAGAGAGAGAGAGAGAGAGAGTTGGGACAGTTTTCTGGAAGTTTACAGACCAAGAATCTAGACAAAACCAAGTAACAGTCTCCTCCTCCGGCCCCTCACACACACTCTTTCCCTCCGGTGGCCGGCCCGGGTCCCCCACCCCCATTGCCCATTCGCCTCCCTTTGCCTGCGTGGCACAGCTGCAAACAAGGACAACCTGGGGCCTCGTTCCTACGTTGTCAGCACTTCCCCCACTGGTTCTATTCGCATCGGCTGTTTGACACATGGCTTTGAATTGTCGGCTTTCACGCTCAATTCATTTCCCAGAAATACCAAGCCTCGCCAAGGCCGCTGTGTGGAGTAGGACACACGTTGTCCTCGGGCCTTTGTTCTGCTGTCTCTTTTCATACTCGGATGCGTCATTCCCTGGGCGGTCTGTGCCTCCTGGGCCTTGGACTCTGCCTGCGGATGGGGCTGCCCCCGCCATCCTCCCTCCCCACCCCAGGGCCCTATGGAGAGAACGGCTTGGTATCCGAGGAGTGGAGCCAGCAAGGGTGGGGTGGAGTGGAGGTTCCCAAGGCGGGAGCAAACGGGAGCCTTGAGCTCCGACCTTGCCTGTTGAGCCCGACGGCTTTGCAGGAGTCACAGGTCTGTGTGCTGTCTCGGTCCTGGGACACACTTGTCCCCTCTGTCCCCTCTCTTAGGCTGTGCTGGGCAGACCTCAGGAGCCCTGGGAGGTAGTGGGTACAGGTTGGACTGCTAACTGCAAGGTCAGCAGCTCTAAACCTCTAGGCTCGTGGGAGAAAGATGAGGTTTTCGAGTCCCGGCAAGAGTTATAGTCTTGGAAACCCATAGGGGCAGATCTGCCCCATCCTATAGGGCCGCCTCGATGGAAGTGCGTTCGTTATTCTGGTTTGGGGGGGGCAGACCTCAACATGGAGGAGACAGGTCAACCTGCTCCCTAAGACAGATACATGCTGACTCAGCACCCCTCATTGGGTGCCCGCCACCCCGCCCCAACACTGCTGTAAACATTTTGAGATGGTGCTGGCGGCCAGGAACTTCTATGGTCACAGTTGTGGCAGAGTGTCCAGGCTGCTGGCATTTAAAAAGTGAGACCATCGTTGTCCTTGTAGCATTGGGAGTTTTCCTCTCGGTGAGATAATAATCAACAACAATGTTTTTAAAAGGAGAAAAAACAAGGAGTGAATTGAAGATGGAAAGAAGTCGGAAATGGATAAGGGGAGAGTCGGACAGCTCGCAGAACAGAATCCATTTCCCTGAAATATACATGTGAAGCTCATTGGAATGATACCTGCCCTGGGCTTCTGGAAGTTCAGCGGGCTGGAATGAAAAGAGAACGGAATTGTGCCATGAACTTTTTGAAGCCCCCGTAAATATGCTCGCTGCTATCGAGTCGATTCCGACTCCTAGCGACCCTCTAGCACGGAGTAAATGATCCCGTCCCCTGGTGTTTCCACACCTGTACATCTTGACAGGGCCAGACCTTTCTCTCACTGAGCATCTGGTGGATTTGAACAGCTGACCTTTCGGTTAGCAGCTGAGCTCTCAACCACCGCATCATTGGGGCTTCTTGGATATATAGATATAGATATATAGATATTTACTACAAAATAGATAAAGAACTCAACAAGAAAAAAAAAAAGAACAAAAAACCATTTCCAGGTTTCCTTCACGTTTGGGAGATGCAGTCCCAGCTCACTAGACATTGGGCTCTGGGCCGCCGGGAGCCTGGGAAATGCTGTGTCTGAGAGTGGGGTGACAGTGGAGAGTGGGATGGATACCCCACCAGGGCACTGTTGACTCAAGGCAGAGAAATGTGGAGGTGGTGACTTGGGGCTTAACAATCACAGCGTGACAAGAGCAAGCCTGCACTCACCTTGTCCCAGGCAGAGGAGTGAATGCTTTGTGGGTATTCATCCTGGCATCCTCATTCCTGCGGAATCAGGCCTGCTAGTCACCAGTTCCCAACGGACCAGGTTCACGTGGGCGTGTCTGATGAAGGCGCTGGGGGACAAAGTGGGGTCCGCAGTCAGGGAAGAAGGCCTCGAACAGTGGTTTCAGAGGCTCCACGCAGCCCCGGGCTGCAGGGGGCGCTGGAGAGCCTGAGGATGGTCATTGTAGCCCCAACCTGCAGCGGGCACTGGGACTCTCAGAGGACAGCACAGCCGAGCCTGCAGGGGGCGCTGGGCTAGCTCAGAAGAGGGTCACTGACACCCAGCCTGCAGGGGGCGCTGAGAGTCTTTGAGGAGAGTATAGTCCCAGCCAGCAGGGGGCGCTGGGGTGTAAAGTAACATCACGGGGTGGCCAGGCCCCTGCTGCCCCTCACTTGGCTGCTCTGGCGGGGTGAGGGGAAGAGGACTGACCTCCGTTCCCTGGGTCTACAGACCAAGCGCCGGGAGGAGTCCTGGTGCCCGCGATGGCAGAGGAAGCAGGAGGCGTGTGAGGGCGCGTGGTGAAGGGAGGATCTGGGTGGAGCCTCACCAAAGATGGCACCCCTCCTCTACGGGGAGAAAACTGCTCCAAACCAAACGGTGTCTGTTGATAAGTTCTATATCGATTCCGAGATCTGCGAATGGAGGAGGGGCACGGGAGTGGAAGGTCACGATGGCGCTCCGAGGCGCGGGCAGGAGCGGACCCTCGGAGTCACCTTGGACTTCCCTTCCCCTCTCCTCAGAGCGTTTGTCTTCAGACGGGCCTGGAGGTACCCTGAGAGGATGGGCTGCGACTATTTTAGGAGTCACTTTTTTTTCTTCACAACATGGAAGACCTCCGGCAGTGCTTTAAACATAAACGAAGGAAGCGAGGAGGCTGGCCGTTATGCATCATCAAACTCCTTCGATCTCTTTGGCCTTTTCTGCCAGCGATTTCTCTCCTCGTGGGCCAAGTGAAGGTCCACCTTCCAGAAAGAATGCCCTGGGGAGAGGACAGATGCATGGAAGAAGGAATCCGCTACCCTTAAAGAGCTTTCCGGATGTCACTTAATGAGGACTGCCATTCACACCTCATTTGGTTGTAACGACCTTAGCATATCTGCAAAGGAGCCCTGGGGCTGTGGGAGAGACCAGGCTTTCTACTCCCACAGAGTGACAATTGTAATGATTATATAACACTTCTTGATAGGATTGAACTATCGAATTGTATATTTGGATTAGGTCCCAATAAAACTGTGTATTAAAAACCCCCCAAAAAACCGAGTTGCAATCTGGGAAACTCACAGGAGGCAGTTCTACCTTGTCTTATGCGGGTTCCTGTGAGTTGGGGGTCCTGACGAGTTTTGTTTAAACTTGTATGCCAAGAACAAGTAGCTTTCATCTATCTCTAGGCTTTACCGAGCATTGTTGGTGGTTTTTTTATTTTTTAATAATGACCCATCCGGCGCTTCTGAACAAAGCCTAATAAAAGTGACAAATATTGGTGTGCCGTACACAGAGTGTCGCTGTGGATTTACTGCTCCCCAACTTTTCCAGCGAGTCATGCTAAATTTATACTTTGGGCCTTCATCCATCACTCTATCTTTTAATGCAACATCTAATCTCGCGGCTCCTCTTCTTCCCCAGATACGCTTTCCCCTGCCCTGCGCCGCTGAAACGATTCCTATCATTTGTGACATGTTAAAGCAGATGTGACAGCGGTCAATCAGAGGCCTTTATTGGGACGCTTGAGCAATCACCTCAGATGCCATAAATCCAGTCCCTCTGATTTGTCGGGGGAAGCTTGGTGGCAGGCAGAGGAATGGAGGCCCTCTGATATCTGGGGACAGGGAAGTGCCCTTCAAGCTGAACACCAGGCCTCTCCTTCCACACAGGCGATTGGAAAGCTTAAGTCTCCTATTTTTGGGGTCCAGGGGTCAAACAGGCTGATATCAAACAGTTCAGCATGTAGAATTGAATCTTGACTTGAATCCCAGCGTAGGCGTCTTCTTGCTGTGTGCCCTTTGGCTAGTTCCACCACGTCTCTGGCTTGTCCCCCACCTCTAAGATGCCTACCTTGAAGACTTCATGAGGGAATGTGTGTGTGTGAAAGAGGGAGGGAGGGAGGGAGAGAGAAAGAGAGAGAGAATGCCTCAAGCACAGGTGTTGTTTGCTGTGGCTGAGCTGACTGATGCATGGCGACCTCACATCAGAGACAAAGCATTGCAGTCAGTCTCCATCATCCTCAAGCCAGTACTTGAGTCCTTGGTTGTGGGTCTTGTGGCAGTCCAACTCATTCAGGCGTCTCCTCCCTCGCTGGCCCTCTACTTTGCCAGACACGATGACTTCCTCCAGTAACTGATCCCTCCCGATAACGTGTCCCAAGCAAGCGAGTTGGACAGTGTTCTGTAGATCACCAGGCCTTTCTTCCTAGCCTGGCTTAGTCTGGAAGCTCCACTGAAACCTGTCCATCGGTGGGGAATGAACCTGGCTGGTGTCTATCATCCTGGTTGCAGAGCTTTCCACACCACAGCCACACTCAAGCCGCAGCAGTAGACAGACTGACCTGCATGTTTGGGGAGGCGGCCTGTCCCTCTCCATTGGTCCTAGGACCTCTCCCTTGTTGGCTGTCCATGCCTGCAGAGCTGGCTCCACAGGACAGAAGAGGATCCTCATTCCACTTCCTGGACACTGCTCCATTCTGTCATAGGAAGACGGTCATCAGTTGAAGCTGTCTGCATGATCACTCAACTGCATCCCTGTCTGGTGTGGTGTGGTGGTGGTGGTGGTGGTGGTGGTGGTGTGTGTGTGTGTGTGTGTGTGTGTTGGGCAGGGGTAGTGGGGGGTCACTTCCCTATGAGTCTTGAGCTTCCTGGGCTTCCTGGGCTTCCCAGGACACACCCATGGAGTCATCATCATGATTCGGGGTAACTGGTTTCATCTGGGAGGAGAGACACCCCCACAACTCCCCAGGGCAGGCTCCCAGAGTGCTTTCCTTTTGTCTCTGCCTTGTGCTGGCAAGGAGCCTGCAGAGCACTGACCCAGTCTGCCCATCCTACAGAAGGGGAGACTGAGGTCCTGCTGCTGGCCAGGGCTCTGCCTGACTCAGGGGTGTCGGGGTCTGAGAGCCAGGCAGAGATGGGGGCTTTCCTCCCTCCCTGCATCACTTAGGCTCTTCTAGAACCCCCTGTCACCGTAGCCACTCCCACCTGTGCTCTCCAACTGAAGACTGGGCAGGCCTTGCAAATGACTGAGGGGAGGGGTCTCTCCAAATGCACCCCAGTGAACTGTGGCTACAGATGCTGCCACCCCACCTCCCTGTCCCGGCCACCTTTCCCTGGTCCTTGAGGCGGCTGCTTTCCCCACCCAATTCGGCAGAGGGGCAGCTCCACATGGAGCACCTGAAAACGAGGCCACCCTAGGCGGGGAGCCCCTTTCAGAAGCAAAGCAGCTGAAATTAAGGGGGGATAAATGGCTCCCCACACTGTCACCAGGGGTACATTTGGGGGAACATAAATTTCGCAAGGAATTAGTCACCCTCTGTGCCTTTATTTGGCTTTAACTGAGAATAGCGTCTAAATTATTCAGCTAGGGAGGGGGAAGGAAGGCCCAAATCAAACTTAAGGAGTCACGGGCGGAGGGGTGGTGGTGGTGGTGGTGGCATCTGTCTGGGGGTGGCAGCTGGTGGCTGTGGGCCACCTGGATTCTGTCTGAATTTAGTAAAAGCCATAGGACGCAGGACGGAGAGGCACACGACTTGGCACCAGGGACACAGGCGACTCCTCACCCTCCCCGAAGAAAGCGAGGCTGTTATTCCTCCCAGCTTCCCGCCCCCCCACTTAGTGGTCCCGGGGGTGGGGTGAGGAAGAAGAGGAGACTTCACTGAGCATCTGCTACGGGTGCCGGGAAAACTAAGGAACAACGTGATGTATGTAAATTCATGTCGCTGAATTGTACCTTCTAAGACTGTTGAGTTATCAAATGATTTTGTCCTTTTTTTATTGTTTTCACTTGTTGCTGTTGGCTGCCGTCCAGTAGATTCTGACTCATGGAGATGCTAAGGGACAGAGCACAGTGGACTCACTGGGTTTGACAAGCTACTATCTTTGCAGGAACTCACTGCCAGGTGGTTCTGCCTGGAGCTACTGGGTGGGTTTGAACCGGCAGCCTTTCAGTTCACAGACAAGAGTCTAATGGGTTTGCCATCAGGGTACTACCACAAACCCACAAGAACAGAAACCTCCTCTCCTCCCAACTTCCTCTCCTGCTAGTTTCCTTTTTTTTCCTGCAGCGCTTTGCATCAACACTCTTTTGTCAATCAAAAACAAGTCTGGGCTTTGCTAGGAGCCCCGTGGAGCAGTGGTTCCGAATGGGTCTGCTATCAGGAGAAAGAGGAAGTTTCCCCTCTGGTCAGGAGTGACGGTCTCAGAAACCCAGCAGGGCCGTGCCACCCTGTGCTGTACGGGTCGCGGTGAGTCGGAATCGACTTGCTGGCAGGGAGTTTGGTTTTGTTTTTTTTCCGGCTTTGCTACAGAGCAGCTTGATTAAGAAACAGAAGCGGGGAGAGGAGAAGGAACCACATCCGCTCCTCGCTTAGCGACATGCCAAATTCCAAAGGTCGGTCATTAGGCGAGCATCGGCAGGATGGGGAAATGGAGGGTGACCATCTCAGGTCATAAACTGGAGGATGACTACATCATCACGCAAATGCCAAAGGACATTGTTACAGAACTTACCAGCCTAGCACTTGCCCCCTACGCCCCACCCCCCAAACCCGCTCTGTGTGGTTCAGGGGACTCCACTCTCCCAGTTTCTCAGGCCCAATCCTTGGCAAATTTCCTCAGTGCCCCTCTCTCTCCTTTAGTTGCTGATCCGGTTGCAAAGCCCAATGGCTCTCCCTTCAAAATATATCCAGAGGCGGTTCCCACGGGTCCACAGAGGACCCTGGGTAGGATGGTAGAAAAATGTGGAACAAAATTCAGAATCCTAAATAGACCAGACTTCTTGGTCTGGAAGGGATTGGTAGGGCCCTCGAGGCTAAGCCATAAGCCCCCTTCAGGCTTGGAGCTGAAGCCACCCCTGGAGCTCCCCCGGCAGCCAACCAACAGACAGGCCTATCCAGTGCCCAGAAACACCCACGAGGGACCCACTCCACGGAGCAGTCAGCTCGAGGAGCCCCAAAGGGCAGCCCCAGCCAAGTTCAGAGGACAGGCAGGGAAGGGGCCGGACAGAAGGGTGGGTGGGCACGGGAGCACAGGGAGGAGGTGGGAAGAGGGCTTTTCAGGAAGGGGACTGCCACCAATACCAGGACACAAGACAAGGAGAGCTGCTGAATGCACAATGAATTTGTACTTCTTCACTCAAACCACAAAAGTAATGAAAAAACAACAGCATGTTCAGAATCCAGCCTCCCCTGGGAAGGCAGGAGGTGGGGTACATTGTTCCCGCCCCTATTCAAGCGCTCCGGGGCTTAGGTCAGTCTGCACAGGCCCCCTCTGGGTGGCCTGTTGCCTCTGGGTTTCTCCCAGCCTCACTCCTCGCAGCTCAGTCCACTTCGGCTTCTGGTTTCCTTGCTGTCTGGGCACACAGAGGGGTGCCCAACCTCAGGGCCTTTGCATTGGCTGTTCCTTTTTTTCCTTACAGACACCTATACAACTCAGTCTCTGTCACTTGCTCAGTCAGGCCCACTCTGACCACCTCACTGAAATTCCAGCGCCCACACCTGGTACTCCATGCCCTTGACCCAGATCGAGGTTTTACATAGCATTCACAACCGTCTAATGGACCATAAAAGGAGCCTGGTGGCACAGTGGTTAAAGCGCTTGGCTATTGACCAAAAGGTTGGTGGTCTGAACCCACCAGTTGCTCCATATTCTGGGAGTTAGGATCCCCTGGAGGGTGGAAAGTTTGCTCTCACATGCCAGACGGAGGCATGGGTGCACCGAGATTTTCCAGTGTATTGGCCCAGCCAATCCCGACCTCACACCGCAGACAGACTGGGGCTGCTCCTCTTCTAAAGAAACCCAGCCTGATGAATGTTCCTACCTTCTGATGTTCCTACCTGGGCTGTCCGAGAGCCCACTCGGCCTTCATGCACTTTCCCCAAGGCATCAGCGGCGCTCAGCGAAACCAGCCCGTTTCATTGTCTGTATGACGTCCAGGCAGCAGGAGGGCTATGGGAGAGTTCTCATCATCCATTCGGGAGACCTGGGTGGTTCTATTCCCAGCTGAAGCCTCCACCATCCCTCTGTCATGGGGAATTTTGTGTTGCTCGAAGCAGAATGGGCTTTAGCAGAGCTTCTGGACTAGGGTGGGCTAGGAAGAAAGGCCTGGCAATCTACTTCTGAAAACGGGCCAATGGAAATCCTGTGGCTCATAAGGGTCAAATCTTGGAGAAGGTGCAGGGTTGGGCAGATTTTTGGTCCCTTGTGCTTGGGGTTGCTTGAATGAGGAGCTGAGTTGCTCAGTGAATAGCAATAGGCTCTATCCCTCAAACTAAACTCACGGAGCCTATCTGGACTCACAGCACTTCTACAACAAAGAGCAGAACTGCCCCATAGGGTTTCCAAGGCTGGGAATCTTTACCAAAGTGGACTGCTACATCCCCCCCCCCCCGCCCCAGCAGCTTGTGGGTTTGAACCCCCAACCTTCTAGCTGACCACTGAGCGCCTTAACTAATGTGCTCCCCAGGGACCTCAAAATGCAATATACATACTCACTGCCATTGAGTTGACTCTGACTCAGAGGGACCCTTCAGGACAGGGTAGAACCGCTCTTTTGGGTTTCTGAGGCTGTAAATCTTTATGGGAGCAGACAGCCTCATCTTCTCCCAGGGAGTGGCTGATGGGCTCATGGAGAGCAGCCCAAGGCATAGCCTGCTAGGCTTGGCTCCTGACCAAAGCCACCAGGGTGCCTTCTTACTCCCCGTCCCCACAGAAATAAGTTGTAGGCCGGTGTCTGTCTCAGGAGCTACTCTGGGGGGAATTACATCTTACATTTCATGACACAAAGAAGTCTTTCTAAATGAAGCCAGTCCAGAGGGCAGCATTGCCGAGACAATGAGCCTTGGCAATACTTGGGCCTCTTGATTCAGCTGTGCCTGAAGCCCGTACTCATTTTGGCCCCTTGAGCCAATACATTTCCATTTGTGCTTCAGTATGCTTCAACTTGAGTTTCTTTCACTGGCGATGGAAAGAGGGTGTATTTGCTTCAGCTCTGCTTCCTCGGCCCCTAGCAAAGACCTCCAGGGTTCCGAATGAACAAGTAGGTGGTTGATGAAGGTATCAGCAGAAGGGCCTTTGGCACACATTTGAGGCATCTCATTGCGGTGTCATCAATCATGTGGGGGATATTATAGTTGCTCTCCAATATGGATTGAATTGTGAACATGATCTTGTTTTGAAACAAAGGTGTCTGAAGACGTTATCAAATCAACCAACCAACCAACCAACCAACCAACCAACCAACCAACCAACCTCCCTGTCATCCAGTCAGAGCCGGCTCAGAGCAACTCTATAAGACAGAATAGAACTGCCCCTGTGGGTTTCCAAGGCTGTACGTCTTTCAGTAAGACTTTGTCTCACACACTTGGCACATGTCCCTGGAGAAGGACGTCCTGCTTGGGAGTGGGGCAACATAAGAGAAATGCCCTTGATGGGGTGGATTGGCACAGGGGCAGCAACAATGACTCACACAGGAACAATTGTGAGGATGGCACAGGACTGGGCAGTGTTTCATTCTGGTGTGCACCTGGCCCTGTCCTGGGCACTGCCAGCTCCTCTTGATCTCATTGGGGTTGGATCTCTCTCTGGTGAGGGGCATGGGTCAGGGGTGTTCAGAAGGCCCAAGTGGGGTATTGCTGCAGGGAGTCAAGGGCACCCTGGGGTGGTGGAGGCCCAGTCAAGGCCCTGAAGGTGGCCTCTGTGGAAGGCCTGCTAGGTTATCACATTGGGAATTAATTAATGGGCCTAATTAAGGTGTGCAGGCAGGGCTGCGGAGAGGGTACCCTGGGAGCCCTGTGACATCCGCCACAGGAAGGACCCCTCATAAGTGCCATCCGGGGCTCGGTGGGAGAAAACTAATTAGGAGAAAACTAATTAATAAGCGGACTTGAAGTGTGGCCTCAGCAGGATGCCAGCTTTAAGAGAGAGGCTGGGGTGCAGGTGTGGGTGTAGGGAGCACCCTCTCCCGTCAAGTTCCCACTCGGAGACGCTGTGGGGAAAGAAAACCAAGCAAACACCCCAAGTTCACTGCCATTCAGTCCCAACTCATAGTGACCCTGTAAGGACAGGGTGGAGCTGCTACATGGGAGCTCTCGACAGGGGTGGCAAGCCGCGTCATTCTCCCCAAGAGCAGCTGGTGGCTTCAAACTGCTGCCCTCGAGGTTAGCAGTCCAACGTGTCACCCCTGCGGCACCAGGGCTCTGTTTCTGGAAAGCTGGGCAGTCTCTTTCCCTCCTAGGTGGGAGCCCAGGAATGTTTCTGTCAGAACGGACGGGAATCAAAAAAAGTGGATCCAGAGCATGGGTTTTAAATACTAGGTTTTATTAGCTTGAACCCCCTGCCCCAGTGTTTAGAACGGAGGAGAGGAAAGGGGGCGGAGTGAGGAGAGATTTAGAAGACAGAGTAAAGCGGGAACAGCCGAAAGTAAGAGTGAGAAAGGGAGAGCTAGAGAGAGGAAGAGACAGAGGGACGGACGTGCGGCCACATGAGAAGGCGAAGAAAGTGAGTGAGAGAGAGAGAGAGAGAGAGAGAGAGAGAGAGAGAGAGAGAACAAAAGCATCCTGTGTTTTTAAGCTTAGGGGACAGAAATAAATTATGATGTCTAAAAGGAGCCCGTGCCCCCTCCCACCCATTGGCTGTGGCCCTAGCAGAACGGGGAAGAGAGGGGGAGAGTTTCTGTGGGACATCTTGGTGAGAAGGCCAGGTGTCACCTTACATGTGGTGAGGATGGAGAAAGGGTTAGAGACGCTGGCCATGGCTGAGAGCCACGGGACTGCTCCACTAAGTTCCGGGCTGGTGGGACCACCTCCCTGGGTCAGCAGGCCCTGCTCCCAGGGCTTAGAGGGGGCACAGTCCACTCACACAGCAGCCAGCCCGGGACCCCACTGCTTTGCTGCCACAGACCCAGGGCAGCTGGCCCCACCCCAGGCCTTTGTGCCCCCTGTTCTCTCGGGGCGCTGTCTTGGGCACTGCTGACTCCTCTTGACTTCGTCGTGGGCAGCTTCAGCAAAGCTGGCTCGAATCACGGTGGCCTGATGGACAACAGAGCACCACGTCCCCCGGTCTGATGTGATGCCATCCTCACAGTCAGCAGCACATTCAAGCGCATTGATGCGGCGACTGACTGCCCTGCTAGCCCCGCCCCCTTGGTGGCCCTCGGCTTCATCAAGCACGTCCTTCTTCGTCGACTGGCCTCCAGAGCAAGAGGTCTGACGATGACCTCTTGGGGTACGTCACATCTTCTTTTGCTGATTTTGGAAGCAGGTCTCCAGGCCTACCTGCCCCCCGTGGGTGACCCTGCTGGTACTTGAAATACCAGCGGCAGGATTCCAGCATCGCAACAACACGTAAGCAGTGTGCCACATGGGGTTGTCCGTAGTAGACAGTTCGTGTAACTGGGGCCAGGCAATCCGTGTGTCTCAACAGATGGCAGCTAGGATGCTGCTTCCAACAACGCTATAACCACATATCCCCGGTCCACCCTGGTGCCCTCAGGCCCACTGCTGCCCTTGCCCTGCCCTTGTCCCAGCTCTGGGCAGAAGCCCATGCCGACTTTTATTTTTGTCTTGTGCTGCTTTTTCCTCAGACTGGCAGATTGCCTTTCAATGGTCCTTGTGCTTTGGGGGCCACGCTATTCCTATTAGGCTTGGGGACTCGCCACGTGTCCACATGACCCACGTCCTCTCCCACATCTCACCAATATCTTCCCCACTCACAGGCAAACAGCAGCCTTGGTGGCACAGCGGTTAAAGCGCGTGCTGCAAACCGAAAGTTCGATGGATTTGAACTCGCCCTGGCTTTTCAAGAGAGAGACTTGACATTCAGTCTTCAAAAAGATCAAAGCCCTCTAAACCCTGTGGAGGCAGTTCTTAGTAAATCCCATTGGTTCGGAATCCACTCTACGACGATGAATTAGGTTTGGTTCCTTAGGAGTATCCAGGCACACAAGCCCTGCTGGTGGCATAGTGGTTGAGCGCTCTGGGCTGCTGATGCAAAGGTCAGCCGTTCAAACCCACCCGAGAGCCACTCAGTGGGTGAAGGAAGGGACAGCTTGCTCAGGTCAAGATTGCCCTGGGGTATGTCTGCTCGGTCCCATTGGACTGTTGGGAGTTGCAATGACTCCTAGCAATAAGTGGGTGTCCTGGAGCCTGCAGCATATTCCCCTCATGCCCTTGGAGGTAGCCAGGGTCTTCCAATTCAATAAGGTTCCTGCGGGAGGCCTGGTGGTGTAATGGGTTATACACGGGGCTGTTCACTGCAGGGTCAGCAGTTTGAAACCACCAGCTGCTCTGTGGTTGAAAGACGAGGCTTTCTACACCCGTCCAGAGTGACAGTCTCAGAAAACCACAGGGGCAGCCTAGCCTGTCCGGTAGGGTCTCTGTGAGTCGTAATCCACCTGCTGGCAGTGTGTCTGGTTTCAGTTTGGGTTGGTGGTCCTTGTTGTTGGAAGGTGTCAAGTCAGCCCAACGCCATGTTGCTATGCTCTGACTGACAGTGGCTCTGCCCTCCAAGGGGATGAAATGCCACCCGGTCCCCCACCATCCTCACAATCACTGTCAGGAGCCCACCTCACTGCCACCACGTCAGTTCTTCTCCATCTCTACTCAGTGTGCGATTGGTTGAGGGTCAGGCCGTTCTGTGTCAGATGGGTTGATTTTTGGAAGTACATTGCTGGGCCTTTTTTGCCAGCCGTTGTAGTCGATCGGGGCCCCTTGAAACCATTCAGCACCACAGCAGCAAACGGACAAGCAGTGCCTGCGCACGAGGTGCCTTCGTCTGGAATCGACCTGGGGTCTCCCACATGGAAGATGAGCTTTCTACCATCGAGTCACCCCCACCTCCTTACCAAGGACGCTGCATCCTTTCAAAGTGGGCTCAGCTTCAGCCCTGGAGGGACGGGCCTCCATCAGACCCAGGCAGGTGCCTGGAAAAGCTGCCTGGCAAAGTCATCTCCACAGCCCTCCCCTTGCCCCCTGGCCGGGCCAGAAGCACCACGCATTTGCCTCCCATTGCCCCCAAGCGCCGCCATCTGCTAGCTAGGAGGGGGCATTTACAATCAACTGAGCTGCTGTGAAGGGGGCTGGTTATTCAGGGGCATATTGGCAGAGCAGGGGGAGACACCAGGTGGCCAGCCCTGAACGTGCCTGGTGACACAGGCGTCAGGCATCATACTCCAACCAGACACGGATCCCTGGCTCTGGGCAGGGTATGGCTGGCCTTTTTAATGGGTGATTGGACCGTTCCAGTGGGGACACCCTGTGGGCTTATCCCATGGGGGAGTCCGGCCCCTCTCCCTGGTCATTATAAAGTCCCAAACCAAACTCATTGCCATCCAGTTGATGCCAACTCACAGTGTCTCTATCAGACAGGGTGGAACTACCTCTGGGTTTCTGAGACTTAACTCTTGACTGGAGTAGAAAGTCCCATCATTCTCCCTTGCAGTGGCTGGTGGTTTCGAACTACTGACCTTAGAATTAGCAGCTGAACCCATAACCACTCTTCCACCAGGGTGCCTTTCTAGTCATGATACAAAAGGGCAACCGGCCCCCGAGGAGCACTTGTGCCGAGGACAGCTCGGGAGGTCAAACTCACTGCCATCGAGTTGATTCTGACTCAGAGAGACCCTATGGGACAGAGCAGAACTGCCCTCTGTGGGTTTCTGAGACCATCAAACTTTGTGGGAGCTGAAAGCCTCATCTTTCTCCAAAGGAGTCATTGGTGGTTTCGAACCACTGACCATGCAGGTAGCAAGCCCAGTGCTCACTACTACACCACCTATAAACTCACAACCATCGAGTTGCTTCTGACTTGGGGACAGTGGAACTGCCCCAGCGGGTTCCTGGGACTGTCGCCTTTTACAGGAGCAGACAGCCTCCCTTCTCTGCAGGGGCAGGCAGGCAGGGCATGGGGGCTTGCGATACAAACCAGAAGAGCATTAGGCTGCGTTTTTCCAGCGCCCTGCCTGCCTTGATCTCTTAGCAGATTGCAGGCTCTTGGCTAAACTTCGCCATGGGAATCCAGACCCCTGGCTGCTGTCCAGAGCCAAGCCTGTGCACACCCACTTATTTAAAGGGGGCTCCTTTGATCTGTCCAAAGGGCTCCACTGCCAACGCTGTGGGTCCTGAGCTCTTGCTGTGTATGATGGGGGATCAAGTCATATGATGGGTCCCCAGGTCTAAAAGGCACAGAGCTACCCTGAGGCACAGAGGCAGCGCTGAAAGGCAATCTGTCAGTCTGAGGGAAAAACAGAACAAGACAACAAAACAGAAATAAAAGTTGACATGGGCTCCTGCCCAGAGCTGTGTCAAGGGCAGGGCAAGGGCAGAGGTGGGCCTGAGGGTGCCAGGGTGGAGTGTGATATGTAGTTATTCGTGTTCTTGGAATCAGCATCGTAGCTGCCATTTGTTGAGGGTTTTCACTAGGCAGGTGGAGCACGTTGCCCCAAGTCCCTTCAAGGGATTAACCTGGGACATTACTGTCTCTTCTCCCCTCCAGCCCAGGCTCCGCCCCCGCACCTCCTACTGCTTCCAGGCTGCCCAGGGGTGAGGGGATTGGTTTGCTTTTGTAAAATGAAAGTTCCAACAAGCTTGGAGATGGATGGAAGGACTTAAGTTTATTCTTCTGGTTCTGTCTCTCATAGCTTCCAGCAGCAAGGTGGGCCCAGAAGGGGTGTCCCCCTTGAGAAGAGTTCCCAGCAGACCCACAGGGTCCCAGCACCATGAGCAGCCCCGAGGGGTCCTGGTTGGAGCAGAGCCTGCCCTCTAGGGAAGCTTGGCCCTACCCCCAAATAATGTCACTTCTGCCCTCATAAAGGGCAAATGGGCTGGAGGGGGAGGAGAGGGCATGCCTGGGGACCTCAGGGCACACCAACATCCTCAGTACCTTTGTAGGGGGGCTTGCTGTTTGGGATCAGCTCCAACGCCTTGCCTAGCTCCGAGGAGACCCCCATAAGCCAATTCCCATCAAGTTGATTCAGACTCATGGGAGCCCTGGTGGTGCAGTGGTTAAGGGCTCGGCTGTTAATGGAAAGGTTGGCAGTTCAAACCCATTGTTCACTCTGTAGGAGGAAGATGCGACAATCTGCTCATGTGAAGATTACAATCTTGTTACCTCATGGGTTCATTCTACTTTGCCCTATAGGGGCCACAATGAACTGGGAACCCCATGGAGCAGGTCCTTACCACAAGGAGGCCTGGTGGAGTATCGGATTACAAGTTGGACTGAGAACCACAAGGTCAGCAGTTCGAACCCACCAGCTATTTCATGGGAGAAAGAGGCGGCATTCTGTTATATAGATTTAAGGCCAAGGAAACCCACAGGGGCAGTTCTGCCCTGTGCTATATGGTCATTATAAGCTGGAGTCAGTGAGAGCTTTTCTGGGGTTAGGGTCCCTACAACTCAGAAAACCCACAAGGGCAGCTCTTCTCAGTCCCCCAGCTTTCTTTGGAGCTGCTGCAGGTGTGAGCCCTAATTCCCTCCAACTATCCCCAAGAACTTGGCAGAGGTCTGGGAGGCCCTGCACCCCCCCACCCCCAGGCAGTGGTGGAGATCACCTCTCCTCTTTGCTCCTAGGCACATGGGATGTTCAGTCAGCACATGCATGAGTTATGAAGGAGGCATATTGGGCTGCTGTCCTCATGGTCGGCAGTTTGAAACCACCAGCAGCTCTGTGGGAGAAAGACTGGGCTTTCTACTCCCATAAACAGTCACAGTCTCAGAAACCCACAGGGGGCACTGTGAATCAGCAGAGACTCAATGGCAGTGAGTTTGAGTATAAGTGTGATTTCATTAATGTCTGGAAATTATATATGGCTAAAGAATTGTGTATAAGTTGGCAAGGGGTGGATTGTGATAGGTAGGTTTGTTGTGCTAATACGGCCAATGAACACATGTGAGATTAGTTGAAGGGCAGAGAGATAATGGCTTGGCAAGCCTCACCTCCTTCCCTTGCTCTTGGATCATCCAACCAGTGTGCGGCTACCTTTCTTGTTCTTTGCCTCCACTTGCAAGCTACACTAACTATGGGACACCTAACCCATGGACTGTGTTGCTGTAACTTGAGGTTCCTTCAAGACCTGCTTCGCCATGTAACTGGAATGTACATCTCTTGAGCTGGGGACTGTCAGACCCTGTCATCTGACTGACTGTTGGTGACCTGCCTTGCTGTTTGCTGCCTGTGGCCGGACAGCCTGAATTGCTCTACGGAGGACTACCCGGCGACCCTCAAGGACTTGAAGGTCTGCCAGTGTACTAGCTGTCTCATGGAAGTGAGTTGCACTGAACCATTTGTACTATTTTATATATTAATTAGTTGTTTATTTCTTATGTTATCTATCTCTATATAAAATTATTAGTGTCCTAATTTTGTTTCTCCAGAGAACCTGTCTAACACAGCTTGGTTTGGATGAGAGTGGGAGGGTGGGGAAGGTGGGGTGCAACAGGACCAGGGCCTAAGCAAACATCTTACTTTATGCTGTGGGGTGATTTGTGTCCCCTAAAAGCCCTAACCCCTGGTACCTGTGACTATGACTGGTTTGAAAATAGGGTCTTTGCAGATGTAGCCACGTTAAGATGAAGTCATGCAGGATGAAGTTTGGCCCTAAATTCAGTGCTTGGCACCCTTATAAGAAGGGCAAGTGTCTTCACAGATATCCAAGAGAGGGTGGAGGTGGAGTTCACAGGATGAGGGACGCCAAGGGTTGCTGGCCGCCACTCGAAGCTGGTGACACTCTCAACTCACCGTCCTCTAGTCCATTTCGACCCATAGCAACCCTATAGGACAGCGTAGAACTGCCCCTGCAGGTCTCCGAAGCTATTAATCTTTGTGGGGCAGAAAGCTTCCTCTCTCTCCCATGCTTGTGGTTTTGAACTGCTGACCTTGCAGTGAGCAGCCCGATGCATGACCACTATGTCACCAGGGTTCTTATCCTGAAGCTGGTAGAAGCCAGAAAAGACTGGCCCTGAGGACACCCTGGATGTGGACTTGCAGCTTCTGACACTGGGAGACAACCCAGCTCTGGTCTTTGAAGAAGCCCATTTGGTAGTATTTTGTCATGGAGACCCCAGGGAAGAAAGATCTTGAGACACAACACGGGGGAGTTGTTGAGCTCACAGAAACGTCGATCTGAGTCTGGAGGGCACTTCAGGCATGGGTAGATGAGGGAACAACCCTGAAACTAACTTTCTTGGTTGGATAAAGTCACATGGCCATGTTTGAGCCAATCACGAGGGCCAGGAGAATGGCGTGTTCTGATTGGTCAGGCTTTAGTCACGTGCACACCCCAAGCTACCCACAGCTTGCTCTAGGCTTGTGGACTGAGAGCAGATTAATGGGAAAATAAGAGCGTGGCCACCCAAACACGGTGGACTGATAATCGGGCAGCCGGAGTTCACTTCTAGAAGCGCATGTCCACTTCTGGCCCCGCCCATCGCCCCTAGCCCCGCCCACTCCATAATATATGCCGACCCAGCAGCAACCACCAGGGGGCAGTGAGGAGCCGTGGGGCCGACTCAGGAGTGCCCCCTCCTGGAGCAGATGCACGCGTCTCCGGGAACAAAGCCACTCGAGCGCCAAGTCAGTTCTGACTCAGGGCGACCCAGAGTGCGTGTGTCAGAGCAGAGCTGTGCCCACAGGCGTCTCAGTGGCTGGATTGTTTGTTTGTTTTTCTGATGTAGACCGTCAGGACTTCTCACCGTCACCGTGAGAACCAACGGCATTCCCAGAGCCCGCACCACGGGCTGTCCCTTCGTGGGGTCTGTCTCCGAGAGCGGCCAGGAGGGAACAGGTTTTTTTTTTAAAATGTTTTATTAGGGGCTCATACAACTCTTATCACAATCCATACATACATCAATTGTGTAAAGCACATCTGTACATTCTTTGACCTCATCATTTTCAAAGCATCTGCTCTCCACTTAAGCCCTTGGCATCAGGTCCTCTTTTTCCCCCTCCCTCCCCACTCCACCCTCCCTTATGAGCCCTTAATAATTAATAAATTAGTATTTTGTCATATCTTGCCCTGTCTGGCATCTCCCTTCACCCCCTTTTCTGTTGTCTGCCCCCCAGGTAGGAGGTCACATGTAGATCCTTGTAATCAGTTCCCTCCTTCCAACCCACTCACCCTCTACTCTCCCAGCATCGCCCCTCACACCCCTGGTCCTGAAGGTATCATCCGCCCTGGATTCCCTGTGCCTCCAGCTCCCATCTGCACCAGTGTACATACTCTGCCCTATCCAGGGCAAGGTAGAATTCGAATCATGATATTGGGGCATGGGGGGGGAAGCATTTAGCAACTAGAGGAAGGCTGTATTCTTCATTGGTGCTACATCGCACCCTGACAGACTCATCTCCTCCTCTAGACCCCTCTGTGAGGGGATCTCCAGTGGCCGACAAATGGGCTTTGGGTCTCCACTCTGCACTTCCCCCTTCATTCACTATGGTAAGATTTTTTTGTTCTGATGATGCCTTATACCTGATCCCTTAGACACCTCGTGATCGCACAGGCTGGTGTGCTTCGTCCATGTGGGGTTTGTTGCTTCTGATCTAGATGGTCCCTTGTTTATCTTCAAGCCTTTAAGACCCCAGACACTATCTCTTTTGATAGCCGGGCACCATCAGGTTTCTTTGCCACATTTGCTTATGCACCCGTTTGTCCTCAGTGATCGTATCATGGAGGTGTGCACCCAATGATATGAATTTTTGTTCATTGATGCCTGATAACTGATCCCTTCGGAATCACGTGATCACACAGGCTGGTGTGTTCTTCCATGTGGGCTTTGTTGCTTCTGAGCTAGATGGCCGCTTGTTTATCTTCAAGCCTTTAAGACCCCAGACGCTATCTCTTTTGATAGCTGGGCGCCATCAGCTTTCTTCACCACATTTGTTTATTCACCCACTTTGTCTTCAGCGGTTGTGTCGGGAGGGTGAGCATCATAGAATGCTAATTTAATAGAAGAAAGTATTCTTGCATTGAGAAAGTACTTGAGTCGAGGCCCAATGTCCTTCTGCCACCTTCATACTAAACCTATAAATATAGGCACATAGATCTATTTCCCCATCCTCATATATATATATATTTGCATGTACATGTCTTTGTCTAGACCTCTATAAATGCCCTTTGCCTCCCAGCTCTTTCCTCTATTTCCCTTGACTTTCCTCCTGTCCCACTATCATGCTCTGTCCCCACCTGGGTTTCAGCAATACCTCTTCGTTACATTACCCTTGATCATGCCCTGCCAGGCCTCCCACACCCACCTCACTACCAATTGGGATCACTTGTTGTTCCCTTGTCCCTGGGTTTGTTAACACCACTTCCTTACCCCCTACCTCCCCTATCCCTTTCCCCCCCCCGGAACTGTCGGTCCCGTTGTTTTACCTCCAGCTTGTTCATCCAGCCTATCTTATTTAGACATAACCGTGGAGATAATAACTTGCACAAAAACAAGACAGAGCAAATCCAAGCAACAATATACAACAAAACAACAACAACAAACCACCGACAAAGAACAAAACAAAACACAAGAAAAAAAGCTTGTAGCTAGTTCAAGGATCGTTTGTTGGCCTGTAGGAGTGTTTCCCAGTCCAGTCTGTTGGGGCACCATGCCCTGGCCCCACAATCCACCTTCAGCATTCCCTGGGGACCTTGCCGCTCCATTCCCTTGCTCCGCTGCACTCCCCCAGTGCTTTGCCTCGGTGTGATGGGATCAGGTCGGGTGCAATTCCCACACTGTGTCTCAGGTGCTGTCCCACGCAGGGCCATGGGTCAGTGAGGGGAACAGCTTTTGAGGGGGGCAGGGAATGAACATCCCGCTGCTGTTCTTCTGCCCGCCCTGTACTCTCAGCACAGAGCCGGCCAAGCATATGTGGTCGTTCAAATAAAACGGAAGATGGATTCCACCTCTCCCCGCCCCACCCTCTAAACCAAAACAACAAGCTTCAGTCCCAACCACCACCACCTCCGATGTCTCTCACGGTTGAAAAACAATGTTTTTGCGGTCTTTTCCTTGTCATATTTGAGCCGGCCTGAGTCCTCCTAGGTTTCCTTTCATCTTGATTCATCTGGTTGCAGCCTTCACTTTGACAATGTAATTGGCCATCCACAGGACAAAGCTGTTGATGGCTTTATGAATGTGTGTGTGCACGCTATGTGATGGGCGAATTTTACTTTAATTACAACACTGATGGCATTATAAATCTATGTTCAATTAGACTCAAGCCATCAACTTCAGAATACGTTTATAAATTTTGTTAATTCGGCCCCATTGAGGTTATAAGCTCCGCCATAAGGTCGAGCTGAAATCTAGGCGTCAGGTTAGCGTAACTCCCCAGCCCCCGCCTAAATATGCACGAGTGGCCAAAAGCCGTTAACAACCTAATAATGAAAACGAGTGAGGATGTAAAACCAACACAGGCCCACCTTCCATCCATCCTGCCCCCTGCCCGCTGCACAGAAGGGACAGGAACATAGAGTTCATTCTGGTGTTGGTCTGGAAAGATCAGCAGGAAGCAGGGGGCCCGGGAGCTTATGTGAACAAATGGGGGAGGGATGGTTCAGAGGAGGAGGGTGTCCCAACGTGAAGAATGTCATTTTCAAGTGTCATTGGACTGTACTTGCACATGCAGAAATGGTTGAATTTGGGGCATGTTCTGCTGTATATATTCTTAAGAAGAAGACCCCAAAACTGAGGTGGGTCAATGCCCCACCTGGATCCTTTCCCATGAAATGTCATGCATCTTGAAATGCCACCCTGTCCCTCACCATCCCCATGCCGGTGGGTTTTCACTGACTAGCTTCCAGGGACATTGCCAGGTCTTTCTCCCTAGTCCTTAATCTGGAAACTCTCTTGCAACCTGTCCAGCATGTTAGTAATATTAGGGCCTCCACTGCCAGGTTGCTGCCCATAAGGTGCTTTGGCCAGGAATTGAACTTGGGTCTCTGTCATGGAACATGAGCCTTCTCTCTCCGAACCACCTGTACCTCTGGTAATAAGCAGAGATACAGAGCTAATAGCTAATAAGCACCCTCCATGGGCAAGCACTGAGCCAGGGCGTCTCGCATACCATGAGGCCAGATGCTCCCCGCAGTGGCATGTGGCATGGGTGCCATCCTCAGCCCCACTTTACAGAGGAAGGAGCTGAACCCCAGCAGAGAAAGGAACTTGCCCAAGGTGCCACTTCTAGGAGCTGGGTTCTGAGCCTGGGTCTTGACTTTAGCTGCGACCTTTCTGACTTGTCTCGATGACCTTGTAGTCTCCCTCCATTATCAACCTGGGAGATGGGTAAGACTTTTGTCAACCTGCTCATGCACTTTGGACAGGTTAGCGGCGGCGACCAGTCCCTGCAGAAGGACAGCATGCTGGCCAAAACGAGGAAGGCCCTCGACAGGATGGGTTGTCACAGTGCCTGTCACAGTGGACTCCGACATAACAACAATTGTGAGGGTGGCGTGGGGCCGGGTAGTGCTGTGTGCTGTTGTGCACGGGGTGGCTATGTAGGGCCGTCAGCTATGACCACACTAACCCCCACCCCTCCCAATTTCAGTTCCTTTCGAGGGTTACTGCCTACCTTAAAAACCTCCCCTTCTTTTTTGCCAGCAGAGAGACCATTTTACGTTTACTGGCATCATTTCTCATTCACAATATTCTTTCTGACAAGACAACCCTTCCTGACGTCTCTGTTTCTGAGTCATTTGAAGTCTGACAGGTTAAATCTAATATTTTAAGACCAGTCATGGGGAAAGACAGTAGATCCATAGCTGGGCCTTAGCCCAAATGAAACAAAAAACCACCGCACACGGAAGAAGGTGGCAATGGGAGTGCCCGGCGCTCCTTAGTGTTGGAGAGCCTCCGTCAGGACTGCCCAGGACCGTCATCAACAGGGAAAGGACCAGGAGAAACCCAGGCGCTGGCCTTTCTTGCTCTTATGTTAGCCTCTTCTCGCTGGTCGAGCCTCATGGCTGTGAATTTGTTCTTGGGGAGAGATACGTCCTTCCGAGATGACGTTTTGGCTAATCAGCCCAGCCAGGGGATGGCCTTGCAGAGAGAACATAGCTTCTCAAGGGGGTCGTCACAAGGTAAGCTTGAGAACCAGGTCCAGAACAATTCCCTCCCCTGTCCTTGCTTTGGGCTAGATTATCCTCCACTGAAAGACAGCTGTGATGGTCCCTGAACAGCTGTGGTGTCATCTGGCTGCCTCTCTCTGCATTGGGTTTCCCTAAACCTAAATTCAAACCTGCTGCCGCTGAATCTGTTCCAACTCATGCTGACCACGTGTGTTACAGAACAGAACTGTTCCACAAGGTTCTTTCCTCTATAGATACTGCAGGGTGTGTGTGTGTGTGTGTGTGTGTGTGTGTGTGTGTGTGTGTGTTTGTAGGAGGGGGTCCAACTACCAACCTTTAAGTTAGGAGTTAAGAGCAAACCATTTGCATCACTCAGGGACCAGGTATAGGTTGGGGTACTGTACTAGTGACCTATGGCTGCATATCCAACACTCCCCAATGTTTAGTGACTCAGAACAGGAAACACTGATCCCCTCATACCGTTTCTGTAGGCCAGGACTTGCATGCAACTAAGCTGGATTTGGGGTCTGGCTTAGGGTCTCTCATGAAATTCCGTCAAGACGTAGCTGGTGCTTCTGTCATCTGAAGGCTTGTTGGGTTAGTCTGGGTAGATCAGAGAAACAAATTCATAGACACACTCATATATGTATAAGAAAGAGGTTTATGTACCAGAGTAATTTAGTATTGAGAAAACATCCCAGCCCAGGCCAGATCGAGTCTATAAGTTCGATATTAGCCCATATGTCCGATACCAATCTATAAATTCTTCTTCAGACTCACGCAACACATGCAATGACGTCGAATGCAGGAAGATCACAGGCCAGTAGGAGGGAAGTCTTGTGGATCCAGTGGCATTGTAAGCATCTCAGCTCTGGCAGGGGTATCCATGTGGCTTCTCCAGCTCTGAGGCTCTGGCTGCCATCAGCCTGTCTCCATGTGGCTTGTCAACAAGAATGTCTTGCAGGGACTGAGCAGAGAGAGAGAGTGTCTACCACCTCCATGGAGGAATTTATCTCCTTAGTGCCTCCAAATGAGGTCATCAAGCTATTACCTGATTGACAGGTCCAACTCCACCCCTTCACCCTGAACCCTCCAACTGATACAAGATTATGTAACTACCACAACTGTCTTGGGCAGGAGAATCTCCTTTCAAGGTGGCTCATTCACATGTTGGGCAAGCTCTGTATTGGCTGTGGGTGGGAGGCGTCAGTCTCCTGCCATGTGGACCTCCCCATAATGCAGCTTGAGTCTTCTTACAATATGGCAGAGGTTTCTCCCAGAGCAACTGATCAGAGGGAGAGAGATAGAGAGAGAGAGAGAGAGAAGCAAAAATAACAATGCCCTTTTGGAAGTCACACAGCCATTTTGGAAGTCACACAGCCATTTTCACAATAGCACATTGGTCATACAGGTCAGCCCTATTCAGGATGCGGCTGTCAGGAGGGGAGTCTCATGGGGCCCATCACACAGATGAGGAGGATCTTCTGCGAGCATCTTCTCAATGGGAACGGAAATATTTTTCTGGAACCTGTTGCACGAGCCACAGCAAGACCCGTTCCCATGTTTCCAGAGCATTCTCTCTCCAGAGGGGGAGGCGAGAGACACACGAAGAGGTTGTATGTTGCGTGCTCAGCAGAGGAGCAGGGTGACACACTCTAAAGAGGTCTTAGGCGGCAGTCCAAGGCAAGAGTGGTTTGCTCTCTTGAAAGTCACTTCCACGGGCGCTGATTGCAGATTGGCGCAGGATGAAATGTCTTTGACCACGTCAGTCTTGATCTGTTCTCATCACGATGCTGTTCATTGGTCTGGTTGTGATGATTTGGGGTTTTCCTTACATTGGGTTGCAAACCATACTGAAGACCATAGTCCTTGATCTTCATCCACAAGTACTTTGAATTCTCCGCAAGAGGTGTCATCTCTGTAGTACGGGTTGTTGATAAGCCTGCACCCAATGCGATGATGCCTCCTTCTCTTTTGGGTGGCTTTAGACTCTTAAAAGAAAATCCTACCTATGCCTCTAAAATGCAAAAAAGAAAAACCCAACCCCCAACCCCCCCCCCAAAACCCCAGGCAAAACCCACTGCTATCCAATCAGTTCTGACCCATAGCAACCCTTTAGGACAGAGCAGAACTTCTCCTTGGGTTTCCAAGACTGCAGATCTTTATAGGAGCCTCATCCCCCCCCCCCCCGAGGAGAGGCTGGTGGATTTGAACAGGTGACTTTGTGCTTAGCAGCCTGATACTTAACCCACAGCATCACCATTTGAGTTGACATGAAAACGGCCTCTCCTTGGACTCAGCCGTTCAGGCTCCCCTGGATCACCCTGGAGAGCTGCCTCTGAGGCACCTTTCCTGGGGTTCTACGGCACACACTTTGAAAACCTCTGGCTTACTCCATTCCCCAGTTTCACAGCTGAAGAAACTGAGTCAAAGAAAGAGGAAGGGATTAATCTAGAACATGTTGGAGATGGGCATGGCGTTGGGTCTCCCTTTGACCATAGCATGTGTTATCCAGGGAAAGGCAGGATGGGAACACCTGGTGTGGCCAGTTCTGTGGCTGACTCCAGCAGTGGGACCGATGGACAGGTGAGTTTCATATGCACATAGTGACGGTAACTGCCTCCTCCATCCCCCGCCTCCAGCACTATCAGGGCACTCTTTCATACACATAGGTGCACACATCTCTGTATTCATGTATTTATGTTAAGCACATCCAAAAGGTAGCAGGGCATGATATGGAACATGGGGGATTTAAAAAAGCCTATTAAGAACATTCAAAACATGCCATTACCCTCTCCTTTCCACTTGGAGCTGAAGTACCAGGCTGGGCTTCTGCAGGTCGAGCTGTGTGATTTGTGGCCACCGTTGATGGTCTAATAAAGTGACTCCTCTAGTTGCTGTGTTTATCACAACTCCAATAAGGGCACTCACCGGGAAAACATCTGTGCCGATGACTAGTCAAATAAAGAACACATTCACAAACCGTTCTGCCCAGTGCTTTCCCAGTGACCCAATGTCCCCAAGCCCAGAGTCAGAAGGAGTTGAAGCTCAAGGAGGTCTCTAGGCAGGTGCTCAGATAGGGGTTCCTGTTGAAAAGGGTCTCAGTGGGAAAGCCTCATTGGGAAGGACAGGACCCCCACACTGACTCATTGAGGACCTGCATGAGGTACGTGACCTGTCTGTGCAGACGACTGAAAGGAGGATCATCTCCTTCAACCCCATAGATGATATGATGGCCATGGCCCATTGGACTCATGAATCCGCCATTTGCAATTGATGAGTCAACTCCCAAATATGGCAACCTTATACATAACGAGACGAAACACTGACCCTCCCTACACTGTCTCCATGGTTGCTGGTAAAATTTGACCATTCAGGAAACCTTCCCTCATTTTTCTCAACCCTCTACCAATCACCATGTCCTTTCCCTAATGATTGGCCTTTCCTGATGATGCATTCAAAGGAAATGAGCTGCAGTCTCAACCTTCCTGGCTTCTAAGGGGCCACTATTTATGAAACCAGAGGGTCAGTGAAAAAGAGGGAGATCCTCAATGAGCTGGATTGATACAGAAGCTGCCTCAATGGGCTCATCCTGCCAATGCTTGTGAGAATGGCGCCAGACCGGGCTATGTTTGTTCCGTTGCCCATGGGGTCACTGTGGGTCAGAACCGATATGAGGGCATCCAAGAACAATTGCAATTGGGAAGATCATGGCTGTATTTCTTCTCAAATGGATGTATTGTTCTTTGGTGGCCCATGGTCATCGATAGTCTTTGCCGCCACCATGTTTGGGACACCATGGCTGGGATGTTCCCTCTGCATCCCCATCGTCATTGTCCGGCATTTGCAATTTACAGGACCGTGGCATGAGTCAGGCTCACCCGCATCATCAAGCTCCGAGGGGTCCGTTGCAGCAGACCTGCCGAATCCCAGTCTTCAGTAGCCATGCTGAAGGGTGTGGTGCCTAAGACAAACGATTCAGCATCAAAAGGAGATGGAAGGGACACACAGGGACCATTGGACCAAAAAGAACCAGTTGGTGTTCAACCATTTCAAGAGGTACTCTGTGAGCTGCAGAATATTCTGGGTTCTATTAGCCCACAGGGGCTGTGGCTATTCAGGTGTGGGTCCTATTCTAATGGACTAGAATTACCAGCCATCCTTTGGTCATCAAGAATTTCCTTCCTTCTTTAAAAAATAAGTTAACAGCTTTATTGACATATCATTCACAATTCAATGGTTTAAATGTATTAAGAGGAGTTATGTAATCACCACCACCATCAATTCTCGAACATTTTCTTCTTTAGTGTACTCCTAAATTCCCACTTTCCCTCCAGTCTCCCAGTCCTAACCCGAAGACAGGATTAATCCAGTTACTGCCTGTACAGATTTACAATCATCAGGAATTTCTGATCGCCAATGAACAGTGGAGGTTTTTTAAAATGTCTTGCTCACCTATGGAGATCAACCCACCAACCCAGTCCTGCAACTTACCACAATGTAAAGGATGCTCCGGTCAGAGGAATACACTCTCAAGGTCTAAGCTAACAAAGGTATTTAAGCTACTATTGATTCAAAGAGGAACACAGCAAGTTTCCCAGGCACCAAGGTACTGCTGCTGAGAGGAAAGAGCTTTCGTGATACTGTGAACTATTCTCTGATTAGACAGGAGGAGAACAGAACAGACGCTAATGCCGTGCCTATTGCTGCAGCCTATTAGAATGGACGCCAGCAGTCGCCAGCAGTGGGGAGGGCTTCTCTTTTCAAGGTGTGGTCCTTAAGCCATCTCTGTTAACAAATTTACATCCCAGGGTCCCACCCCAGCCCCTTTGAATCAGAATCTATGAGGGAGGAGCCTGGGCATCTGCTTTTTAAAGACATCTTTTATGTGTGGTTCGGAGCTCTGGTGGGTAGGTTACACAAAGGTTACTCATTGGGCTACTAACCTCAAGGTCCAAAGTTTGAAGCCACCAGCTGCTCCTTTGGTGCAAGATGGGGCTTTCTACTCCCACAAGCAGTTAAAGTCTTGGATACTCACAAGGGCTGTTCTACCCAGCTCTGTAGGTTCACTCTGAGTCAGAATCGACTGGATGGAAGGGTCTTTCTGTTTAGCAATTCAGATGCAGAACAAGGCTTGGAATATCTTGGTGACCTAGTGTATTTGCTTGAACACAGCCAGCAAAGGGCCTGTGGGCTGCTGGGACCGGGCTGGCTCACTCCCTCACTACCGTGGACTTTATTCTGACTTTTGATGACCCTATGGGGCAGGGTAGAACTGCCCCTGTGAATTTTCGAAGCTGTACATCTTTATGGGAACAGAAAGCCTCACGCGTCTCCCACAGAGTGGCTGTTGATTTTGAACCGCTGACCCTGTGGTTAGCAGCCCAACGAGTAACCACTATGCCACCAGGGCTCTTGGTGGGAGCAGGCAGCAGTGCTGAGCTCCTGACATGGACCCACTAACTTCTCAGCTTGTCTCTTCTCAGTCTTTCCTTCTTTCCTGTTCGTTCTCTGAGTCTGTCTGTCCATGTCCCTCGGACTCTCTTTCTCTCTCTTCCCACCACCCCCTGCCCCCACCCCCACCATCCTTTATATAGCGAGACATTTAAGCTGGTCTTGCTGTTACACGTCTTCTGTGCTATGAAACTAAAAATAAGAGCTAATGACTCACGGTGTCTTCAGGCTCCTGCTCCTCAGGAGGGGGAGTTGGGGGCTTGGTACAGCTTCCCTGTTGAGTTCCAGTCTGTCTGCACCTCCAGTGGGTCCGCTGGACACACCTGGGCCTTCAACCTCCGCTGGGGTCATTGTCATAGTTCAGAGGCCCACCCAATGTGGGGATTGACCTGCCTCTGAGCCTCAGGGGGCCACCTACCTACACGGGTCTCCTGCCTGGGGTCGGTGCTGATTGGAGGGAGGGTGCCTAGAGAAAACTTCTGGTTTCCAGTGAAGGCAGAGTGACCAAGGAAACTATGCACTGACTGCATCTCCTAACCTGGCCCCACCCGTCCACCTCCAGTGATGGCTGCCCAGCCTGGGGCCACCCCTTCCTTGGGCTACTGCCAAGCTTGACACCTGCCCCATTCCCCTGAGCAAATGCACCTGCCGACACCCCTTCCCATGCTAACACTCTGGGGACCCTCACACATGGTGACCCCACAGACGTCAGCAGAAATCTGCCTTTCCGTGGCTGGTGCTGCAGCAGCACATCACTGGGTCTGACCTCTGAGACGCTCCTGGGTGGACTTGAACTTCCAAATTCTGGCTGAGCAGCCAAGGATGTGAGCCATCTGCACTGCTCCTCCAGGCAGTCCCCTCTCCACCCTGCTGGGGAAGAGCCAGGCAGATGGATGGGCCAGTCTGACCTAGGAGCTGACGAGCCCACTGCCCACTGGATCCCAGCTTTCCCCCTAACTCTGCTCTGCCCACTCCTCCTCTTCCACCTGTGGTGTTCAAGTCCCCCCACCCCTGCTGCTTGCCCCACTAATCACCACAATGCCTATCAACAGCCCGCGGTTCCTCACCCCAGGGTGTTAGGCACGTGGTCCTTAGTCACTTTCAGTAATTCCTGGTAGGGATGGGAAGACCCATTTCACAGATAAGAAAAGAGTCTGGGTATTTGCCCCGTTGCCATCAAGTCAATGCTGACTCACAGCAACCCAATAGAGCAGAGAGGAACTGCCCCTGTGGGTTTCCGAGAACTCTTTACCGGAGTAGAAAGTCTTGTCTTTCTCCAGCAGAGCTGCTGGTGGTTTCAAACTGCTGACCTTGTGATGAGCAGCCCGAGGCATAACCACTGTGCCACCAGGGCTCCTGAACATTGTTCCCCCCTTTGCTGCCTTTCCCGTGCTCGCTGCCTATCCTGCCCCCCACTCCTTCCTTACTTGTTTGGAAAACAAAGGAGCAGCAAGGAGAGGTGGGGACCAGCTGACTTCTGTTCCCACCCTCAGCACAGGATTGTCCCTCTGCCCCTTCCCAGCTGCTCCCAGCAGAGGCCAGGGCAGAGCCTTTTTCCAGAGGGAGGCATTGTGGCAGGTGAGGGAAGGTGCTGGGGACCCCTCTGACACATCTTTCCATGCATTCATTGTCTGCATTGAGCTTGCTGCCCCTCCCCCCCCCCCAGGCTGTCTCTGCCTCTCTGCCTCTGTCCGTCTGTCTGTCTCTCATTGATGAGATGAAAGCTACACACAGCGACCGGTGCCACAGATACCAGGAAACGAGCTCCCAGGCTGTTCATTTAAAGAAGAGCCAAGTTTTCCTTGGAACGCAGGCTGCAGTGATTAAGTCACAGCCAAGGAGCCCACGTTTCGAGTTTGCTAGGAAGTAGAAGCCGAGCTCTTCCACAGGGGCGCAGGACATCAGCGCCCTTGATCGATTGCACACCCCTCTGCTCCAGCCCTTAGATCGCCTTCCTGCTCGAGCGGGGGCGCCATTTGTCATACAAATCATTCTTGATTCTGTCAAAATAGGAATGCAAAGCCTCCCTGCGTCGCGGCGTTGCGTCCTGGCTGGAAAAGCAGAGAGAGTTTCTGCTTACAGATCCACCCCCCTGAGCTAAGTAGGCCTGCATCCATCAAGAGGCGTTCGAACTTCGTTCTGCGAAACAAACAAACACAAAAAAATGGGCTCGCTTTTCTTTTGGTTCATTTAAAGAAAGAAGTGGGCCGCCAGAGGACGGGGGAGGGAGGGAGGGAGGGGGGAGAGAGGAGGGAGGGAGACAGAAGAGGAAAAAAGCCCATGGGCTTTGGGTAGATTCTGACTCATAGCGACAGAGTAGAGGGCAGAGTAGAGCGGCCCCTGTGGGTTTCCGAGACTGCATGCCTTAACAAAAGCGACAGCCTCACCTTTCTTCCTCCGAGAAGCTGGTACGTTGGATTTGGTGACACCCCCCCCACCCCCGTTAGCAGTTCAGAGGCTTAACCAGGGTTCCCTTTTTCAGGGCGATGCAGATCAAAACCACATGGGATACCCATCAGAATGGCCTCTGTCGGTGCCATCGATCCATGACGCTCCTATGGACCCTACAGGACAACGTAGAACTGCCCCTGTGGGTTTCCCAGGCTGCCGATCTTTACAGGAGCAGACAGCCTCATCCTCTCCCTGGTAGCAGCGGGTGGTTTCAAACTGCTGACCCTGCGGTTAGCAGCCGGACCGGTGACCACTACGCCACCAGAGGGCGGGGTAGGGGGAGGTCCATAAGAAAGAAACAGCCAATCCCGTCCAAGGCGAGCCAGCGTTTGAACCTATCACAGAAAAGAAAGGAGAGGCACACGTGGCCGCCCAGGAGCATTCGAAGAGAGGTTGCCGCTCATTGGTCGTCAGGGCAATGACGTCAGGCAAGTGAGAGCCGCGGGGAGCTTCCGCCTCCCACTGACTACAAAGCGCTCAGCGAGGTCTGGGGTCGGGCAAAGCGGACAGCCGCTCTGCACACAGTTGCCGGGTGCTTCACAAAAATGGAACGCCAGGATTTCTCAACTTGGGCACTCCTACTACTGACAGTTGGGAACTGTCCCGTGCATGATCTGATTTTTGGCACCCACCCTGGCTTTGACTCACCAGATGCTGGCACCGCTCCCCACCCCTCCACCCCGCCGCTACCAGTAATATGAACTATTGAGACTGGACAAGAACATAGAGACCCTCGATTATTAGTGGTAGCCAGGTGGGTGGGAAGGCGATTGCATCGAATTATTATGGGTGATGTCAACTTTTGGAAGCGTGTAGGGGCATAGTGGGTTAAGTGCTGGGCTGCTCACTACAAGCTCAATAGTTGGAAACCACCAGTTACTCTAAGGGAGAAAGTTGAGGCTTTCTATTCCCGCCAAGAGTTAAAGTCTCCAAAACCCACAGGGGTAGACTCCCCTGCCCTATAAAGTCTCTATGACTAGAAATTGACTCAATGACAGTGAGTTTGGTTGGCTTTATCATCTCTCCTTGGACTTCCAACTGCAAGGTCAGCACTTCGAAACCACCAGCTGCTTGGTGGGAGAAAAATGAGACTTTGTACTTGAGATAGTTAAGGTTCATTGTGCCAACCTGGCCAATAAACACATGTGGGATTAATTGAAGGGTGGTGAGATAAATGGCTCGGTGAGCCTCACCTTTCTAGTTCTCGGGTCTCTTGCTCTCTGATGGTCAGACCAGGGTGCAGCTGCCTTAGCCAGTTCCCTGCTTCAGCTGCCAAAGCTCATTTCCTGTGAGACATCCCTGAGGAGAAGCCTCATGGACCTACCTTGATGCAGCCCTGGGTGCCGAAGCAGCTGTGTGGAGACCCCTGCCAGCGCTGAGATGCTTACACATTCACTGACTCGGCTTTCCTCCTGTCGTTGGCATCATTGTGTGTGTATTGTGAGATTGAGGAATACTTTGTAGATCAGTGTCGGACATATGGGCTAATGTTGGACTTATGGGCTTGGACAGCACTGTGTTGGGGTGCTTTCTTAATGTGCACTTACCCTTTCTATAAAACTCTCTCTTATACATATGATTTTCTGTGGATTTGTTTCTCTAATGTCCCCAGACTAACACACTACTCCTCTAAGGATGTACAGCTTTGGACACCCACAGGAGCAGCTTACCCTGTCCTGTAGGGTTGCTTTGAGTTGGGTTCTAGGTGATGACAATGAGTTTAGTTGGCTTTCTCATCATGCCTTGGACTGCTAACTGCAAGGTCATCAGTTTGAAACCACCAGCTGCTCCGTGGGAGAACGATGGGGCCTTTTATTCCCATGAGGATCATGCCTATAGGATCCCCGGGAATGGGAACAGACATGATGACAATGGATTTTTTCCCAGTCTGGTGATGTGCAAAGGTGAACACCCTTGATACCACTGAATTGTACACGCAAACATGGTTGAAGTGGCAAATACTGGGCTCTGATTTTCACCGGCTTTTGATGTACAAAGAGCCTACAACAAAGAAAAATGGATGCCGAATCCCGTCTTGTCATGGCAAGGGGAACTCTCAGCTCCATGTGCCCACTGTGCAGGTAAGACAGGCCTATCGGTCTCATTACGAGATGCAGTCCTAATAGCATTTTATTTTTATGCTAAATAGTTATTTACAAAAATGTATAATGAATTGGTTTGATAAATTGGATACTCTGTATCATACTGTTAGCTCAAACCAGGAAAAAGCAAGAACACACATACACACACACACACACAGAAACACTAGACCTTTATGATCACAGGTAATTAAAAAATGTAATTTTAACTTTATACTTTTTGCCGAGAGAATGATGATGGGGTGATTAATAAAATACCTCCAAGCATAAAAATATATTACATTAGAATATAATCCTGTGAGGGAAATGGGATGGAAATATGAGTTCAAGGAGAGGAAGGGACATTAGAGACTCTTTTTTTTTTTTTACTGTGAAAAGGAGCTTGTTTGTGCATTTTCTACATGAATGGTGATGAACGTCAAATTGGGATGGCATTTGGATTGCCTGGGATACATGTAGAAGGGGTGACAGCTTGATTCTAAGACATCGGTATTTATCAAATCCTCATGGAATCCAGACTGAGTGGAGCCTCGGAGGCAGGATCAACCTTTGAAACATCTTCAAAGCTGAAACCAACAATATCTCCCAAAGTCTTCTTAAAACGTAATACCACCCCCCACTCCCAAAGCAAACTCCCTGCCATCAAGTCAGTGCCGACACATAGTGTCCCGATCGGGCAGAGCAGAACTGCCCTGTGACTCTCCCAGGCTGTAAATCTTGACAGGAGCAGGCAGCTTCCTTTTCCTCCATGGAGCGGCTATTGACTTGGTGGTTAGCGGTCCAACGCGTAACCCGCTTCACCACCAGGGATCCTCAAAGCCAAGCAATAGCTCACGTTAATGTCTTGAACATTGTGCTCATTTAAGATCTCTCGGTATGAAATCCAATGGATAATAAACCCAAACTTACGACCATGCAGTCATTACTGACCTCGAGGACAGAGTAGAACTGCCCCCCATGGATTTCCATGGCTGTGACTCTTTACGGGAATAGAAAGCCTCCTATTTCTTCTCCAACGGGATTATAGCAACTCCCAAGGTTAAAGCTCCGCCGTGAGTTACGTGACTGGGGAAGCAGGTGAGAAGTCTGGCACAGCCCAAAGAACATCATCAGCGTCATGAAATCGGGGGTGCGGGAACCTTCTGAATCTGTGCTCTGCTGTGTATGTCCTCAACCAAACCCCAAACTCACTGCCATCGAGTCAGTGCTGACTCCCTGTAGGTTACCAAGACTGCAATTGTTTATGGGTGTTGAACACCCAGTCTTTCTCCTGAGGAGCTACTGGTGGTTTCGAACTGGTGACCATACGGATTGCAGCCCAATGCATAACCTCTACACCACCAGGGCTGGCACCCCTGGTTACCACTAATAAGCTTTTGACTCTATACATTTGCCTATTCCATGTAAGCAGGGGCATCCACGCTTCATCCTTTTGCACAGGCTTATTTTACTCAGCACCACATTCCCCAAGTTCATCCACGTCATTCAAAGGAGCCCTGGTGGAGCAGTGGCTACATGGTGGGCAGCTTAACCACGAGGGCAGCCGTTGGAGCCCCCGAGTCGCTCCGCAGGAGAAAGGCAAGGCTTTCTACTCCCGTAAAGATCCACAGCCTGGGAAACCCAGGGGGGACAGTTCTACCCTGTTTCTGTAGGGTCGCTATGAGTCAGCATTGACTTATTGGCAGTGAGCTGGGTGCTTTGTTTTGTGACAAGTCGGGCACCAGCGATGGCTATGCCACTGATGGGCTTATTTGATTTAAATCATTAACTACCCTGTCCTCTTTGAGATGACTGTGTGCAAACAAAGTGTCCCTGCCTGTGACAGGATTGATTTCCTGCCTCGGTATGAAACACAAGCCTCAGCTATTAGCAATCCTGCAGCCGTTGGCAAGGAGGCTGCTCAGTGCTCTCTGTCTGCTAAGTGACCTGGCCCTCGAGTTTTTCCTGATGGGAAATCCCTTTTTCTGCTGGGTTCCCCCCAAATGGCATCCAAGAAAATGACAGTTTCTTGCCAGCCCCTCACTGGCCATCAACAGTAGCTCCAACCTGCCCGGTTAGTGCTTTCTGTGGCTTTGATGTGGCGTGAGGACTATTTGGTTAAAAAGAAACAGGTCCTTCCTTCCCTTCCTTCGCTGGATGTTGGTGACAAACTGAGACACCGGTTTGTTCTGGAAGGGCTCGTGAGCCCTTCGTTTGGGAGAGATGATCACCGAATGTGGGAATCTTAGTCTCTTCCTTCTTAAAATAGTGTTTGGTTGGAGACTTATTCATCATGTACTTATGAAAGCAGCTCTGCCCCATTAAGGCTTGAGGTTCATTTTGCGGCTGTCATCACTTTTCAGATAAATAAGAGACTCGTCCCACACACTTCACTCACTGCCGTTGATTCCAATTCAAAGGACCCTGCAGGACAGAGGAGAACTTCGTCTGTGACTGCCGAGGCGGTCACTCTTCATGGGAGCAGATGGCCTCCTCGTCCTCTCTCATAGCGGCTGCTGGGTTCCAACTCACAACCCAACACACCACCAGGACTCCTTGCTAGAGATTCAGACCGACTTGTATTTGAGTATACGTTTGGTGGACTGAACTTCTCTCAGGAGCCACTGGTGGCTCAGTGGCAGGATGGTTGCCTCCCACATGGTTTCTGGCCATTGGACCTCATTCGTAACCCATCTGTCAGTGGAGGCTTGTGCATTGCTAAGATGCGGAAGAGCTGTCAGTAGAAATTCTCGAGTAAAACAGACTAGGAAGAAAGGCCTGATGATCTGCCCCCAGGGAAACCCTAGAAAGCACAACCATCCCATCCTCAGCCAATCACAGGAATGGCCCTGGACTTGCCAGTGCGTTGTCCCATTGTGCTTGGGCTTGCCACCAACCAGGGGCTGCTTTGACAGTAGCTAACAACATCAACAATAACAACGTGCGTGTCATCTGGTCTCTTTCTCTGGGAAATCTTCATGAATCGCGGGCACTTCGTGGGAGCCTGGCAGTGCAGTGGTTATGCGCCAGGCTGCTCATTGCAAGGTCAGCAGTTTGAAACCACCAGCTGCTCTGAGGAAGAAAGACAGGGCTTTCTACTCCCGTAAAGAGTTCCAGTCTTGGAAACCCTCAGGGGCGGTTCCACCCTGTACAATAGGGTCTCTCTGAGTCGGGATCAACTCATGGTGGACGGTGGCAAGTCGGGTTTGTTTTGTTTTTTAATGTTGATTAGGTCCAGTGACTGTTCTGCTTTGGAACTGGCCCCTGGGCTGGCTGCTGAGACCACTTGGAGCTGGTTTGACTCGAAAGGAGTTGGATTAAAACATCAGGATGGCAGAAAGGAGTATTGAAAACACCAGGCACAGCCCAACATCCGTCCGAGGCCGCAATTAAAGCCGAGTGTCTGGAAAGCCCGTGTTAAGAGCTCGGGCAGCCCCCTTTCAAGAAAGGGCCCTTTAAATATTGTATGCCTGCTCCACTCTCCTCAGGGCTCTAAGCCGCCCTCCTTTCATCTCCTTCCTACTTCAAGGCAGGCGGGCTGCATCGCTGATTCAGAGTCTCAGTGTTGCAGGCCCCCTGGGGGGGCAGCCCATGGAATTAGCATTTTCTCCATGCATCCGAGAAAGCCTGGAATAAAATGAGGCTGACATGATTAAGAGGGAAATAAGAACTGCAGTTCCCTGGGGCTGGTCTCTGCCGTGGTCTCTGCCGTGGCTGAATGCAATCCTGGGCAGCTACTTGGAGGAGGTGGTGATTGGGGCGGGGCCCCATTTCATGATCGTTTTTTCTGCGAAGTGTAGACCTTTTGAGAGTGCCAGGGATGTGTATATGGTTAAGTAAGTAGCGAGTATCAGGAGGTTCAAGTCCACTCATGGGGGCCTTGGAAGAACGGCCTGACAAGGTCGTCCTGAAAGGCTGTCCCCACAAATTGAACTCACTGCCACCCCACGTTCACATCTATAGCGACCCCCTAGGACAGGGTAGAGCTGCCCTTTTGGGTTTCCCAGACTGTAAATCTTTACGGGAGTAGAAAATCTCATCTTTCTCCTGAGGATCTGCCAGGGGGTTTGAACTGCTGGCTTTGCCCTTCGCAGGCCAACATGTAATCCGTTAAGGCATCGGTTCTCAACCTTCCTCATGCCGCACCCCTTTTATACAGTTCCTCATATGGTGGTGACCCCCCCAACCATAAAACTATTTTCGTTGCTACTTCATCACTGTCGTTTTGCTACTGTTATGAATTGGGCGACCCCTGCGAAAGGGTCGTTGGACACCCAAAGGGGTATCCACCCACAGGTTGAGACTCGCTGCTGCATTAGGTCAGCAGGGTTCCTTGGAGGCCCACAGACATGGAAAGGCCCATAATGCACAGCAGCACAAGGATGTTATGAATGTGTCAATGCTTGAAAAAACAGGCAACCTCTGCCATCAAATTAGCTCCAACTCATAGAGACCCTACCTAGGGGTGTCTGAGACCCTAAATCTTTAAGGGAGCAGAGAGACTCATCTTTCTCCTGAGGAATAGCTCGTGGGTTTGAACCACCAACCTTGTGGTTAGCAGCCCAACTCATAACCCTCTGTGCCACCTCACTGCCGTTGACTCAATGCTGATGCACAGTCGACCCCTGTCGGGTTCTGAGACTGTAACTGTTGACGGGAGTAGACAGCTGCTGGTGGTTTCAAACTGCTGACCATGCAGATCGCAGCCCAACACGTAACTATTACACCACCGGGACTCCCCCCACCCCACCCCTACCCCCACCCCCAAGGGGGCACTCCGTAACTAAATCACTTTCCCTGCTTTCCTTGCAAGTAACCTGCAGCCATGTGATCATGACTTGACCAATCAGATGCATCCAGCACCATTTATGAATCAGGAGCTGGTGATGCAAACAGGTAGCGTCCACAGGACCCATTTGGGCACCAGGTGCAGTAGACACTGTCAAGACACCAGTGGTCACACCCACTGTCCAGTGGCCTGGGTCAAGCCAAGGCCAGGCCCATGGCTGTCTGGAGCCAGCTTCCTGATTCTGCCTCCCCTGTGACCTTAGCAACCTTCTGATCTGCTAGATTCCTGAGGAGTTTGATGTCTTACAGAAAGCTGCTCACGGAAAAACCGGCTTGGGAACCCACTCTGTGGCTCATAGGAAGAAAGGCCTGACAATCGGCTTGTGTAAAGTGACTTACTCCAGTCACCACCATCAAGTCCACGCTGATGGACTCATGGTGACCCTATAGGACAGGGTAGAACTGCCCCTGTGAGTTTCCAAGACCAGAACTCTTTACCAAAGCTCTGTCTTTCTCTCATGGAGCAGCTGCTGATTTCAAGCTCCCAACCTTGCAGTTGGCAACCCAACACGCATAACCACTACACCACCAGGGCTTCTTGAGACAGTCCAGAATATTCCACAGGGCTGTTTTACTCCGTCTGTCACCTGGGGTGGCTATAAGTCTAAAACTACCTGACAGGCACCCAGCAAATTCAACTCGAACTGAAAGGCTGACAGTTTGTGTCCGTCCCCCCCCACACATACAGTGTCACCAAGAAAGGGCTACACGCAGCTTCTGGGAGTCAGCAGCCCTGGGAGGCCCTGTGGGCACAGCAGTCCCCCGGCCACAAAGGACTGTCACCCGGGAGACCAGTTTGTCAGCATTGTGATTGTTCTTCACCTGCTTCCATCAGCCAAGCACGCCAGTTGGTTCACTGATGTGTCAGTGTAGAGACCAAACCCAACCAAACTCTGCCATCAAGTCGATCGATAGCGACTCTCCCTACCCTAAAGGAGAGGGTAGCACTGCCCGATGGGCTCAGAGACGGTAGCTCTTTAAGAGTGTCGAAAGTCTTGTCTTCCTCCCGTGGAGCAGGTAGGGGTTTTGAATTGTGCACCTTGGAGTTAACAGCCTAGGTGAGTCTTATTCCCAATGCCCTGGGAACGCCCATGGTGGCCATCTCTTCGGTGGGCATGTTTACCCTTCCCTGGACGAGAACAGGTGAGTGAGCCGCTTGTCCCCCGAAAGCCTCAGCGTCCTTTCACCTCCTTTGCCAGAGGGCTTGACAGTGGAGGGCACCGTTGACAATGAAATCTTAGAATGGCCTTTTCTGTTTTTCAGTAACCCATAAAGGCTGCATTCCGAGTCCCGGAGCTGGATTTGGAACCTTGGTAAGGCATTATGGAGAGCTATCTTTTAAAATCTGATAAGATGCAAATTTGCTTTTCCATTTCCAACAGATTTCCCCTTCACCAACCTTTGTGGTCCGGACCCACACACACAAAAACAGGCGAACAAAAGCTCACCCACCAGGCTCTCATGGGCATCTCCCTGGGGAATTGCTAGAAGTTTCCATAACAAGGGAGCTCTGGTGACTTACTGGGCTACACAGTGAGCTGCTAACCTCAGGCTTAGCTGTTCAAATCCACCAGTCACTCCTTGGTAGAGGCTGTCTGTTCCTATAAAGGTCTAAATTTTCAGAAACCCACAAGGTTGCTGTGAGTCAGAATTGACTTGATGGCAGTGAGTTTTGTTTTGTGAGGATTTGATTAGGTTAGGAGCCTGCCTGACGTGCCGTGCGGGTTGTGCTCTGAGAGGGGGATCCATCCAGGTTTTTGTGGGGTAGTGGTTATGCATTGGGTTGTTAACCTCAAGGTCATCAGTTCAAGACCACCACCTGCTTCATAGGAGAAAGACAAGGCTTTCTACTCCTGGAAAGAGTTACAGAAATGTATACAGTCAGTTCTAGCCTGGCCTACAGCAGCATCACTGTGAGTTGGAACGCGATGAGTTTGGGTTTTGTAAGGAGCTCTGGGGGTGCAGACTCGTGTGCAGAAGGGGGAGCCCTGGTGGTGTAGTGGTTACACATTGGATAGCCATCCGCATGGCAGCAAGTTTGAGTTTGGCCAGAAGGGGGTGGCTTTGAAGTACAGAACTTTTATTTTCTCTCAGTTCTGGAGGCTAAATGGCCACAAGGGTCTCTGCCTACAGCCCGCTCCATGTCTCTGGCCGTCATCCTGTGGGGCTGGCAGGAAAACCTGGAGAAAACCCACAGAGAAACTAGGTCCTAACCTGCTCAGGTGGCCGGCCCTGCTCCCACACTCTAGTTTCATCAAAGAGAGTATGTGTGGTAAAGCCAGTTTATGCTGGACTGGTGGTACAGTGGCTGCTAACTGCAAGGTCAGGAGTTCAAAACCACCAGTCACTCCAAGGGAGAAGGATGAGAAACTTTCTACTCCCATAAACGTTTAGAGTCTTAGACACCCACAGGGGGCACTTCTACTCTGTCCTAGAGGGTCACTAGGAGTCAGAAGCGAGGGCAGTGAGTTTGGAGTGTTGATTTGCAAAACAGACCTTCCAGAGACTGCCTGGAGATGGTGGCCCCCTCCCCCTTTATTTTCCCTATTGGATTCTCCTGACTCTTCCCCTGTTTGCATTTCGTTCTTAGATCTGCAACTGAGATCGTCCCTAGAATGAAACCCAGCCCTTATCTTGTTTAAGCAACTGCTTTAATTTCAGGCCTTTACAATTGTGTTCATTCTCCCCACTCCCCGGCCCTCTTGAATCTGGCACCATCTTCCACTCCGGTGTCAGTAGCGTGCTCCCTGAGATAGAGTGCCAGGCGCAATTGTTGAGTTTGGGCTAATTAAAGATGTGTATCACTGGTGGAATTGTCTCTTTGGAACCAAAAAATTAATTATGTTTCCTTGGCCCGGTGACCAGATGTGGAAAACAAACCAACAGATACACGCAACTGTTTGCATGCACGCGGTGCTTCTCGCCCAGTAAATGATCCCCAGGATTCGGCTCTTCCTCGGAGTCCATGGGTACCGGAGGACTCATGGACGTCTAAAAGGGACTGACTTCAGGCAGGTGGCGGCTGCTCTGAGGTGCTCGCTCAGCTCTGTGGGCTCAGAACTGAGGATGGCAAACAGGGAACGGGGACCGAAGACTTGACGGGGCCAAGTTCCAAAGATAGGTTCAGGGCTGTGTGGGTCAGAAATGTTGTCTGCTCTGTCGTTGACATCTGCCTTGAGTGGAATGGACACTCTGGATAGTGCGAATGGCTACGAGCTCAATGTCTAGCTGAAAGGTTGGTTGTTCAAACCCACCCCCAGACGCCTTGGAAGACAGGGCTGTGGATGAGCTTACAAAGGATTGCAGCCTTGGAAACTCTACGGAGCAGTTCTGGACCACACACAGGGGGGTGGGCGGGGGTGTGCCGGGGGTCAGAACAGACTCAACGGCCATTAGCAACAACATGGGTTGAATATTGTTGTGGTGTTAAGTGCCATCGAGTTGGTTCCGACCCATAGTGACCCAATCCTATATACAACAGACTGAAACATCTCCATCCTGTACGGCCTCACAATTGTTCCTAAGGGTGAGTGTGAGCCCATTGTGGACGCTTGTGTCTATTCACCCTTCCTTTTTTTTTTTTTTTGCTGTCTATTTTTCCAAGCATGATGTCCTTCTCCAGGGACTGGCCAAAGTCTTACCAGGCTTGCCCCTAAGGAGCATTCTGGCTTCACAGCTTCGATGACAAATAGTTTTGGCAGTCCATGGCGTTTTCAATATTCTTCTCCAGCACCATAATTCAAACTCATCGATTCTTCTTCCGTCTTCCTTACTTACAGTCCAACTTTCACCTGCCTGTGGGTTGAACGATGTCATCTAAAAGATACTTGAGGTCCTGAACTCTCCAATGTGACCTTGTCTGGAACGACTCCTTGCATCTAAATCCACCCCCTGTTTGTGTGTGGTGCTGTGGTGGCTTGTGTGATCCTGTGACACTGAATGCAAGGCCACTGGTATTTCAAATGCCAGCAGGGGTCATCCAAGGTGTACAGAGTTCTGTGGAACTTACAAGCAAAGACAGATGAGGAAGAAAGGCCTGTTGTTCTACCTCCAAAAATGATTCAGGGAAAACTATGGGTCACAGCTGAACATCTTTGGGCACTCTGTCAGACAAGGGGCCACTGCTAGACATAAGGCTTTTCAGTGGCCAATTCCTCAGAAGAAGGCAGCCTATTTCTTCTTCCTACTACCATGGATTACCAAAAGAACCAAAATGGGTGCATAAGCAAACGTGGTGAAGAAAGCTGATGGTGGCCGGCTATCAAAAGATATAGCGTCTCGGGTCTTAACAACTTGAAGACAAACAAGCGGCTCTCTATCTGAGAAGAAACAAAGCCCACATGGAAGAAGCACCCCAGCCTGTGTGATCATGAGGTATCGATGGGATCAGGTATCAAAGACCCAGAATAAACAATCATATCAATGTGAATGAGGGGTGGGGGCTGAGTAGAGACCCATAGCCCATCTGTAAATAATTGGACATCCCCTCGCAGAAGGGTCACAAGGAAGGGACCAGCCAGCCAGGATGCAGTATAGCACTGACAAAACATACAACATTCCTCTAAGTCTTTAATGCTTCCTCCCCCAACTATCATGACCCCAATTCTACCTTACAAATCCAGCTAGACCGGAGCATGGACACTGGCACAGAGAGGAGCTCTCGGCACATGGAATTCAGGACAGATAAACCCCTTAGGAACAATAATGGGAGTAGTGATATCAGGGTAAGGGAAAGGTGGGGGTGGGGGGAGAAAGGGAGAACCATTCACAATGATCAACATATAACCACCCCTGTCAGGGGGACGAACAACAGAAACGTGAGTGAAGGGAGACAGCAGTCGGTGTAATATCTGAAAATTAATAATTATTTATAACTTATCAAGGGTTCATGAGGGAGGTGGGGGGAGGGAAAAATGAGGAGCTGATCCCAAGGGCTCAAGCAGAAAGAACATGTTTGGGAAAGGATGATGGTCCCAATGTGCTCGACACATGGATGTACGGATTATTAAAAGAGCTGTAAGAGACCCCACGAAAATGAGGAAAAGAAAAGAACCAACAAACCTCTCTTGGAAAACGTACCGGCAGAATTTTCCCCAGAGGCCAGGCCGGAGACCAGATAAATCGACAGCACTGGCTACAGCAGTGGGCTCGAGCATCCGCGCCCTTGCGAGGATGGCCCAGGACCAGGTTGGCACTTTGTTCAGTTGTGCACAGGATCACTAGGAGTCAGAACCAACTCCACAGCGGTGAATCATGGGTTTGATTTATTTACGTTTTGGGGTAAGGCAAAAGTTTGCATTCAGTTACTAACCTATGAGGTTGGCAGTTTGAACGGACGCCGCAGTGCTGCAGACGAAAGATCTGGCAACCGACCACGATGAAAATCAGACCCATTGCTGCCAAGTGGATTGTGACTCACACCCAAAACGCATTGACATCCGGTGAATTCTGACTCACCTTCTTACTCAGCTGCCAGCGATCCTCCAGGGCAGAGGAGAACTGCGCCTGTGGGTTTCCGAGGCTGTAACTCCTTTTGGGAACAGAAAGCCTCATCTTTCTCCTTTGAGCATCTGGCGCGTTCAAAAGACTGGCCTTTCACTTAGCAGTTCAACCAAGAAACTCCCGGCAGCACCAGGGCTCCTTATTCTGACCATAGTGACCACAAAGGCAGAGTAGGACTCCCCATAGGGTTTGCAAGACTGCCAGCTTTAGGGTAACAGACTGCCTTGTCTTTCTCTCCCCCAGAGTGGCTATTGAGTTTGAACTGCTGACCTCTTGGTTGGAAACCCAGCCACTGAACCACTGGGCCAGCAGGGCTCCTCTCTGTGAAGACAGCAGCCACAACACCTCCGTGGAGCACTGCTACTCTGTAACATGTGGGGGCTCCAGGAGTTGGAGTGTGTGTGTGTGTGTGTGTGTGTGTGTATCACAAGAGCTCCTGGACCACAGATGAAGAAGCTGGGTGGGGTGGGGTGGGGGGCTCAGGGAGAGGGGTAAGCTGCTTGTCAATTCCTCCCTGCTGGGTCCCCCAAGCTCCTGTTTGCAGAGAGCCAGAGAGCACGGAGGTGAGAGGGCTTTACAATTAATGTAACGGATGTCATTCTGTAGACATCCTGCAAAATTGCCAGCTTAGAAAGGCTAAAGTCAGATCTTGTCGGATCTGCCTTTAAACTCCCTGATTACCCAGCCACACGACTGTAAGCCACAGGGAGAGCCAGACATATTCCCAGTCACCTCGGGGCAGCCGTGGAGACTGGGGAGAACCCAATGGGATGGGGGCACTGCTTCCGTATGTTGCTTCCATTTGTGTTTCTTTCGTTGCCTGTGCACCTCAGGGGCACCGAGTGCATTTGTTGTCGTGTGCAGACAGCACCCAGTCTCTGGGGCCCAATTTTCCGTCTCCGTACTCTCCGTCATCCCTTGCCTCCGTATTCAAACTCACTGTCCTCCAGCCCATGCTGAGTCATGGCCACCCGACCTAGGACGGAGTCGCACGGCCCCTGCGGATTTCCCAGAGTGCAACTCTTTATGGGAGCAGAGTGCCATCTTTCTCCCGAGGAGGGACTGATGGTTACAGACGGCTGACCTTGCAGTGAACAGCTCGATGCAGACCACAATGCCTTCAGGACTCCTGCCCCTGGTCATCACGGGCACGCTTGGCTACACGACTCCTATCTCAGATGGACAAGAATGATGAGAAGATGCCCAGGTCCCCTGAATCCACGAAACAGACACCTCGTCATGGTGGATTTCACCTCGCTGGGGCCCAGGATATCCTTCCTGGCTTTGATATGATTCTTTTCAGTGTTTCCAAAGCCGCCTTTCAGCTTGGCGCCCAATTTATGGGTGCCCACGTATAATTACAGCGGTATTATACGGCTTCACAGAAAATCTAGTGACTGCCCAATCTCATTCGTCTTCACTTGGGTCCATCCCCTCCTAGATCGGCTCAGCGCAGGAGGGCTGTTCTCTCTGTGGCAGACTGGCCTCGGGCCTGCCCGCCTGACCCGCTCCTAATGATGAAATGCGCCCGAGTGCTCATTAAGAGCTCGCACTCCATTCTGGTCACTGTTGGAGCCTGCTTCCCCTCCTCTTGTAGGAAAGTCTGGGACTTGGTTTCGGGACCTGTGATCTATCTATTATTGACGGACTTGCATAGCTCTGAACAGGAGGCACTCAGCAATCTGGCCCAGGAGCTGCCGGGCCACTTCCGCCAGCTCACGAGGGACTCTGTCAACCCGGCTGTCAGTGTAAGGGGCTGGGCGGCTGGTATGTCACTGAGGTGCTGGAAGACAGACAAGGAAGAAAGGCCTGGCGACCTTTGTCTGGAGAATTAGCTGTTGCACCCCTGATGCCTCGCAGCGGAGGACGTTGCTGGACTTCTGGGACATCAGGAGGGATCTGTCGCTGGGAAGGATGTCATGTTTGGTCAGGGAGGAGGCCAGCAAGGACAAGGGAGGTTCCTGGTGAGATGGCCTGCTGCAGCAGCTGCAGCGATGGACTTGAACATGTGGATGATCATGAGGTTGACACGAGTTGTGTCTCATGCTGGTGTCTATAAGGTCGCCGTGAGCGTCCACTGTGAAGCAGCTGTCTCGCTAACGAGGTGCTAAACCCCACACCAAACCCATTGCTTCCAGGTCAGTCCCGACTCACGATGACCCGCATGTGTCCGAGGGCGTGCTAGGGTCTCTCACTATAACAAGCTGACACGGGAGAACCTGACTGTGGTGGTCACTCCACAGTATTGTCAACACACCAAGTGCCCCTGGGCCGGGGAAAGAAAGGGCCGAGGGGAGACTTGGAGTTCTTTCTCCGAGCACGCAGCAACGTCTCTCGCTCACTATCAGTGTGGTTCTGTGGTGTGAGCTCCTCTCCGCCCCAGGGGACGTGTCCCCGGTGGATAGGGGCCGGGCATCCTTGTTGTTATTGTCATCTGGCATCTTGGCCAGTACCCACACGTGCCCAAACCAAAGTTGGGTGCCAAGGGGCTGACTCTGACTCATGGTAATCCCCTGGGTAGGCGACTAGACCTGCCCCAGATTTTTCTGCGCCACTAAGTATTTATGCAAGCAGATAGCCAGGGCTTTCTTGCAAGCCACCGACGGGTGGATCTGAACGGCTGACCTTTAGGTTCACGGTCGATCGCAAACCATTCACGCCACCCCGGCACTTGTTGTTATGGGCGCCTGCTCGTGATGGGGTGTGACTCGTCGCGATGCTGTGCCCCATGGACCCTCTTCTTCACCTTCTCCACGGACTGGTCCTTGCTGATCCTGAGTCCAAGTTGTGTACACAGACTAGTCTCACCATCCTTGCTTCTGAGGAGCATGCCAGCTGCACTTCTTCCAAGACAGGTTTGTTTCTTCGCCTGGCTGCCCACGGTATAGTCCATCTTCGTTGCCAACCCCGTCATTTTGCGGCGCATAATCAAGCCAAATGGAGCCAACTCACTGCCACGGGGTCGATTCTGACTCATGAATGTTAGGGAGGGAGGAGGAGGGAGAGAGGGGAAGGAGGGCCAGACAGAGGGAGGGAGAGAATCCAGGGAGGGAGGAGGAGGGGGAGAGGGTGATGAAGGAGAGGAAGAAATAAAGGAAGAAGGAAGGAGGACAGAGAGAGGGAGGATGCAAACAGAGGCTTGGGTTTCTTGGGGCTCCCTCTCACGTCTTCCTGACACCTCTGCCTGGCCTCAAAAGTGAGCCTGGGGGATGAACACAGGGGTGACAACAGTGCTTTCATACAGACTGCATCAGTTATCCATTCTGTAGGTCCCACAGCCCCCTTTCAGATTAGTTTCCTGCTGTGCCCGTTATACGCATAGGCATCTGGTTTCCCGGGAGCGTGCTATGTGCAGAAAAAGAAGGAAATTTGCTTCTGAATCTCTTCCAGTAGGGCTTTTTGCCCTTAACCCAAATTCCTAGGCCGACCCAGCCCGTAGAGTCAGGACAGGGTTGCCCAGTCTCCTCAGTGCAAGGCCAGACTATAGCTGAAGGGCTGGGAGCCTTAGTGATAAACAGAGCAAATGCCAGGCGCCACAGATTATTCTGTGAATTTTACAGGAGCCATAAATATTACATCGCCCGTTTCCTCTGTTCCATAGGCCGAGGGAGCAGGTGCAGGCTGCACTCCGACATGGTAATCAGGAGGCCCGGCTTCGTCCAGAGAAACACCGCCCCTCTTTGCTGGCAGTCTGTCCTGGGGTGCAGGAGGGGCAGGGTGACAACATGGCCTATCGGAGAGTTCACAGCTGACTAAGAAGTCTCAACTTCTCTCTCATCCCGGAGATGGCGGAGGCCAACCATGGCCAGCTGAGGTACATATTTTCGGAACTTTAATCTAAGTAGTACCAGCAAGTGTACCACTTTGGGGATGAATTATTAATCTGAGTGGGGCCGAGAGCACATTGTTACAAGGAGACGTGGGTCCCGGGAATCACGGCAAATAAATTAAGGCGACAGCTGGAGGCTCTTATTGGGCATAGTTTGTCACAGGCTTCGAGCACTCCCCATCCAGAGCCCCCCATCCCCACCCTGGGTGTGGGGGGATGGGTCCTTCCTCGGCTTGTCTAGCTGCTGGGGGCCCCACACGTTCCTGAGATCCTGCCAATGGAGATGCTTCCAGAGGTGTTCCTGTCTGGTCTGGCGTTTCCTCTGGTTCCTGGAGATATTTGACCCTAAAAACAACAACTGCCGTCGAGTCAATTCCAACTCATAGTGACCCTGTAGGTCAGGGTAGAACTGCCCCTGTGAGTGTCCAAGACTAACTGTTTATGGGAGCAGACAGTCCGTCTTTCTCCTGCAGAGCCACTGGTGGTTTCAAACTGCTGACCTTGTGGTTAGCAGCCCAATGTGTAACCACTGAGCCCCCAGAGCTCCTGTTTGACCCTAAAAGGGTTCTGGAACCTAGAAAGGAAAGGTCTAGAAAGAATGCTGACTTTGGAATACTATCTCTCACTAAGGAACAGGGAGAACCTGCCAAGCACATCATGGCATGGATGAATGTGGGAGAAAGGATGCTGAGGAAATGTTGTCACTCTCCTAAGGACAAATATTACATGAGGTCAAGAAGAAACTAAACAAATTTGTTAAATAGGGGAGGGGGAAAAGGGGGTTGTATCTGCCTTCTTCTTCTGAACTGGGAGGAGTTTGAGTTGTGGACCCACGTTGCTGAAAGAATCTTAATCTTGAGTTCAGAAAACACTAGTGGGGTGGGCTGGAGTCACGGCCTGAAGCACTCCAATCACAGAGCCCTCAGGTCCAGAAGGATATCATTTCTTTGGTAAGAAGTACCCACACGGGGCCAATGATAGCACAGTGGTTAGCATTCTCCCCACCCGTGGGAGAGACCTGGGTCTGATTCCCAGCTCCAGCACCCCAAGGGAAGTCACTTGCCCACCGCTGCCCATGGAGGCTGGTATGTGGCTGCAATGCTGAGCCTGTTTCAGCAGAGCTTCCAAACTAAGATGAACTAGGAAGAAAGGCCTGGTGATCTACTTCCAATGGTCTGATCCCCTAGCCAGGAGGGTGCAGAACAAGGCAGACTTTCATTCCATTGCCCATTGAGGGAGGAGAGGGCTGGATGAGAAGGAAGGAGGGTAATAAGTGACTGGGCAGCCACGCTGCATGAGGAGGTGACATTTCAGTGGACACGTGGGGAATAAATAAGCAGGGGCTAGCCAGGCCACGAGAGAACAGCATCCTTGGTCCAGGGAACAGCAGGTGCAAAGGTCCTGAGGCGGAAATGCACCTGTGGTATTCATGAGCACTCTTTCATGGCCGAGTCCAAACTGACTCAGAGAAACCCTCTAAGAAAGGGTAGAACTGCCCGTGAGTGTCCAAGACTAATTGTTTACAGGAGTAGAAAGCCCCGTCTTTCTCCCAAAGAGAGACTGCTGGCTTCAAACTGTGGACCTTGTGACTTGCAACCCAGCTTGTCACAACTCCACCACCAGGCCGCCACTGTGTTAAGGAAAGGATCCCATAAAGAGGTCACACTGGATTCCTGTTCAGGCCCTGGGGATGGGCGGGAGGACGGTCACTCCCCACGCCAGTTCAGCGCGGAGTCCTGAGAAAAAGAACGCATTTGTGACTTCCCCCCACAAGTCCAGCCCACAAGGCAAAGCGGGGTCCCTTGGGAGCCAGCTGGCTGCATGGTATCTGTCTGGATTCGCCATCAGGAGACGCTAATGCTCCTAATTTAATTCTTCCTTGTGTCTCTCTGCGGAGGACTAACTGAAACGAAGACAAATGCACGGGAGGGGAAAATTCCTGGATTCTGATTGAGGATCAAGAGCTGCACACAGACGCCTCCGCAGTTCCCCAGGATGGCTGGGCGGCGTGTACGGGGCAGAACGAGTCACTCCCACGTGCTGATATAAGGGTGGTGTTGACCTAGGCCGGGTCTATGAAGCGTGTGATAGCGTGGTGCGAAGGTTTGAAAGACTGCGGTCAGGACCACAGCGGGCCACAGAGGCATGAATGAACACCTGCTGCAGGGAAGACGCATGTGGACTGACCTGCTCCACTCAGGGTGGCCACAAACCTTCCATTGGTAAGAAGCGCAAGATCTGCAAAGTGCATGGAAACAAAATGGGTCTGGTGATGGAGAGCCTCGTGGTCTGCGGTTCGAGCCCACCAGCCGCTCTTTGGGAGAAAGATGAAGCTGTTTGTTTCTGCAGAGAGGTACAATCTCAGACACCCACAGGGGCAGTTCTCTGCTGTCCTACAGGGTCACCATGGGTCGGAGTCAAGCTGATGGCTGTGAGGTTTTAGTCTGCCTGGATGCAGTCGTTGCTCAATGAGTGCCTGCCTTGTATGGGTTGGTTGCTCATGCAGTGGGAGGAGCCCGGGCCCAGCAACCCTCGTCAGGTTGCAAGCTGGGACAGGAAAGCCCAGCCCTGTCCCTTGAGATGGACGCTCACAGCATGAAGCAGGGTGAGGTGGCTGAGCACTGCACCAGCTCCACAGCCTCTGCCTGTCCCCTGGGCCTACCTCTCTAATGCGCCTTTAGCACCAGCTTGAAGGGCCCACTGGGATGCAAGGGCTGGGGTGGCTGCTTCCACAAGACCCAGGGACAGGCCCACATTGCTACATCCAACCAGGGACTCTTCAAAGATAACCCCCAACCAGAATGGCCTGGGGTTGCCCCGTGGTCAGTTCCATCCTCTCTCAGTTTCCTGGAACAGATATTCTATTTCGCAGATCTTGCACTCACATGCATGTAGACACATGTGTAACTTACATAGCATGCACAACAAAAGGACATGCAAGAGGTGTGTGTTATTTGTGTGAATTCGCAGTACGCACAGGCCAGAGTCATTAGTTCATGAAGATTCTGTCTGCAAGGTCTTCTTATTCCCGGCTCTCTTCCAAGTGCACCTCAGGGACTGGGAAACCCTGGTCCCTGACTACAGCTCCCAGATAAACCTCAATCAACTCGGTGCTGGGAGAATGGAGGGTGAGTGGGGTGGAAAGGGGGAACTGATTACAAGGATCCACATATGACCTCCTCCCTGGGAGATGGATGGCAGAGAAGGGGGCGGGGGAGACTCCGGATAGGGCAAGATATGACAAAATAACAATCTATAAATTACCAAGGGCACATGAGGGAGGGGGGAGTGGGGAGGGAGGGAAAATAAAAAGAGGTCCTGATGCAAAGGGCTTAAGTGGAGAGCAAATGCTTTGAGAATGATTGGGGCAGGGAATGTGCGGATGTGCTTTATACAATCGATGTATGTATATGTATGGATTGTGATAAGAGTTGTATGAGCCCCTAATAAAATGTTTAAAAAAAAAACCTCAATCAACTCAGACCTATGCATGCACATGAGCGCGCACACACACACACACACACACACACACACACACACACACCTGTGTGTCAGATGGAACTGTGCAACAGATGGTTGGCCATGGCTGGTTTGGGCAGTAGATCACCAGACCTTTCTTTCACGGCACCTCTGGCTGGACCCCAACCTTCTGAGGTGAGCGGGTAAGCACCTTGACCATTTGTAGTCCCCAAAGGATCCCCTTTTTCTCCTGGCTCCTTCTGATTCAGTGTGAAGAAATGCAGGTGAGCCCTCTTCTGACCACTTCGAACAAACCTCGGGATGGCTTCTACAGGGATTTGGGGAATACATGCTGGTGTGATTGGGGAGTTCAGTAATTTTCCAGAGATACTTAATCTGGCCTGTTGCCTGCCTGATTTAAATGTAAATATCATTTCCTCATGATTATGATGATACGTCACAAAAAACGCAAACCAAACTCACTGCCATCCAGTCGGTTCTGACTCACCGTGACCCAACAGGACAGAGGAGAACTGCTCCCCGTGGGTTTCTGAGCCTTTTCATGTTCACGGAGGTGGAAAGCCTCAGTTTTCTTCCTCAGAAGGACTCGGGTTTGGACTAGTGACCTTGCAGTTAGCAGTCCAATGCGTAATCCACCACGCCCGTCTATTAAATTCTGCTTGGGTGCTAACACCTTGGCCCTGGGAGGAAGTGCCTGCTCTTGTGTTCATTTTCCAAATGCATTGACTCAAGGTCAAAGCAACACTGGTGCAAGGTCACAGTATAAGGGATGATGTCAGACCTTCCTGTGTCTGGCAGACAGCAAGTGTTAGTGCCCTAAGCTGTTCCTGGCTCCCTGTCCCTCCCTTCCCCCTTCTGAGGAGAGCAAACCTAAACCCAACCCCACTGCAATCAAGTCAATTCCTACTCATAGCGAGTCAAGGTAGAATTTCTGAGACTGTATCTCTTTTTAGGACCAGGAAGCCTGGCCTTTCCCTCCAAGAGCGGCTGGTGGTTTTGAACAGCGGACCTTGTGGTTAGCAGGTTGTTGGGCCACCTAACGCATCTCACCATATGTGATCCTTCTAAAGAGGAAGCTGAAATACTCAACCTTTCCATATTTCCTGGAAGCTAGATGTAGGCCCTCCTCTCCGCTCAAAGGGCATCATTGCTGGTCAAGTAGATGGTCGGGGGAAAGCACAAGGCCACCAAGGAGAGGGGTGGCCCAGTGTCTGCAAACATGACTGTGGGGAGGGTGGCACGGGACCAGGCAGTGTTTCCTCTACTGTGAGTGGGGACCCACTCGACAGCACCCCCTACAACAATACATGTTGCCAAAGAGCTCGTCCAACTCGTTCAAGGCCTCTCTTGCCCTCCCTGGCCCTCTGCTTCACCACATACCGTGTCCTCTTCAGGCCAAGGAGCTTCCTGATGATGTGTCCGAAGCGTGTGAGTTGGACCAATGCACTCCTGTGACTGAGAGGAGACTTACTGGCTAACCTTCGGACACAGGTCTGAGTCTGGAAGGGCCACTGAAGGTGTTCATCTTGGGTGACCCTACTGGCCTTTAAAATACCAGTGGTATAGCTTCCAGCATCGACGCAACAAGCAAGCCACTGCACTGCCAAATCATGTAGAATTCAAGAGCTGGTGTGGATTTTTCTAGATCTTTCTTGGGAGGGGGTGGGGCGGGGGAAGACCGTGATGGTAGCAAGCGCACTAGTGTGTCCCATTGCACAGATGAGGACACTGAGGTCCAGCACTGTCAATTCTCTGGATCAAAGCCACACGGCCATGTAAATGGTTGGAGGTTTTCAAACCCAGCACTGCCTGATCCAAAGCCTGTTCTCCAGCGCTGAGCAGTGGAGACAGATGTTGGTCAGAACTGGGCAGCTGGTGGGGGCCACCTCACCTCAGTGATCTAGCAGCACGCTCAAGGAATGATGGTGGACTCCAAAGAGCTTTGGGACAATGACTTAGGCATGAGGTCTAGCCCTCAGTCATGTTCCTGGACTTTATGCCATGTTTTCGGTGCTGGAAAGCAGGGAGACTTAGAAAACAAGGCTGAGCAGTCCTTGCAGCCAGTGATGTCTCCCCATGCAGAGTGAAGAAGGGTGAGAAAAGTCCAAGACCCTCGGGAACAATGGGTCCCAAGGAGTAGTGACTCATGTGACCCTCAGCTTCCATGACCGTGAGGCCAGAAGACTTGGAAGGTGCCCTGTGGCTACTGCTGTCCTTTGTGAACGGGATCACATTAGAAGGGAAGAAAAATGTGGAGCAAAATTCAAAATCATACAAGAAAACAGACTGGCTGATCAGGAGAGATGGGCGGACCCCAAGACTATGGCACTCAGTCACCTTTCAAGATTGGAACCAACCACCTTTTGTCTCAATTTTCAACCCATGACAGGCTGATCCAGGGAACAATAAGCATGGAGAGTTACACACTTCTTAGAACAATCACTGTCTGAGATCCAAAGGGCGGCATTTGCCCAGGGAGGAAGCTCAGAAGGCAGGAAGGGGCAGGAACGAATGGAACCAGGAGACACAGGGAGCAAGTGGAAAGAGGGAATGCTACATTGCAGGAAGTACGAGCAAGGTCACTCAACAAAGTATGGATGCACTGCTGAGTGGAAAACGAGCTTGCTCTGTAAACTTTCCCTCAAAGCATCATGAAAAGTGTCTTTAAAAAAGACTGCGCCAGCCTGCCCAGACTCTGTGGGCTGTGTCAGTAGGACGCTGGGGCCAGTGAATGGCCACCCTCCCATGCTGCCCGACCTCCTTTCAGGGGAAAGCTGGGCCCTTTCCCTTGGCACCTTTCCATTCAAATATGGCGTGCATATGGTGGGGAAAGGAAGGTCCCTGATCCTCTTTTGCTGTTTTAATGATTTAATGTGCATCAAAAGGAAGACTTCTCTCCTGGGAGGTTCAACAGCTGTTACCATTCCAGCCCTGGCCGGGCTGCCAATTCCAGCTATTGATTCCAGATAACACCGATGGGTCAATGTGACTGGGCTGCAGTGAAGAGCTGTTGAAGGCCTAAGCCCTGATGCCCCCATGAAGGGGACCTTGTTGGGAATTCAGGTCTTTGAAGGTGCAAACAGGTTAACGTGAGGCTGAAGTGCCTGGGCAGCACAAGCAGTTTAATGTGCTTGGCTAACTGGAAAACTGGGCAGTTCGAGTCCCCCCAAGAACACACAGGAAGAAAGGGCCTTGGCAATCTCCTACACGCCCCCACGCCCCCCAAGTCAGTCATTGGAAACCCTGTGGAGCATATTCCTGTCTGACCACGTGTGGTCAGTCACCTTGACTCAGAATCTACTCGACAGCACCTGGCTTTTCATGGACTCGTGCCTAATGCGGAACAAGTGGTGGTCTGAAAAAAGAGAGGAAGCGGTACAGAGGGCAGGGGAGGCTGCACTTGTGACCCAAGAATCCCTGAGACTCTCTGAAGGAGAGAGAGAAAGACACAGAGAGAGACAGAGAGAGAAACCTCTTGAGCCCACAGAAAGAGATTGAATTTGACATCTCAGCCCCCAGATCTGGGGGACAACACCTTTCTGTTCTTATGAGGACATCATGACGTTTGGTGAAGCAAAAGGACTGGTTTGTGTTACACCCGGCACTGTATGGAGGAGGCATGCCCCTCAAGGTGATGATGATGCAGGACCAGGAAACTCTACTGACCCCCTACCTATGTACTTACCTGTCTAGTCATCTACCTACCTTTATCTATAGATCTATCATCCATCATCGATCTATCCACTCATCATCCATCCACCAACTATCTATCCATCCAGCCATTCACTCACCCACCTACATTTTTATCTATCTTTCTATTTGTCTATCTATTTATTATTATTCATCATTTATCTATCCATCCATCCATCCATTTATTCACCCACCCATTCACCCACCCATCCATCCATCATCTACTTACATATCTATCATCATCATTATCATCGTTTCCCTACTTACTCTATGTCTTTGCATGTATGTATCTGCCAGGTGCCATTCAGGTGCGGAGGAGCAGCAGGTAGTAAGATCAGCACAGTTCCCACTGGCATGGAGCTGACAGTCTAGTGGGGGACAGAAAATAAGGGACCAGGAAAAACCAATGGAAAGGTCACACTGTGTGAAGGATTATGGGGACATGCAGTTGGATTCTGATAGCAGAGGGGCAATTCCGGTGGTGTGATGAGAGAGAGGTGGCTGGGGTGCGCCCTCACCAGGGTCTGGGCTTCATCTCAGCAGGCTCCTAAGACCATTGCAGAATCACCAGTCCATCCCCAGGGGGCCCTCCAGCTGGGGCAGGGAGGCCAGAAGGCTCAGGAGACCAGGGGCAAAGCCCCTCAGAGCTGTTTTAATGGAAAGATCGCCCATCCCGCCCATGTGTTCTCTGAAGGCAGCGGGTGCTCTGAATTAAACATGAGCAGTAATTTATTTATCAAGTCTTTGAAAAGTCTCCCTCTGACCGAGACTCCTGCACTTCCCCATTAACCCTTCCCATCTCTGACCAGGGACTACTTAGGATGTCACAGACCAAGACCATCTGTAGAGAATGCTATGCTGGGGGCAGGGAGGGGACACTGGGGAGGAGAGAAGATGGGAACCGAGGGCACAGGACAGCCGATGGCCTTCTGTCTGTCCACACATCTGCTGACTGTTGCCCAACATAGCAGGTGCTGATGAGGGCCAGACCCTGCAGGCTACGGCCAGCTTCTGGCCCCCTGGGCGTCCTCTCCAGTGGCTGCTTGTCTTGCTCTTTCAGTGGCCTAGTCACCCAGACTTGGCGCCCCCAGGATCAGCCCCGACCACCAGAGAATGGGAATTGGCTAATGTTATGAATGGAATTGATTCCCCCCAAATATGTGTTGAAATGCTAACCCCTCTATCTACAGCCCTACATTGGAGAGGTGGTGGATGCCTTCCAGACCACAGCAATGCAAGGAAGGTCATAGTGAACAAGTCACGCAGAGTACTTGGTTTCCCAACAACGTTCAGCCTAGACTGCCACTGGAGACATGCGCAATAGCAGGATGGGGAAGTGGGGAATCTGGTGAGCAATGGGACAGAGAAGCGTGCCATTGGAAAAATGGCACCCACGACTTGCTCAACGCAGGGTTACTTCAGACCCTCACTTTGCCCAAAACAGACAAATAAAACACAATGGAAAAGAAAGCCTCTCTCACTGCCCTTGAGTGGATTCTGAGGCTGTAAATCTTGATGGGAGCAGAAAGCCTCATCTTTCTCCTGTGGAGTGGTTGATGGATTCATACCACTGACCTTGTGGTTAGCTGTAAGCAACTTGTAGCCCACGACACCACCAGACATCTGCAAAACTCAACAAATCAAAATACCACCCAAAGGGGTGTGTCTGGATGTACCTTGTTACAGGAGGCCTGTTGGGGTAGTGGGTTATGCTTTGGGACACTAATCACAAGGGCAGCAGTTCAAAACCACCAATCTTCTCCTCAGGACCAAGACGAGAGTTTCTACTCCTGTCAAGAGTTACAGCCTCGGAAACCCATCGGGGCAGTTCTATCCTGTCCTGCAGGGTCGCTATGAATCAGAGTCAACTTGATGTCAGGGAGTTTAATTGATGTTTCTTATTGGGTAATCCATCCCTGGGTCAGCTGGCCTGGGAGAGTTGGAGTCAGGGGCAGTCAGTGGCCATGCAGCTCAGGGTATGGGCCGGCTACTCTGCATGGTCCTCTTGCTTCCCTCTCCCCCTAGAACATCAGTCAGTAAGGATCGAGACCTCCCCAGTCTGGCTCACTGTCTTGAATTGTGGCTGGGACCCAACAAGTAAGGTGAAAACACAGCTTCATTCCACCCCAATGGGGTCCATTTGGTCCAATTTTTTAAATGGGCCTCTTGCTGTTAGTTTCACAGTGAATCAACTGCAACTGATGGCCACCCCGTGGATAGCAGAGTCCACTGCTGCCTGGTTCTGGCCCAGTCTCACAATCCTTGGTATCTGCTCAAGTCCACTGTTGATCGTTGTGTATTTTGTGAGCCTTCCAACCCAAGGGGACTCGTCTTTCAATACTACATCGGACAAAATTCTCTTATAATCCATCATGACTCTCATGGTGTCATGTTCAGAAGAAGTTATACAAAGGCATTTGACTGTGTGCATCACAACATACTACGGATAATGTTGGGAAGACCAGGAGTTCTAGAACACTTCATTGTGCTCCTGCAGAACCTGGACATGGACCAACAGGCAGCTGTACAGACAGAACCAGGGAACACTGCATGGTTTGACAGCAGGAAAAAAATGTGTATCAAGGTGGTATCTTTTCACCATACTTATTCAATCTGTAAGCTGAGCAAATGGTCTAAGAAGATGGGTTATCTGAAAAAGAGTGTGGTATCGGGGTTAGAGGAAAGGTAACTTACAGCCTGTGACATGCAGATGACACGACGTTTCATGCTAAAAGCATGGAGGACTTGAAGCCCTGGACGATCAGAGACTGAAGCCTTCAGTGTGGATGGCAACCAAAATCCCCACATCATGCACAATGGAGAAAAGTTTGAAGTCGTTCGGGGATTTTATCTCGCTCCGATCCACAATCAATGCCCATGGAAGCTGCAGTGACAAACTCACACGACGCACAGCGCTGAGCAAAACTGCTGTACAAGGCCTCTTTGAGGTGCTGACGGGCAGGGACGCCACTCTGAGGACTCAGGTGAGCCTGACCCCAGCCCTGGCATTTTCAGTCACCTCCTATGCGTATAGAAGTTGGACGCTGAATACGGAAGCCCAGAGAAGAATCAGTGTTCTTGAAGTATGACGTTGCCAAAGAATAGTAAAAGCACTGGACTGCCAGAGGAACCGATAGATCTGTCTTGCAAGACACACAGACGGCATGCCTTTTAAAAGTGAGGATGACAAGACTTTGTCTCAGGTACTTTGTACATGTGATCAGGGGAAACCAGCCCCTGGAGAAGGACATCATGCTTGGCAAAGTAGAGGGGCAGCAAAAAAAAAAAAAAAAGGAAGACCCTTGAGGAGATGTGTGGTAGTTATATAATTGCCAATTCTAGAGGATTCTGAGTGAAGGGGTGGAGTCTAGTCTGTCAATCGGATCATAGCCAATGAAGCTTCTGTGTGGGCATGGCCTTCTCCTGAGAATTCTGGGAAATCTGGTACTTCCTCCTTGGAGGTGGGAGACGCTCTGCTCACACCCTAGGAGACAGAGCATCTGACAAGACACATGGAGCCCACGCTGATGCAGAGACCCCTGCCAGCGCTGAGATGTTTCCAAGGCCACTGGATCCAAAGACTTTGTACCCACTGGCCTGTGATCCTCTACATTTGGCATCATTGCATGTGTTTCCTGAGTCTGGAGAAGATTTTATAGATTAATATTGGACTTATGGACTTGATCTGGACATTTCCTCAATATTCAATTGCTCTTGTATATAAATCTTTCTTATACACATATGTGTGTCCATAGATTTGTTTCTCCAGTCCACCCAGACTAACACAGGATGAGTGGACCCCATGGCTGCCACAGTAGACATTGCAACGGTCGTGAGGATGGAACAGGACCGGGCAGGGTTTCAGTCTGTCTTGTCACCGTGAGTCAGAGATGACTCGACTCAGTGGCACCCAACGGCAACCATGGCACCCAGCCATTTTCAGAAGTAGACCGGGCCTTTCCTTCTAGCTTGACGCAGTCTGGAAGCTCCGCTGAAACCTGTCCATGACGGGTGGCCCTGCTGGTATTGGAAACACCGATGGCACAGCTTGCAACAAGTGGCCACCACAGGGTGGCACATGGACAGATGGGGCATGCGCCTGTATCTGCAGGAGAAAGGAGTATGAGCCCTGACGGGAGCGTGGGATGTCCTGCCGAAGGCATTCCTCTTGGGTGGGGTGGGCAGGTCGGGAAGGTGGTGGGCTGGGGATGAAGCCTTCTGAGAGCGTCGTGGGGCTCTACCACGTCCTTTTACTCACCTGGCACCTCCGTGCCCTCACCACACACCCACCCCCACTCCTACACACTTCCCGTCTTGCAGAACATCGTTTGGGATGGGGAACGGGGGTAGATGGCCCCAAGAAGCTCCAAGACGCGGCTGAAGACAATTTGATTTACTTGCCTAATAAAGTCTGAATTCCCTCAATTTCCCCCCCACCCCCATGACAACTGTATTTTCTCCCTAAATTTGCTATTGATTCCTCATCTGTGGAGATGTGGGTATAGCAGAAGGCAGCTCTGCCCAAGGCGGGCAAGAGACCAAGATGCGGGGGTGGAGGGGGCAGGTGGTGGAGGAGGGAAGTGACTCAGGGTCTATCTTTAGGCAGACAGTGGTCATACATGATCATTTCCATGACCCTTGGGGACCCAGTCATTAACCCCTGGTGAAGGGAGAAGTTGGGAGCACAGTGAGGGCTGCCAGATTTAGCAAAGGGAAATATGAACTGCCCAATTCAACCCAAATTCAGAAAAAAAACACCCACAAATATTTAGTACTCTTAAATCTATTCCATGCAATATTTGGGATGTGCTCATATGAAGGAGGCATTTGTTGTTTATCTGAAATTCAGATGGTACTGGGAATCTGGCCTTTTGTTTGATGAACCTTAACGGGGGAGGAACCAAGAGCACACAGTGTTTAAGCACCCGGCTAGCAACGGAATGGCCAGTGGTTTGAATCTACCAGCTGCTCCGTGGCAGAAAGGTGTGGCCATCGTGTAAACGTGTCAGCCTTGGAAACCCCAAAGAGCAGTTCCGCTCTTCTAGAAGGTCACTCTGAGCTGGACTCTACTCGACGCACCCCCAACGACAAGGGGGATTGTGTCTTTCTGGGTGGCAAGCTGAGCCTGGACCCACAGACTATCCCCAGAGCTGGCCCACAGAGACCTCCCATGGAGGGAGAGCCCTGACACCCTTTTTAGCTGCCTTTCCCTCTCTGCACCCACCTTATCCTTTGGTGCTGTGGCCAAGCACCTCCTCCCACACTCAAGTCCTCACCTGGGGGCCAGCCTCTGAGCCAGAGTTTCTGTGAGAGTTATTAGGTACCTTGGGACTGGAGCTGGTTCTGGCTTAGAGCAGCCCCCTGTCCCCAGGCCTGCACCATCCTCACATTTGTGCTCTCCTTTGAGTGAAAGGTGGTAGTCATTGAAAGAGTCTACAAATTGAGTTAAATCTATATATCTCTCTACAGTCAACCACTGCTGCCACTGAGCATGTACGGAAACAGGCTCAGAGCAGGACTTGAACCCTGAACCCAGCAGCCAGTCATGAGTGTCCCAGCTCTGAGGCATGAGGACCAGAGGGACTCAGAGAGAATGAGATAGAGAAGGGTGAAGGCACCTGCCCTCTGGCTCCAGGTGGCTGTCCACACAGGTCCTTAGCAGGCGGCATTGGGTCTCCCTGTTCTTGAAACAGGTGTCTCTGGCTAGTGCCAATGGTTAAGCACGGAACTCCACACCAAAAGATCAGCAGTTCAAACCTACCCCAAGGTGCCTTGGAAGAAAGGCCTGGAGATCTGCTTCCTTGAAACCCAAGGAGCAGTTCCATCCACTCTGCACACATGGGATTGCCGTGAGTTGGAATGAGCTTGATGACGATGGACAAGGACACTCCTCCCTGCTCAGTTCCTCCCTGGCTCCTGACCTCTCATCTCTGGAGCATCCAAGCCCTCTGCCCTGTCTTCTCCTCTTCTTGATCCATACCTACCCCCCTGGGTGACCCTGTGGCTTAAACGCATGTGGTCTCCCTATGCCTCCCTTAGCCCTGTCCCCAGTCCTGTCCTCTCCCGTAATCTCAGCCACATCTGCACGCCCCACGCAGACACCTGCTGTCCACACCCCACCGCTGATCTACCCCTAGCCCCCTCTTGCTCAGCTCCGCCATCACCCTCCCCTGGGGCTTCAGGCCAAACCTGAGTCATCCTCACGCCTCTCCTTCCCCAGCACCCACAGCCCATCTGTTGGGAAACCCTGTACGTTCTCCTCTCTGAACAAATCCAGAATCCAACCCCTTCTCACCACCTCCGCTGCACCACCCTGGGCTCAGCCACCGTCATCTCCCTCCTGGGTTACAAGAATAGTCTCCCTGTGGCCCTCCCCACCTTCAGCAGCCAGGGTATGCCTGTGAAAACATACGTCAGATAATGTCCGTCCACAACTCTCTAGGCGTCAGTTGCTTTTCATGGTGCTCAAATAAAACCTAAAATCTTTACCAGGGGCATAGGTGGTTATTACGATGGTGGGGGTGTCGGTGGTGATGGTGGTGATGATGCTCATAGTGATGGTGGTGACAGTCATGGTAGTAATGCTGGTGATCATGTTGGGATTGGGATGGTCATGACCGTGATGGTGATCATGGTGGGGGTGATGATTATAAGGATTTCCGCTAACATTTTTCAGACACACATCATGTGTTTTCTACTCCCATAAAGAGTTACAGTCTTGGAAACCCATAGGAGCAGGTCTATGAGTCGTCATTGACTCGACGGCAGTGAGTTGTGTTGTTTTTTTATACTGTCTGCCAAATATGAGGCCCAGTTGTGAATGGTTAAGCACTTGGCTGCTAACAAAAAGATCAGCCGTTCAAAACCACCAGCTGTTACATGGGAGAGAGATGTGGCTGTCAGCTTCCATGACAACTGCAGCCTTGAAAGTCCATGCTCCCCCATAGGGTTGCCAGGACCCCAAATCAACTCGAAAGCAACAGGTCTGTTCTTGTTTGAGTTTTGCCGCTATATGCCAGATACTGTTTAGGTACTGAGGAGGCAGCAGCAAACCAAACCAGAATCTCCCAGCCATATCGGATTGATATTCGAGTGAGAAAGCAGACAGGAAGTAAAATTGTATAGACTGTCAGATGATAATAAATGCTAAGGGAAATGAATCATAAAGAAGGAGCATATGGGTTTCCAATGGGAGTTGGGGTACTTACCGTCTTAATTCAGGAGGGTTGGGCACTGCAAGTATGCAGGGGAGAGAGGAAAGGTGGGAAGGGGCTGCCGTGTTCAACAGATGAGTCAGAGAAGGTGGGATTGCCCTGGAGGTGGTAAGGGAATGAGCCGTGCAGGCATCTAGAGGGAGCGTTATATGCGCAGATCAGCAAGGGCAAAGTCCCTGTGGTGAGGGCATGCCTTAGATGTTTATGAAACAGCAAAAAAGCCCAGGAAGGGAGCGAGAAAGAGAGAGAGAGATTATAGAAAGTGTGATAAGGATGGAGAGATGGGGTGGAGAATGGGCAAGAAGAAAGAGATAGAGAAGATGCTGGGATGCTGCAGGGTTGGCTGAGTGTTATGCCAACGCAGGTGAAAAGCCAGCCATGTGGTTAAGGGCACTTCCTGGGGACATGGGAACCCTAGAAGGACTGAGGACTGGCTGGGTTTGGACAGGTGGCAAAGAAAGGGCATCCCGTTGGCCATAGAGCCTGGTATCTTGGAATGTTTCCTAGGACCTCCGCCAGAAACAGGCACATAGCAGGCACTCAATTATTGCACAGCCGGCAATCAACCCCATAGTGGCAGGAGAGTAGGCTGGAAAGCGCCTTCATTCTCCTGCAGTCACGTTGCTTCCCCCATGTTCGCAATGGATCCACCTCACCCACCAACAACCGTCTGGAAACTCCTCAGGGCTCAAGGAAAAGATGTCAAGATTTCTAGGCTAATGTAGGGCACCCCATTCACATTCCATTTGGGCTGACATCTGTCCCATTTTATGTCTGTTTCCCGGTGCACTGGAGCAGTATCGACGCTGCTGAGGGTGGGTGTCATAGCGACAATGGTGGTGATGCTGTTAGTGGTGATGAAGAGGATGATAGTGAAGATGGAGAGGAAGACTTTGATGATGGTGACAGTGATGGTGATATCGATGATGAAGAGGATGATGGCAATAGTGATGGTGGTGATGGTGAAGATGGTGACGGTGTTGATGGTGGGGCAGGTAGTGAAGATGGTGACAGTGTTGATGGCGGTGATGGTGGGGCTGGTAGTGAAGATGGTGATGGTGTTGATGGCAGTGATGATGGTGGTGGTGGTGGTGAAGATGGTGACGGTGTTGATGGCCATGATGGTGGTGAGGATGGTGAGGATGTTGATGGTGGTGGTGGTGGTGGTGATGGTAAAGATGGTCACGGTGATGATGGCAATGATGGTCGTGATGGTGGTAAGGATGGTGATAATGTTAATGGTGGTGGTGGTGATGAACATAGTGACAGGGATGGTGATATCGATGATGAAGAGGATGATGGCGATAGTGGTGATGGTGGTGATTATGATGGCAGTGGTGCTGGTGAAGATGGTGATGGTGATGATGGCGATGATGGCGGTGGTGATGGTGAAGATGGTGATGGTGATGATGGTGACGGTGATGATGGTGACGGTGATGATGGCGATGATGGCCGTGATGGTGGTGTGGATGGTGACGGTGATGATGTTTCGGAGCAGAACTCTTTCACTTAGCCCCACACATGACGTGATGAAAGGAAGTGGCACGTGTGCTCTGGAGAAAGCGAAGCTGGGCGGGCACAGGGAGGAGGGGCTGGGGCCATGTGAGAAGAGGGTCTGAGAGGGCTGTGCATCACAGCATCCTCTGAGCAGGTTCTTGGACGGTGGGAGGGAGGGAGGGAGCACATGGAAGGGCCTCCTTCCCGAGTCTGCATCTCCCAGTGCTGTTGGCTGATGATGGAATTTATTCATGGGCTCCAAGGAAGGAGGTGCCCCAAGAACCACAGGGAAAAAGCAGCCACAGTTGAAGCTCGGTGAGTACTCAGAGGCAGGGAAAACCCACAGAAGTAAGCAGAGCTGGCTGCTCCCACTCAGAGATACGTGTAGACATGGTGCCCAGGCGTGTGCTCACAAAGCCAGCCCAGATCAGCAAAGAGAATCCCCAAGGACCTACCACCAGGCCTGCCTCGTTGGCTCTGCCTTCTTGCTTCCATCCATATCTGCCCTGGACTTTCTTCAAGTCTGGTCTCCTTCTAGGATACCCACTGTTATCCCTCTCAACCTGGCACGTCCAGTCTGGTCTCCTGGCCTCCTTGATTGGTCTCATCTCTTTCCTGTGTCACCTTCTCCCACCCCATCACCCTAGGCTCTGGGGTGGCCCACATGGTGAGGAACTGAGGCCTCCTGCCCACAGCCTGCCAATGCGCCATCTTGGAAGCAGGTCCTACAGCCTTGGCCAAGCTCCAGGGACTGCAACCAGGCAACAGCTCCACTACGACCCTATGAGAGACCACCCAACCATGCCTCTCTCAGAGGCTGGACCCCCCAGAAACTGTGAGACAGTGAACGCTGTCTTAAAGGACAATCACATCTGTTTGGAAGAAGTACGGCCAGAGTGCTCCTGAGAGGCCAGGATGGCAGGACCCCATCTTACATACTTTGGTCAAGTTGTCAGGAGGGACGAGTCCCTGGAGAAGGCCATCATGCTTGGCAAAATGGAAGGGTGGTGAAAGAGAGGAAAGCACTCAACAGAATGGACTGAGAGAGTGAGTGTCCGCAACAATGCGCTCAAGCACAGGAATGGTTGGAAGGATGGTGTGGCACCCCGTGGGCAGTGCTGTGCTTGGGGTCACTGTGAGCCAGAATGGACACGATGGCCCCTAACCACAACCTCACTGCTGTGGAGCATTATCGAATTGTCTTCTTCCATGTGGGAAGCCTGAGTTGGCTCCCCAGCCAATGCACCTCATGGTGTAGCCACTGCCTCCACCGGTGGAGCCTCGTGTGCTCCTCTGACGCCGACAGGTTTCAGAGGAGCTTCCAGACTAAGAAGAGGAGGGAGCAGGACCTGGTGACCTACTTTCCCAGACCACGATCTGGTCCCCAGCCAATCACGGGCCTTGCACAGGACCAGGTAGCCCCCATGAACGATGGCAACAGCCCGCTCACAGCTCTGCTCCTTCTGTTCTTGGAATGACGCGCAGTTGGGTGGTTGCTGTCTCCACTTGCACAGGCAGGAATCTCCAGCTCAGAGACAGGAAGTCATCGCTCTCAGGTCATGCGTGGAGAGGAAGCGACGTGGAGGAGAGTGGACCTGGGCAGTTATGTCTGATCCAATCTCAGGTACAACCACGCTTTCTAATCTGGGAGGATGTTCTCAGCTCTTGGTTTCTTAAGTCCTCAAAAGAAGCCCATAGGAGCTAACCATCCTTGTCCCAATCCATTGATTCAGACTCACAGGGCCTATAGACAGCAGAGAACTGCACCACAGAGCTTCTAAACTTGGATTCCTTATGGAAGGAACCTTGGTGGTGTAGTGGGGTAACATTGGGCTGCTAGTGCAAGGTTGGCGGTTCAAACCCACCAGCTGCGCTGAGGGAGAAAGATGAGGGTCTCTGTCCCCATAGTGATGGCAGCCTTGGGAGGTTGCTGTGAGCCCAAATGGACTCGATGACAAAGAGTTTGGGGTGAGACTTAACCCTTTTAGAAGCAGACTGCCACGTTACTCTCCCTCAGAGCAGCTGGTGGGCTTGAATCTCAGACTCTTCCATTAACCCTTGCTTTACACGCGAGCGAGCAAAGACACAGAGAGCTGGGACTCGTTGTGTGTCAGAGCTTGCATAGAGAGCTGACCCATGAGAACACAGTCTCATGAGGTCACTAGGGCCCTGTACCCAGGAGAAGCTCATCTTCAGGGCAGGGGTGAGCCCTGGGGTATTTCCTGGAGATGGAGTGCTGTGTGGCCTCAGGAGCTTCTGTTTCCCCTCCCAGATCAGGGACAGAGGGTGGTGGGGGGGCGGCAGTTCCTTCCCGGAGCTCCCAGCCCCTCAGCCAGCCTAAGGCTTGCCGCCTGGAGCGAGAGGAACACTGCTGTCACAGACAGGACTGCGGCCTTGAGAAGCAGCCGTTGACTCTGGGCTGTGAATTGTAACAAGGTTTGAAGTCCAGCTTGGACCCTCAGCTCCCGGGATGCCTGTAACCATGGCAGCAGCTCAGTGAGCATCAGCAAATATTTGCAGATGGAGAGAGAGTCTGTCAGGTAGGGAGACAGAGAGAGCAAGGGGTGGGGGGACAATTCTGGACCCTGGGAACCTCCCTGATCCCTTTCCTGGGCTTCCAGATGCACCCAGGTGGGCCCATGTGCCCAGGGATAGGGAGAGCTATCTCAGCACCTGGGCCTCTCTGTGGTTTTTGCATTTACTAACTCGGGAAAAAATGCCTGTGGCTAGACCCTGGGCAGGCCAGCTCTGCCCTAATGGGCCCTGTGAAGTTAGACAAGTCCCCGTTTGCTTTCTTGAGCCTCGGTCTCCTCCTCAGTGGATTAGGGATAAAAACAAAACAAAAACCTCCTTACCCTTTCTGGGATGGTGTGTGGTATAAAGGACCCCCGCCCCCCAGCCCCTGGGGTATTCACATGAAGGATCACTATTAACACAAAACAAAGTGAAACCTTCCCCAGGCTGAGTTTTGGAACAAAGGGAGCCTAGAGAGGGGAAGTGGCTTGCCTAGGCACACAGGAAAAACCCAGTTCCTAGTCCAGCTTGCGCTCAGGGGACACCAGGCAGCAAGGGTCTGTTTCATCCACCAGCTGTTGCCAGCTGAGGTTGTGGTGCCCACATCTGTGCCCATCTGGGTCAGGGCCTGGGGGAGGGGAACCAGGCCTGGGAGCAACATCTGGCGTGCTCCTAGAGGGGGATTAGCTTCCCAGCAGATGCCTGAGTGAGGCCGCTGGACTCTCCTGAAGGGTGAATCCCATCACCTGGTTACCAGGTTAACAGGCCTGCATGTTCACCTCGACTTGTAAATAGGTCAAACGCTGCATTTAGTTTCAAATTCCATCGCAGAGAGTAAACCAACAGCGTTGAGAGAATGTGGTGTGCAGAACCAGAAAGCAATAGATTCCCTCTGGACCCCGAGACAGAGGCTAGGCATTCTTAGTTATCGGGTGCCTCTGTTTCCACTCCAGTCCCCACCCCCAATGCCCTCGTCCCTCTGCGCCCATCCTCTTGAGAGGAAGCCTGAATCTTCTCTCAGCTTGGCCTCCTCTGCCTGCTGGAAGCAAAATATATTTATTTGTTCCATTTCCCTTTCTCCTGGGCTGAGAAACCCTAAAATAGAACAGGAGGTGGGGCTGTGAGGAGAGGTCCCTGGGCAGATGCTCCTGTCAGTGGCCCCGGGGGGTCAGGAAGGAGCTTGGAGCTGGCCACCAGGGGCAATGACCCAAGAGCAAGGCAGACACAAGCTGTGCTTACTCATTGATCTGTAGCGAGCAGTTACACCTGTGTTTCAATGTGGGTTCCACCTGGGCCGCTGCTCTCTCCAGATGAGTGAGTAAACACAGGAATCCATGCTTATCTGCTTTCCCGGGCCCTCTGTCCCGGTCTGGGATTGAATCATGATTTGCAATGGGGTGTTTTTTATTCAGAAGGAAGGTGCTGCAGGGTTGGGAGCGAGGCAGAAGCCAGCCAGACCCAGAAGTGGAATCTTGGATGTTGATGTAGCAAAAAAGTAGGAAATTATTTCCCTACAGGTGGGGAAGTAAGCACAGCAGACCGATGCTTTTCTTGATGATTAGGCACAAGGACACCGCCTGCTGCCTGACACTCACCTCTCAAACCCAGCTGGCCAATACCTGTGCTGAGATTGTGACCAAGTGGCCTTCGATGTCCACCCTTTCAGCTGCAAAACTGACCGGCAGTTCAAGGGCTGGGTCTTGCTCTCACCCCTGGACTGGAATGAGCTGCCAAGACCCAGCTGGCTCATCCCCTGGAGAAAAACACCTCAGTGCCATAGCAACGAGCTGGCATCATCCTGGGGGACGGCCTCATCCTGGGGGACGGCCTTATGCAGAGAAGGCTGAGCATGGTTCATCTCTGGATCCTTCCAGGGGCCACCTGAGAACAAGCCAGAGTCCCCCATATGTTTGAAATAACTCCAAGGCCATAAATCTGAATCATCTCCACCAGTGGTGGGTCTGGCTTGGTTATAAATGTGTTTAGGGGGTACTGGTGGGTCAACAGGGAAGTACGTGGGGGCCACCCAACAGGCCAGTAGTTGGAGGCCTCTCAGCAGCCCCGATGTCTGAGAAAGATCTGGCCATGTGCTGCCACAGCTTTGACAGCCCGGGAAACCCCAGGGGGAAGCTCTGTTCTTGTCCCTTGGGGCCCCTGTGATGGCAACTCACGACAGCACACCTGTGGTGGCAATCCCCGTTGGGAATCCTATTTGATTATGTTCATAAGGCATCCCTGTGCAGGGCCTGTCTTAAACCTAAGGATTTAAATTTTTTTATTGTGACGGGTGAAAGTGTACCCAGCAAACTGGTTTCCCACGTGACACCAATTCCCACACGTTTCAATGGGTGACGTCTTCCCACCACCTCCCCATGTCTCCTGTTTCCGTTTGTCCTGCGTCCCTTTCCCTTCCTGCCTTCTGAACCCTTATACCATCTTGATCCTGTGCGGCTGGTTGTTCTCACAAGTGTGGCCCGCCTTGGTGTAATTGCTCACCCCGTAGACCTGTGTATTGTTTGGCCGGAATTAACCTAATGACTTTGCGTCATAAATAGGAGCACCTCAGACACACAGAGAGGCTGATGCTGATGGTGACGGGGCCATGGAAAGCTAGAGAAGCTGGGTCTCGTCTTCCCCCAGAGCCCACACAGAGAGCCAGAGCCCTCCCTTAGGCCCTGGAATCAGACTCCAGCCTCCTGAAGAGCCCTGGCAGAGGAATAGGTTACACAATGGGCTTCTCACCACAAGGTCAGTAGTTTGAAAGCACCAGCTGCTCCAAGGGAGAAAGATGAGGCTGTCTGCTTCCTAAAGAGTTACAGTCTCGGAAACCCACAGGGGCAGTTCTATCCTGAGCATTGGGGTCGCTGTGAGTCGGCATCCACTCAAGGACAGGGAGTGAACTTCCTGCATAAGAGTCTTGGTGGTGTCATGGGCTGTGCCCTGAACCCAGAACCACAAGGTCAGCAGTTGGAACCCACAAGTCCCTCAGGGGGAGAAAAAGGAGGCTGTCCACTCTCGTAAAGAGGTAAAGTTCCCCAATAAAATGATTTTTTTAAACAAATTTATACTGGTTAAAATATAAATTTTTAAGATGAAAAGAAAAAGATGTAACGTTTCGGAAATCCAGTGGAACAGTTGTGCTAGGTCCCGTAGCTGGAACGGACTCAACGAGCGTGAGTTTGTTTGAGCCTCCTCAACAGTGAGAAGATAGATGGCCATCTTTTAAGCTCATCATTTGTGGCATTTCTGTGACGGCAGCACTAGGTGCTGAGAGGGGGGCCCCTGCCCCAATCAGACTTAGAGCCTTCCTCGGGGTGGGGTGGGCAGCTCAATCGGATCTTTGCAGGATGGGCAAAGGATCACGCTTGGCCAGACTGCAGCCTGTGGAGGGCTCATCCAAGGCTGGCAGCCTCAGGGGGTCACTGGAAGTTCCCTTCCCTGTAGGACATCCCCCAGACCTTCCCTACCAGATAGACAGGCTCAACCCCTGTTCAGCCTGCCTCAACCTCACTCAGCTACAACCTGACCTAAGCAGAACAGCTCGTGTCTAGACAAGGCAACAATTGGGCTCAGCCCTCACAGGCACAGTCAGCAAGTCGGCAAATAGTGACCGAGAGCTGGCCAAGTTCTAAGCTCTGCAGACACAGCAGCGACACAGAGAGGAGCCTCCTGGACCCACAAGACTTACCTTTGAATAAAGGGAAACGCATATTTATTAGGGTTAGTTTGGCGGCATGGGGCCAACAAGCATTTTGACAACGAAGGCAATGCCCAGCCATAGAGTTCTGGTCTTCCACATAGGAGGCCTCAGCCTGATCCCCGGCCTGTCGGCCAGTGGAGGCAGCGCGTGTGTGTTGCTGTGATGCTGACCAGGCTGGGCTAGAAAGGAAGGCCTGAGCATCTCCTTCTGAGAATCAGCCGGTGAGAGCCCTGTGGCTCACAGGGGTCCTGTCCATAAGCCATCACTGGGCGATGCTTCATTTCGGTGGGCACGAGGTCGTCACAAGCGGGAGTGTCTCAATGGCAGCCCGCAGCAACGTGAAGGCCATACACAGGCTGAGGCCAAACAATGGGCAGAGGGAGAAAGGGCGGCGGTCGTGTCTAGGGCAGGTGGGAAAGCATTTGGGGTACAGGCCAAGCATGGGGCTAAGAGGGCAGTACACTGGAAGCTTTGGAAGTGAGGGCAACAAGGGTGGTACAAGGCAGTCAAAGAGGAAGGAAGGAAGGTCTCCATGAAATCTCAGACGCGATCCTAAGACCAAGGAGAAAAAGCAAACCAAGTTCACTGCCATTGAATTGATTCCTTCCAAGCCAGTGGAAAATAGAAACTATTAAAGTCATCCGAGACAAGAAGCGTGGAGGAACAAAGGTAGGAATGGCAGCAGAATGCTCGTCAGAAACAAGGCAAGTGAGGAGATCATGGAATCACATTGGGACGGGGCTAGGCAGGAGACAACGATGACCGGCTGCTCCTCAGGACAAAGACGAGGCTGTCTGCTCCAGGAAAGACTTACAACCTTGGGAACCCTACGTAGGGTCGCTGTGAGTCAGAATCAACTCGATGGCAGTTGGTTTGGTTCTTTTGGTTTGGCCCTCCCCCACCAAACAGCAGACTGCACATCACTCTCAAGTACACATGGATATGAGTTAAAATTGATGAAAAGAAACAATCCAGCTTCTCTGTGGCACGAACCACATCTCAAGGGTCTGGTGGCCACCTGCAGTTCATGGCGATCGGCGTTGGACCGTGTCTAGATAAAATATGTCCATCAAGGCAGAAAGTCGGTGCTGGAATTAGTCAACACATGGTGTTAGGACAATTGGCTCTGCACATAAAAAAAACATAATTTGGATCCTTATCTCACACAAATGCATTTCCAGATGGCGCAGAGACCTAAATGTGTAAGCCAAAACATAAACAATTTTTAGAACACAATTATACGAAGACCACATCTTAAAGGTAATTTTGGAAGACAACAGCTTCATGATCTCCGGGGGGAGGAAGGATGTCTTAACCAAGATACCAGAAGAATGAACCCCAAAGAGAAAGATAGGTGGATTTTGAAAAGGAGATGCTTTCCTCATTAAAAGCGATCACAAGAGGAAGGGACAAGCCAGGGGCTGGCACACACAGGACTGTGCGAGCAGTTGTTTCTAGAACACAAAGAACTCCTTGCTAATCCATTAGAGAGGCAAACACCGCAGGGCAGACTTGATGAGCATTTCATTTCACAGGCGAGGAGACCCGTATGTCCACCAGCGTAGGAAAAGATGCTCAGCCGCACCAGTTAACAGGGAGTTTGTGAATGAAAAGCAAATGAAGAATCATCCGAGTCTCACCAGATTAACCAAAGACTCACAAGTCTGAGCATATTAAGTGCTTGTGAGGCTGTGTGACAAAGGAGGGGGGGTGGACTTTGTTGCTGGTAGAAAATCCAATAAGGATGACCTCTGTGGAAGACTTTGGTCTGACTTAGGACACACACAGAAGACACCTTTCAGCCCAGCCGTTGCTCTCCCCCACGCTGGTCCGAGAGAAAGCCCTGGCACATTGCATCAGTAGATACCCCCATGCAAAAGTTCACCAGCAGAAAAGATAGATAAATGTGTTATGTGTTCTCCGTCAGCATGGAGTAATCACAAAAAATATCATGCCGAGTCAAGAAACAAAAGCAAGTCACAGCCGAACCTGCTTAGCTGGCTTACGGGTGAGGAAGGGTCTGGGGTGGTCAATTCTCTTACCTCCTTCAAGTCTTTGCTCAGATTGCCATCTTCTCCACCAGCCCAAGACCACCTCCTACCTAAAATTCTAACACGCCCCCCCAATCTCTCTTCCATAGTCTCTTATTTCTACACCACCCCTTCTTTTTCCAGAACGCTTAACCATTTCTGTCCCTGGGTGGGGCAAGCAGTTAACCATCACAGCTATTACCAGAAAGGTTGGTGGTTCCAGTCCTCCCAGAGGGTCCTCAGAAGAGACCCCTGGTGATCTGAAAACCAGCCGTGATGAAGCGTCAGGAGCACAGTTTCTACTCTGACACACGTGGGCTTGCCAGGCGTCGGAATCGACTCAGCAGCCATTGGTTTGGGTTGCGTGTTGCAGGCATGCCTTGGAGTTGGGGGGGTTTGATTCAAGACCACCAGGATCAAGAGACCATTGCAAGAGCGCCTCCCACATCATTTTTCTGTTGGCTTCTCAGTGCACGTCAAAGTGATGTCGACACTAGGCTGTCTGTCATCTATGAAGCATGCAACAGCATGATGGAAAAGTTTGAGAATTGGTGTAAATAAGCAAAATGGAACACAGAGATGAGGTGAGCCCAGGCTGTTGGGAAAACAGTGTTACTTGACTTGTTAGGTGCTAGGTTCACGGACAGCCAATTTGTAAACACACACACACTATCTGCCAAGTGCAATAAAATGAGATGTGCCTGTTTTCGTTTCTAACAGATGCTATCATGCAGTTCCCGTCTGTCTCCTCCCTCCGGAAGGTCAGCTCCACTAAGACTGACATCTTCTCTGGTTCCCAAGTACCTAGGGCCTCGGCTTGCTTGGATCCAAAAGCAATGCTCACAGAAGCCACTGTCAAGAAATCAAACGACGTGCAGGAGCTCTGATGGTGTAGTGGACTACAGGTTGGGCTGCTAGCCACAGGGTTGGCAGTTCAACACTGCTAGCTACTCCTTAGGGAAAAAGAAATCAAACGACGCACAGCATTGGGTACATTTGGTGTGCAAGATCTCTTTAAAGTGTTGAAGAACAAAGAAGTCACTTGGAGGACTATGGTGCCCCCGACCTTAGCCATAGTATTTTTCCATCACCTCGTGTACTTGTAGAAGTTGGACATTAGCCAAGGAAGGCTGCAGACGAAGCGATGCTTTGAATTAGCGTGCTAAACTAGTTTGTTCTCCCTCTTACTTTTCATGGCAAAACCTACTGTTGATTTATTCAAGAAGGAAGTTGCCAGATTAAAAATGGCCTGGCTTTTTTTCTCACCTGAAAGTTGGAATTTCCCCCCAATATTCTAGTAGTAATTAAAGCAAAAGAAGAAGAAGAAACACCCAAAACTCAGATCCATTGTCATCAAGTGAATTACAACTCAATGCAACCCTAGATAAAGGGCTTCAAAGCTGTAAATCTTTACGGGAACAGACAGCCTCATCTTTCTCCCATGGAGGGGCTGTGGGTTTGAACCACTGATCTTGCAGTTAGCAGCCCAGTGCTTGCCTAACAGTGCCACCAGGAATCCTTATTTGTAGTGATGAATAAATAGAGATACCAGGGAAGTTCCCTATTTTCTCTTAGTGGAAACTGCACAATTCAACCGACAAGAAAATGTGGAACGTGTGTACCTGTGTGTGGGAGTATGTGCTACCTTAGAAATGGACCATTGTCTTCAAGGCCATGATTGGTGTAATGTTTGTCCTTGCGATCCCAACCAGGCTTTCTTGCCAGAGCCCGTTCTGATTCAGCTCCCTGTTTCCAGGTACTACCATGCCAAGTTTTCCTGCTCAGTCCCACTGTTGGGCTGAACTCTATACCAATAGATAGATGGTTTTGTATTTCTGGGCCCAACAGTAAAAAATAAATTCTACGCAGGCCTGCTTAGCGGTAGTTGAACATTTTTGCCGTGTTGGCCACCTGTTACAAAGCTGGTGATTATCCATCAGCAAGGCACCCGAGGCCGCCCAGTGCCCCGTATCAGCTATGGCAGGCCTGCTCGGCAGCACTCCAGGCACCCATTCTGTCATACTGAATGCAACACAGTGGTCTATTGACAAAGGCAAGAGTCGGGTCCTGGAGTTCAGAGGATTGTAGGGTAAATGGAACCCCTAATGGTCCTCCTCCCACATCCCCAAATGACAAAGTAATTCCAGAAAGAAGACCTCCAAGTGCCTCCTTTCAGTTCACAAAAGGGAATACGACCCCCAGAGGGAACAAGCCAAGCGCTGGTCCTCTACACCCGCCATGGAGGGACACGCCAAGCAACAGACACGCGCCTTTGGTCTAGGTGCTCGGCTCTTGACGAAATGCTCAAAGGTCACACACACACTCTTCCTGAGGCGTTGAAGCCGGCAGCCGCAGTGCTGAGCTCCACGGAAGGCACAAGCCACCCAGAGTCCCAGCACTGTGGCAGAGATTGCCAAGTACAAGTCAGGCATCAGCTGGCCTGGTGCTGGGATCATTCCAGAAGCAAAAGGACCAGGGTCTCTGAGTTGGGAGGACATCATTGGTCCAGAGACGACGACACACACAAAGCTGATCCAGAGACCCAGCAAGTTCAAGGACAGACTGGAACCCCTCCCAGTGGCGTAGTGGGCTGTTAACAAGGTCAACAGGGAGATAGATGAGGTGTTCTACTCCAGTAAAGAGTTAGTCTCAGAAACCCACAGGGGCAGTTCTACTCTGTCTTATAGGGTCACTGTGAGTCAAAACCGACTCAGTGGCAGTGAGTTTGGTGTTCTACACCCCACCCCACCCCCCCACCCAGGGTCTTCTCCGGCCTCCATCAAAAACTCCTTTATCCTTCACCCAAGTTAACACATGTCTACTCTCTAGCCAGAAATGTCCTGTCTCACCTCTCCCACCTGTGGTATACGCCCAAGAATGTTTCTCTTAGTGTGAAAGCCTTCCTTTTTGCCTCTTGACTTTTTACAATAGTGTTCTGGTACTTATCCTTTTGAGACGATGAATTTCACTCAGCCTAATGCTCTCATCCATGTTGAGGATACATTGTATCCTCTGAGTAGGAGTCCATTGTGAGTCTGTACCATAGTTTGTGTATCCATTCTTCCATTGATGGGCATTTAGGTTGTTTCCATCGTGTTTTGCTATTGTAAACAGTGCTGCAATGGACATGGGTGGGTCTATATTGATTCATGTCCTGCCCCTTATTTCTCTAGGCTATGCACCAAGTGGAGGCATTGCTGGGTCCTATGGTATTTCGATTTCTGACTTCTTAAGGAAGCACCGTATTATTTTCCACAGGGGTTACACCATTTTGCAGGGAGCTAGCTCTCTCTTGATCAATCCTGCACTCATCTTGTCTGACCTCCTGTTCTTTGGCTGTGGAAACCTTAAGCTTGCTGCCTGCACTGAAGATTTAGACTCTCAGCCCCTGCAATGCCTTTATCTGTTGACCTATAGATTTTGGATTTTCCAATCCCCACAATTAGGTGAGGCATTTCCTTGAAGGAAATCTTTCTATGTATATCTATAGATATACCTCACTGGTTTTGCTCCTCTGGAAAACCCAACATAAACAGAAACACTGACAATGACAACCCCTGTAATCTTAGAGGGAATTGTTAAATGTATAATAGAGTCAAGCAGGCATGCCTTATCTTAACGATCAAAAATGACCACTTTGCCAAAGTTCCTCCTGGTCATAATGTCAATTGCCCTAAATGATTTCATAGTGGCCATGGATTCTTTGCCTTAATGAGTATTCATTAGTAATAAAATTAAATTAATTGAAATCTCTGGTACTTAAAAATTGGCCTGAGGGGTGGGGGGAGGAGATGGGGGTGGAAAGGAGCCTCATGGATCTTCCCCCAGTTAAAATAGTTACCGCAGTCCTAACATAAATGAAAACAGGGCCTCTGAGGGTTGAAATTAATTATACAAGACCTATTTAGTGGAGGAGTGATTATTCCCGCTGCCTCTTCATTTAAAAGTCCAATTTGGTCTCTTTTTCAATCTGGGAAGAATGAATGACACCTGAGGGTGGTTGGCAGCACCTTATGGCTTAATCCTGTCTTAGATTTAGATTCCTCTTGCTGCACTAACACAGATATCTACACATAACCCAAATAATCACAGCCATTGAGTCAGTTCTGACTCAAGGTAACCGTACAGGACAGGGTAGAACTGCCTCTTTGGGTTTCCATGGTAGTTACATTATGTGGTGTCAATTTGGAATTCAAGAGGAATAAGAATGAAGGGGTGGAGTCTAGTCTCAATCGGATCATAGCAAATGAGGCCTCTGTGTGGGCATGGCTTTCTCATGAGAATTCTGGGAAATCTGATTTCCTCCTTGGAGGCAGGAGAGACTGTCTCTCTGCTCACTTCCTGTGAGACATCCCTGAGAAGCCACATGGACTTACCCTGATGCAGCCCTGGAAGCTGGAGAAGCCATGTGGAAACCCCTGCCGGCGCTGAGATGCTTACAATGCCACTGGATCCACAAGACTTCCCATCCACTGGCCTGGATCTTTCTGCATTCGGTGTCATTACATGTGTTACGTGAGTCTGAAGAGCACTTTATATATTGGTATCAGACATATGGGCTAATATAGGACTTATGGACTTGATCTGGACTGGGCTTGGATGTTTTCTGAATATTCAACTGCTCTTGTATATAACCTCTTTCTTATATACATGCGTGTCTATGAATTTGTCTACCCGGACTAACACAGTTTCTAAGACTGTAACTCTTTATGGGATCAGAAAACTTACCTTCTCCTGGTAGTTGGTGGCTTTGAATGGCTGACTGCAGTAACCTAAGCCATCACGGCTGGTAATACCACACATGGGTGGCTTTCAAGACCCCAAACCAAACCAAACTCACTGCCATTGAGTCAATTCTGACTCATAGTGATCCTAGGACAGGGTAGAACTGCCCCTGTGGGTTTCCAAGAGTGTCAGTTTTCAAGGGAGCGGACAGCCTTACTTTTCTCCCTCAAAGCTGCTAGTGAGTTTGCACAGGTAGCCTTGTGGTTAGCAGCCTCATTCATACTCCATCAAGCTACCAGGGCTCCTGGTTTGAAAGTCAACACCTAGTAATTCTCCCATGACCTGATCTAACACAATGCTGTCACAGGCAATTAGTCCTAAGCCTCCATAACGGGGTTAGTGTGGAGGCAGCATCCTCACTCAGATCACACACTTGATGTAATCAGTTAAATGGAGGTGCGTGGCCGGCTTCCAATGTAAGTGGATGCTGTGGAAAAGCTCCCTTGCTTTTTGTTGGGTTTGGATTATGTCAATGACCTTTGTTATACTTGAGCCAACAGCCTGCTCCACGACCTTGGACTCATTCACCTCTGCAGTCATCAGTCTGTCATCTTCCCGCCAATCTTGGGTTCATTAGCCTCTGCAGCTGAGTCAGGAGCAGTTTCCAGACTAACATCTGACTCTTGGACTTAACTGCTTCTACAACTGTGAGTCATTTTCTTGATACAAATTTCTCTATGTGTGTGTGTGTGTGTGTGTCACTGGTTTTGCTTCTCTGAGCCTCCAGTGTAAGACATCCACTCTTGTTGGTGACCCCCATTTACTACCCTGGGGTCTCTAGTCTCCAGCAAAGAGGAAGGGTTTGGGGTGGAGAAACTGAGTCCACAGCCCTCTTATAATGGGAGGGTGAAGGTATATGGATTTCACTGGGTTGACACGGATGACTCTCATTTCTGCTTTTCCATCAAAACTGCAAATCACCTATAGGACCGATAGGAGGGGTCCTCTCTGTCCCATGTTGGGCCAGCAAGGAACTTGGTCTCATTCTGGATTCAAGGCTCCTCCAGTGTCAAACAGCCCCCTCAGCAAGATTCCCAAAGCCATGACGCAAAGGCATGCTTTGAACAGGCAACGCAAAGAACAACGGGCTTTAGGCATGCCCCAGGCACACAAGCAGTGTCGACATTCGAATCTTTCAGGTGGGAAGTCGGTTAAGTGTTGGGCTGCAAACCCCAAGGTTGGTGGTTCAAATCCATAAGCTGCTCTGTGGGGGCAAGACGAGACTGTCCACACCCATGGAGATTTAGTCTCAGAAACCCTAAGGAGTATAGCACCTTTCACAGAGGACAGGGGCAGCTTCTTGTTTTCATTGGGAAGGGGATTCAAAAAAACCGCTCACTCTCCACTTGGTCTCTGGCCTTTGGATTTGAAAGGCCCCAGGGCAGGGAAGCTGACCTCATTTCATGTTTTACTCAACACTAATGATATTCCACTTCTGTCAAGTCATAACTCAAAAGCATTGGGAATGTACTCTAGGAAGCCTGGCGACCCATCGATCTTGGTTTTAGAGGCGCAGCCTTGGTACCAAGTACATCAGACACCTGTGTCAGTTGGCCCCAAGCCTGGACTCCGCTCCCCCTGACAATTATAAATCAAGTCCTTGCTACTTGGGAAGGGGAAAAACTGAGGTAGACTCAGCAGCTCAGCAGAAACTGGAAAGTGAGGAGCTTTAGTCCCTTACAGGACTTGTATAGGACACACCGCCAGGGACACCATTCCCCTCAGGTGGGAAGCCTGGCAGGTAGGGCTGGCCAGAAGCAAACCGTGGTGGGATTTTCAAGAGTCCATGGCTAGCTCTTGTAACGGCCGCTGGCTCGTCGGAAAGTGGTGCTTGTGTTGTAGTTGCGGGGGCTGATCAGCGACCCCATGGGACAGAGTAGAACTTCCCTCTCCCGCAGGCTGTCCTGGGCACCTAGGTAGGTCTCCAGGCCGTTCTGCTGCAGAGCCACAGCTGAGCCCTCCCAGAGCTCGCAGCACCAGGACCCGGGCACGTGTGCTCACACTGACTGCCGTGTCACCAGGAAGGCAGGACAGGTTCTCTGGAAGGGGCTCTGACAAGGATTCCATGGGATGATTCAGGGAAGAGCTCCTGCACCATAGGAGGCACGTGGCTGCAGGAAGGGAACAGAGGGTCTGACTGGGCTCCACCCTGCACTTGGGAAGATGGGTGGTGGGCTTGGGGAGTCCTGGGCAGGGCCTTCAAGGTATCCACAGCTTGAGCCTGGTGTGGAGGAGGGAAGGGTACATAGCTAAACCACACTCTTCACCGACACCTCCCCATCCCCCCACCAAGCCCAACCCAATGAAGCCAAGCCAATTCCCACCTGTATCAACTGAAAGGATAGAGTAGAACTGCCCTCTGGGCTGCTGGGGCTGTAACTTAAAGGGAGAAGCCAGCCTCATCTTTCTCCCTCTGGGCACTAGTGGGTTCAAAGGATCCCCAATTCCTGCTGGGCCCACCCAGCCCCAGCCCCACCCCCCACCCCCAAGCAAGTCTATTGTAGGCAAACAGCCACCAGGGGCCCCCAGGCGGGGACACAGGCACAGCACCAACAGCAGCTGCCGACGCACTTTAATCAAAATTCCATCTTTGGGATAGGGGCGCACACAACGTTACGACGGGACTGTCAGCTTGGCCCGACACATGGGATTTCCACAGAGCTGCACTCGGAACATGTGTATGAAAAATAAAATATATAATATTTAGCTTTTATACATTTCCCCGCCGCATCTCTATGTCCTCGGAACCAGGGACAGCCTCTTCCCTGTGGATGCGGCAAATGAAATCGGTTCTCTTCCAAAGTTCTGCGGGAAACACTTGATGGAGGTGGTCACACAATTGCGCGCGGAAGCCGACAGAGGTGACAGACGAGCACGGGGTACAGAGTGGGGAGGGATGCCCACCAGGGAGAAGAAAACCCTCAGCTCACCTGGCGTGGGGGGAAAAGCTGCAGCTGGACTTTGGCACCCCAGGGAATGGGGCCGTGGTCTGCGGGGGTGAAAGGGTGAGGGCCTAGTTGTGGCGGCCCTCCCCACCTGGGGCCGGGCAGGGTGCTCCCAGTAGCCCTTCCCGCCAGTCCTTAGCAGGAAGTCTGTGTGGAGAACACAGGACAGACAGGATTGGGTGGAAGTGGATGCTCTACTGAGCAGTGTCCTCAGGGTAGGGGGTGGGGGGACGCAAGATGCACACATACAATACGTTTCGGCCACCAGAGCAGGATGACCACACAGCCTTTGGCAGGAAGGGGGTAGACAGGCACATGGGGGACACCAGAGAGCCAGGAGGGTCAGGTTGGGGGCTGCACGAGCATTGCCGGGGTTTGGAAGAGGGGCCCCAAGCCTTCCCTGGGGCCCCCGACAGAAAGCAGGCATTCATGGCTCAGAACTTCTTTTCAGGAGACCATGGCACTGCCCCATGTCCCCCAGAGTCTTGTTAGGAAAGAGGTAAGCCAGTGACAGATGTCTTGGGGCCTCAGGTGCTTGGGAAGGGGTCTCTGGGCCACAGCCTGGCTGGGCAGGAGCTGACACAGTTCCCTGGGGCATCCGTGCCCTGATCTTTAGGCAGGAGTGACGGCAGATGCCAGGCAGGGCGCTGTCTACAGGTCCAACAGCCGCTCCTCGCAGCTCTCAGAGGGCCACTTGGAGGCGCCCCCATACACCTCAACGTTGTTATCCACCCAGGGGATGATGTTGCCTGGCATGTTGCTGGAGCAGTTGGCGATGTGGGCGATCTCCTGCGCACGCAGGACACGGTCCCATATGTTGAACTGGCTGAGCTCCCCCACGAACGCCTGAGTGGCGTCAAAGCGGCCCCCGACTGTGTCCTGGGGACAGAGGGGGGAGAGCAACCTCAGCCCTGTGGTCCCATCCCCCCACCCCCTCCCCAGGCCTCTCCTGGACAAAGTCTCACCAGGTGGGAGTGGGGGTGGGTGGGCGGGGCAGGGAGGGAGGGTGGGATGTGTGAATAATCTTTGAGCCTGTGAGAAAGGGCAGAGGCCTGGGGATATCAATTCTCAAATCACCCCGGTTTCGCACAGGGGAAATTGAGGCTGGAGGGGAAACCATAGACCCGAGCCCCCTGCCTCCCAGTTCCCCAAAATCGAAATGCATTGGTGGGGTGAAAGAGGAGGTAGAAAGGGTCCCTGCCTCAAATCAGGGGAGGGGGAACAGAGGGCCCCAGCTTCCAAAAGAGAGGGACAGGAGAGGAGACCCCGTGGGCCCCACCCAGTTTCCAAGCATGTCCTGGCACCAAGTTTTAACTCCCCAGCACTCCATCAACAACACAGGGTCTATCAGAGCCTCCACCACAGACCTTGGGATGGAGTCTTCAAGGCAGCCCCAAGGGCTGAGTACCCTACCTGCACCCTCTCTCTCAGTGGGCCCTCTGGGCAGCAGGGTTGAGACCCTGAGCAGGAAGCCCCCAGTCAGCAATGCACCAAGCAGAGGCTCGGGGAGGCAGGGGTGCACAGGCAGGGCTGCTGCCTACCTCCAGCCTCTCCCCAGAGGGAGGCTGGCGTGGGAACCCCAGGGTACCTCCAGCCAGGAAGGCCAGGCCATTACCCGTGGCACACTCCCTCGAGCTGGCCAGCACAACCTGGGCTGGCTGGCAGCTGTGGTACCCACCTGTTCCTGGCCAAGGATGAGCACGCCCCCTGGCTTGATGGGGTGCCAGGGGGCCAGGTTCTCGCCGGTGCCCAGCTTCTCCCCATCCTGGAAGGCCTCCCACAGGCCGTCCCGAGTGGTCCAGGTGACACAGATATGGTGCCACTTGCCATCGCTGACAAACAGGGGCAGCTGGGTGACCTGTGGGTAGAAGTGCAGACGGCATGCTGGACTCTGCTCTCAGAGGCCCCAGGGGCAGGACCTCCTTGGCCCATGCTCCTCCCATCACTCCAGCAGCCCCTCCTTCTCTAGGCTGTGTAGGTGATACACCCACCACCAGCTATGTCAGAGGGGTTTGAGGAAAGAAGAGGGAGGTAGGGCACTGTGCCTGAGAGACACACTCGCCAGGGGAAAGGGGCAGCCCAGAGTTTAAGCTGGACAGAACAAGGAGACCAAGGAGCTGGATGCCTGTCAACATCGGAAAACCAGTAGGGGAACCAGGGACACACTGGATCATCCTCCGCAAATAAATGTGCTCTGAAAACTACAAACCCAGCAGACAACCATCGGGTTCATCCTGACTAAGAGCAACCCTGAGTCTGGCCGGGCTTTGACTGGCTGAGCATTTTCAGAAATAGATAGCCAGACCTTTCTTCCAAGTTACCTCTGGGCAGATTGGACCCTCCCGCTTTAACCGATTGTCCGTGACACTGAGGGTTTCCTCTGGAGAAGGGCCCACACCGGGCGTCTAAACTCCAGCAGTGTCCCAACAGCCACTGTGGCACTTAGGATGGGTGTGAGCCCTGTCTCCTGCACAGAGGAGTGAAGGCCTCTGGGGGGCGAGTGGGAAGTGGAGCAGCAGGAGAAGATGAATTCCAGCCGTTCCCTCTGTGGCCAGCCCACTGCCAAGCACCCTGTTGTTACTGCTGGTCTCCTAGCAACCCGGGGCGTCCTCCCAGGAATTGCATGTTTACAAGCAGTCTAAACAGAGGGGGACACGATGCCTGGTCAGACGGTGTCCGAAGGTGATATTTAGAGTAATTAATCCTTGGCTTGAAGTGGTCACTGCCAGGATCCCAGTGGGGCGAGGCCGAGACATTTCCAACCTAAACAAACTCCACCGGGACAGTTTGGGAAGGCAGCCAGCCAGCTGCCCTGCGGTGGGTGGGGGAGGAGGGTCTGCAGATAGTTTTGGCTATGTGAAGTATGACTTTGGGATGAAAAGTGTGCCGTGGGGCCGTGGGGGTGGGATGGGGTACTCGGGCTAGGGCAGGACTAAGAAGGGCTATCCAACTGCTCTGTGGGAGCCTCACACTGTATGTGCCTGAATGAAGGTGAATTTTATCAGCCCTCAGAAAATCCCTCGATGCCCGGCCTCCAGCAAACATTGTATGTTCAGAAGTACCAGGTGCTCGAGATGTACACAGCCCCTCTCCATCCGTCCCCCCACCTCCCTTGGTAAGCAGCCTTCCCCAGCGGAGACCCTACAACCCCTTCTGTTTCTTCCACTCCGCGGGTACCCGGAGAAACTGCGCCAGCCTGGGACTCCACCTGGGGTCGCCCGAAGGATCCCCGTCCCAGTGCACCACCTGGGAAAAGGAGTAAGTCCACGCAAAGCCATGCCCACCACAAGCCCCGGGATACGTTTTGTGCCTGATCCCCTGCGCCATCTGCCTCGGGCCTCACCTTGTCGTTGATGAGCAGCTCGATGGGGTTGTTGCCCCACTCGATGAGCACGATCTCGTTGGCCTGCCCGGGCACTGCGTACGAGAAGGGGGTGCCGATGCCCGGCGAGGCGCTGGACCGCAGCCAGAGGCAGATGGTGAAGGCATACAGCTCAGGCAGCGTCTTCTTGATCTTGCCGTATAGGTAATTGGTGCGCAGGGGCAGGGACACTCTGAAGGCATCCGGCGACTTGAATGCGCTGTTACCTGCGGGGAGAGAAGGGAGGTTGCTGGCCATTAGGTCCATGCCGGTGCAGCGCATCGGTCTCCGCTGAGGCACTCAAAATACCAGTCCCTCTGTCCGTGGAGCAGCTTCCACTGCCAGGGCTGGGGTGGGGGGGCTTTCCCTGAGTGATCCCGGGAAGTCTGAGATTCAGCTACTCCGAACCCAAATAATGAAATGTCAGCTGGATGGATAGATTAGGGAAGAGAACTCCGAGCAGGCAGAGGGCACTGCCAGTACAGGAAGGGGGCAGGGAAGGCTCTGTGTACTCAAGGCACTAAATACTCAAGAAAAGGTGCCCTGCTGGTGCTGGGGGTTAAGATTGGGCTGCTAACAGCAAGATCACTGGTTTAAACCCAGCAGGAGACGAAAGATGAGGCTGTCTGCTCCAGTCAAGATGAACAGCCTAGGCAGCCCCGTGGAGCAGGTCTACTCTGCCCTACAGGGTCACTTCGAGTCTTGGACTCAACCTGCCAGCAGCAGGCTTGGTTTGGTTTGGGGACAGCGAATGAGGCCTCTTTCAAGGCAGAAGAAAATAACCCCTGTTGGGTTCGAATAGCCTCTAACAGTCACATCTGGGAACTGGAGTCCTGGGTGATGGAAATAGTTAGGCGCTCAACTAACGAGCTGAAGGGCTGGAGTTTCTAATCCACCCCAAGGTGCCTCAGGAGACAGGCCACTGCTGAAAGATCAGCACCGAAAACCCTGGTGAAAATCCCAGTGGCACACGGGGCCTCCAGGAGCCAAGGCCGACGATGCCAGCTGTTGACCTGGTGATTCGAGGGCTCATGGAATGGGGTCAAGAGGACCTGGTCTGGCTTTTCTAGTTCCACTAAGGAAAGAAAGCGTCCCTTTGTTCCTGACCACCTTTGTTATTGCCTAAAATGACAAGCCCTCAGTTGTGTCGGCAAGGAACCCACTCAACTTGGTCTTGGGGACAGAGGGGTTTGAAGCACTCAGCCTCCGCCAATCCTCGGTCCTCAGGCCCGGGAGTCGGCCCTTGTGTTGTTTGACATTAGCCCTGAAATTTTTGTGACTTTCCTTTGAAATCCTTGATGAGATGTGCAGTGGCCTTTCTTCCTTCTTGAAGGGAGATCAAGTTATTGACCGTTTCCTGCTGTTGGAAACCAGAGGGACCCTGGGTCTGGACACAACTGCAGATCAATACAGCAGCATCCAAGTACCTTACACTGATGGGACCTGAACACACCAAGCCAAACCATCTCCCATGATGCTGCCGCACCCCACCTGCCTGGCAGCAGTGAAGCCCCCGGTTGTCCCCATGGGATCAGACTCACTGCCATCGAATTGATTAAAAGTCTTCTCAATCCTCTATAGCAGGCACCCTCAAACTATGGCCCGCTGGCCACATGCAGCCCGCTGAGGACATTTATCTGGCCTGCTGGGTGTTTTTGCCCCGTTTGTTTTTTTACTTCAAAATAAGATATGTGCAGTGTGTATAGGAATTTGTTCATAGTTTTTTTTTTAACTATAGTCCAGCCCTCCAGAGTCTGAGGGATAGTGAACTGGCCCCCTGTTTAAAAGGTTTGAGGCTAGAGGGCTTCCAAGGCTGTAAATCTGTCTCTACAGGAGCAGACAATCTGGTTGCTGAACCTCCAACCTATGGTGAGAAGCTCAATGCTAATCTCATGGCACCACTAGAGTGTTTCCTGTGCAAATGGCGCTTCCAAGTCCCTTGACAACAACTGGTACTCTGAAATGGGTTTAGGAATTTTCAGAACACCATTGGATGAAGGTCAAGATTAATCTTCCCTAAATAAAGATATAGATATGTGGAAGGCTGGGTCTTATCTAGTTTATCACAGATTTCAAAATCTGCAGGGTCCACACCCCAATCTTGTGAGCCATCTCAACACAAACTCCTTTAGAGTTCAGATCCCACAGTCAAATATTTATTTGCACCGACTCGATGACAGTGCACTGGGTGAGTTTATGAGCCAGAAGGAACCTTGGTGGTGCAGTGGTTAAATCACTCAGATGCTAACCAAAAAGTCGATAGTTCAAATCCACTGCGACTTTGCAGGAGAGAGATGGAGCCTGCCTGCTTCCCCGAAATCCTAGAAAGCAGTTCCAAAACTCGGTCCTCACAGGTTGCTATGAGCTGGAATGGACATGAGGGCAGTGGGTGAGAGGAGCAAGAGGAAGTTCCTGTTTGGTGCATGTGGTTACTGCATTTGGCAGCCCTTAATCCAAAGGCTGGAGGTACTAGTTGGCCCCCCGGGGTGCCTCAGCAGAAAGGCCTGGCAATCCACTTCTGGAAAAACCACCACTAAAAACCCTGAGAAGGATGATGTGAGTCAGAATGGATTCCAGGGCAACTGCTTTAGGCCCAGGGAGTTCCCCAGCAGAGACCGAACGGAATCAGTCCCCTCCGCACCCCTCCTGTAAACAAAGCGAGGCAGTGTGGATAGGTAAACTTCTCCCTTCTCTGCCACAATCCCGCATACTCCCTTTGCTCCTTAGCCAATTTTTGATGAGAGAAACCCCCAGGTCTGTTTCCACTCACCTACAGGGCACTTGTGCAGGAAAATGCCATGACCTCTACACCGGCCCTAGGGGAGCTCACTCAAAGCCATTGAGCCAATTCCAAACCACCCTACAGAACAGGGTAGAACTCCCCACCCCCACCCCAGGCTGCCGAGACTGTCAGGAACAGGAACTCTCATCTTTCTTCCAAGGAGCAGCTGGGAGTTTCAAACTGCTGACCTATACCTAATCCACTCCTTGGTCTCATGGGCAGTGTTTACTAAGCGTGCAGCTACCTGATCCATCCTGGCTTGAGGTTGAGGATGGGAAGACCTCGTCACCTGGGGAACTAAGGAGCCAGGCCAGCACAGAGGCTGGGAATGGTCTCATATTAGGCTGAAGCCAAGCAGAGGAAGGGAACCTCTCGGCCTTAACTCCAAGATTTCACAGGTGGTCCAGCAGAGGCCCCGAGGCTCAGATAAGTGCAGTGATCCATCCAAGGTCACAGATCAGTGATGGCAGGCAGGGACCAGCTGCTGTCCAGTCGATGCCTGACTCCTGGTGACCCACATGTGTAAGGGCGAGCTGTTCTCTTCAGGACATTCAAAGGCTGAGTTCTCAGAGGTGGGTGGCCAGGCCTTTCTTCTAAGGCCCCTCCTTCCTTTTGTTTAGCCATGGAGCACATTAACTGTTCGCACCACCTGCAGCTGTGAGCATGTCCTGCCTGGGTGGTAAGTGCCTGTCCTCACCATAGGTAGTGCCAGTGGATAAAAACAAACGGCTTCTATCCTGGAAGGGGGCTGGCTTTTCTACTTAATGACTCTCAGCATCATTACTCTTGTTAGCTGAGTGATGATAGGCTTAATTAGAGGTGGGGGACCCCCAAGAGGCAGAGAAGACCTTGATTCTGGTGCCCTGTCACCTAGTAGCCTAACTCTGAGGTTCAGTGGCAACTCTGTGCAAGTCAGTGAAGGCATACAAGGCCACCCAGAGCCTCAGGAACTTCAGGTGGCAGGCAAGGTGGGTTCCAGGGGTCTGCACCAGCACAGCTGGTTTGCTCTCCTCTCAAGCTGGTGTTTCTTCCACCAACTCTGCCCTACGGGCTTCTATGAGTTTGAATGAGCTCAAGTCCAGTGAAGCCCAATCCTCACTGAAATTCAACCAAGGCAATCGAGAGCCACAGTGCCTGTCACAGTTCCTCTGGATCCCCTCTCTCATCCTACAGCTGCCCCTAGACAACTGTCAGGTGGCCATCCACACCCCACCTGGCTGAGGGCTCCAGGGAGGTGGGGGCTGGACAAAAAAAGGAGAGCTCCTTCGCCTTTGTTTCTGCAGAGAGAGAAGAGAGGCCAAAGCCAGACTGCTCACCTCTGGGGAGGCTGGAGACCGCATCAGTTTCCCGAGGCCAGCTCACCAAGACCAGAGGCCCAGGTAAACTCATGTTTGGAAACCCGAGTCTAAGCCACACTCACGCTTTGCTGAAAAGGTCCAGGGCCTTTTTTCTGGAAGGGAAGCTCAGGAAAGTAATAGTGGTCGCCCATGAATTCTGGGGTCTGTGAACCTGATCAGCACCCTCCCCTTCCTCTGATCTGCTCCAGTAGGCCCTCCTTGGCCACTGGCCTTAAAAGACGCATCCAACATGAGGCATTAAGTGCACTTCCTGTCAATTCATGGGGTGGGGTGACTGGAAACCTTGCTGTCTGGCTAGTGTTCTTCTGGGAAGCCTGTCATCCCAGCCCCCTAACAGCACACCCAGTGTTCCCAGTTCTATCAGCATGATGCCTCCCCTTTTTCTCCCCTCGGGAGGAAATGATCCACAGGGCAGGAGTGGAGAAGGGGAGGATGCAGAGAGCTGATTAGGAGACCAGTTCGCTTCATTGCTATCCAGTGGATTTCGACTCAGAGTGGCCCTACGGGAGAGAGAGCAACTGCCCTGAAGGGTTTCCAAGACTGACATCTTCATGGAAGCAGACTGACACAACGGGTGGGTGGGTTCAAATGGCTGCCTTTTGGTTAACAGCAGAGTGCTCAACCACTGCGCCACCAGGGCTTCGAGACCTCTTAAGATGGGGGAATGAAATGCCCACAGGGCCAGTGGGGACTTACGCTGTTTATCCAGCTCATCCTAAATTGATTTGTTTTCTTGGTCAAGGGCAGTGGGGGTGGGGGTGACAGCGCTGCCTCTCAAGAGACTGCTGTCAGTTGCCCTTGTTTGTTTTCACAGCCCTGACCCTGTCCTCACATTGTGCCACATTGCTGCTGTCCATCGCTGAAATCCCACGGCAGACACCTGGGCCATTCCTTGCTCTGAACCCCAGGGATGATGTGCCAGCGAGCTTGTCTACGGCCCCAACTTCAGGAGCACCGAGCCTTTCTTATACCAGGCAGGCGAGCTGCCTCGGCTTCAACAGCAAGCCTGCACCTGACACTTGGACAGAGGAGACTGGCCAATTGATCTGTAAGGACACAGATGGTTTCCTGCATCTAAGACTGGAAGGTTCTAGAGTGGAAGGATGAGCAGCTTCAGAGCCACCACCAGCAATGTCTCTAGAGTCACCCTGCTGGGCTCAGGGAGCACCAGTGACTGCCTCTGTGGACTGATCCCCTGGATCTCCCCTCTCTGGCTCTGTGGGCAGCTTTCTCTCTCTACAGCAGGGCCGGGGCCGGGAGGGGCCCAGACACCAGTCCAGCAGTCACCTCGCTCCAGCTCGGTCACCCTCTGCAGCAGGGCGTTCAGGGCACTCTCGGTCTTCAGCCGGTGCGCCGAGGTCTCGTTGTGCAGCAGTGATTTCTCGTCCTGGAGCTCGGCCACCTTGCTCAGCAGCTGCCGCTCCAGCTCCCCCAGCCGCCGCTGCAGCACCTCTCGGAAGTCACTGGGGAGCACAGCATTGGACACATTCCCTCGGAGCTGGTGCTGGGGGTGGGGGGTTAACACAGAGGGAGAAGTCAAGCCAGCAGAAAAGACACCCAACTGTGCTCCCACCCCCTGGGGTCTGACCTCACTAGGCGATGATGCTCCCCAAATACCAGTCCTCAATCTGCCAGTGGCTCCCATGGGGGCATGCCACTGGGGTTTTTGTTTGTTTGTTTGGGTCTGGGGAGGATTTTCCACGTCAGGCAAGAATGCCTCTCCGACAACATTGTGAATTTGTGACTCACCTTACTCCTCGCAGAAAGCTGTTTTTCTTTTTTCTAAAAAGTCAAAAATGTCCCCCCTCTTCTTACTAAAAAGAATGCTAACCAGCACATGTAATTCTATGTAGGGCCAAGGCCAAAACAGCTAGGATTTGGAGTGGTGGCGGCTTTTGTTAAACAAGCAAAACAAACTCAGACCCAGTGCCACTGAGTTGATTCTGACTCAAGTCGATCCTGGAAGACAGACTAGAACAGATCCATTGGGCTCACAGAACTGTAAATCTTTAGGGAAGCAGACTGCCAACCTTAGGCTGGTAGGTGCACAGCCTTGAGCTTAACCAAAGTGCCACTTAAACAAATGGTGCTCCAAATGGGAAAGCGTCCATCCAGAAATCAAACAGTCCCTACGTCCCAGTATGGCAGGAAGGTAAATAGGCAGGCATTTGGAGATGCCACCGCAGACCTGACTGCTCTGAGTTTCAGAAATCTCTGTTTCAATGTGGTGTTTAAATCCTCAGTTCCCTTTTACCCCTCTCCCATCCTGCTGGAGCTGAGGACATTCTGCTGCTGCCCAGCAACGTGTCCTTGGCAGGCCATCAGCCCCTCTCTATGTCTAAGCGTAAGGAGTCCTCATGGCATGATAGTGAAGGCACTTGGAAGTGAGCTGAAAAGTCAGGCATTCAAACCCATCAGCTTCTCCTCAAGAGAAAGATGAGGCTGTCTGCTCTCATAAAGATCCACAGCTTCCAAAATCCTGTGGGCGTGATTCTACCCTCTCCTATAGGGGTCACTGATTTGGAATCAACTCCACAGCTAGGTTTTATGGTTTGGGTTTTTTTTTGCTTTGCTTTTATGTGTAATCACTCCAAACTGTAGAGTGCAGATCACAGACACCCCATCCTAGTTGTTGCCAGAATTAGGATTAGATAATATGCCTGATGCATATTTAGTGTTTAAGAGCTGTTGGCTTCTATTAATCATAATGAGTCAAGGGATGTGCCGATACTGGGAATGCTGTATTTAGCATCATACCCTGGGAAATTCCTCAAAATAATTTGGCAATGATCCCCACCTATCATTTAAACCGAGCCATGCTAATAAGTATTCTGATCACTGTTATCAACAGAAAAGGGGCGGCCCTGGTGGCGCTGCGCTCAAAGGTGGGCTGCTAACCAGAGGTTGTGGGTCCAAAGCTTCTCAGTTGTTCTGCAGCAGGAAGAGTAAGCAATCTACTCCTGAAAAGATGGAAACCTCCTGCCGGAGGGTCGATTTCAACTACGGCCAATGCAATGGGCCAGAGTGGAACTGCCCCGCAGGGTTTCCAAAGACCCTAACCTTTACCAAAACAGACCGTCTCACTTTTCTGCCCTTGAGAGAGAGGCTGGTGGGTTCAGGCCACGACCACGGAAAGAAGACAGCCTCGGAAGAAATCACCGTGTGGAACCCGATGGGCTTTGTCACACGGGGTCGCTGTGAGATGGAAAACGGACATGATGGCACTCACAGCAAGGAGTGTAAGGAGTCTGGGGTGGGGTGGAAGGTCAACACCGGGAAGACTCCCCGCCCTGAGCAGTCCTCTCTCCAGAGTGCAGAATCAGGGCGCCTCCTTGCAAAGCGACCTGAAAGCCGCCCAGGGGCCGGGCACAGGCAGCACTGGAGTCCACCTGCCGACCCTGCGCGGTCAGTTCGGATCCCACGGCCGGCCCTGGGAGGGCGTGCGGTGCCTTCAGAGTCCCTCGCACGTTCGGGCTCAGGAAGGGCGGGGTGCCAGAGGCTCCGGACCCGTCTCAGCAGTGCGGCGCTGGGCGCTAAAGGGTTCCTGGGCGCAGCCGCTCTCGGGGCTCTGTCCCAGCGCAGAGGCTTAACCCTTTCCGCCCAGGCTCGGAAGCTGGGAAGTTTCCGAACCGAGCCCGGTGCTGTGGCTGCGGGCGTGCCGCCGTCGAGTGGACCCCGACTCACGGCGGCAGAGCTGAACTGCTCCATAGGTTTCACTGGCTGTCATCCTGACGGGAACCGGGCGCCAGGGCTTTTATCCCCTCGGAGCCACTACACGGTTGGAGCTGCCGACCTCCCCGTTAGCAACAGAGCACCGAACCTCAACCCAGACCCCTTCCCCAAACTCGGCTCTGTGCGCCGACCAGGGGGCGGCCCGCCACCCTGTTCCCACGCCCCGCGCTCCCCGGGCCCGCCCGCTACCTCGAGGCTCTCCAGGCGGTCCTTGAGCGTCTGCAGCGAGCGGCTGAGCTGCTCCACGACGTGGCCCGGGTCGCGCGGCAGGTCGCCCATGGTGGCGTCCTTGCCCGCGGCCGCCCTGCCCGGCGCCTTGCCGCGCGCCAGCCCCTCGCAGCGCGCCAGCTTGCCCGTCAGTTCGCGGATGGCCTCGCGCTGCGCACCCAGGGTCTCCTTCTGCTGCACGACGGTCTCGCGCAGCTGCAGCACGGCGGCCCGCAGCTCCTCCTCGGGGCTCGGCGCGCCGCCCTGCATGGGCGCCGCGGGCAGCGGGCAGCCGGTGCGCGCCGCCTCCGGGGGCAGCGCGGTGCACACGAAGCGGCTGCCGGGCGCCGGGCCGTCCTGGGCTGCGGCGGCCACGGCGAGCGCCAGGCCGGCGGCCAGCATCGCCAGCATCGCGCCGCGGGGTTCAGCTCCGCATGGGAGGCGGGCAGCCGTCGGAGCGCCGGCGGTCAGAACCTCCGCAGCCGTCAGCCGCGCGTCTGCTCAGCGCGGTGCTCCTACTCCGCCGGCGCGCGCCCTTTCTTAAGTTGGGGGAGGAGGGGCCGGCGCGTGGGGAGTGTAGCGTCGCGAGTTCTGATTGGTCCTGCCCGGCGCGCGTCACGCAGAGGGCGGGGCGTAGGCGGAGCAGGGCGTGGGGGGGCGCGGCGCCCTCCTCGTTGGCGCGGCCGGCGCAGGAGGCGCGAGTCGGGGCTCTTGGGTGGCTCTCCGGAAGGGGATCTGAGGTAAAAGCCGGCTCCACCTGACTGGCGTGGGCGCCCCTCCCGCCTGTTCAAGCACGCGGACGTCCCGGGCAGGCGGAGGAGAACCGGGGCTCCCTGTGGTGACCCTGGTGTCCCCAGCAGCCAGCACGAAAAGGAGACCTCTTCGCTAAACGTTCGCTACAGTCTGAAGGCCGACGGGCCACCCCAAATTCACAAAGGGGGAAGAGGAGCCCCAGCGGTGGCAGGAAGTCCCCACGGCTGGCGACCTGAGCCTCTAAAGGCAGGAAGGCGTTGCGCGACGGCCCCCTCAGGAAAGGCAACACTTCCACGCGCCCCACCCCTCCCCCCTTCCAGCACTCCCTTCCAGGGAACTCAACTAATTCAGGCGCCCGCCCGCGGGGACCAGGAAAGGGCGCCAGACGCTGAGGGGAAGGTGAAGACACTAGGGCCACCAGGCCACGAGCAGTGGTCGTGTATGTCCAGCGACAGTCCTGTGGTGGGGGCTGGACCACCAATCAGACCTGGGCTTGATGGGACTCATGCCTGGAGTCACTTGCTGCCCACGGGCAGCCCCGATGGTCAGGCCTCTCCCAGGGGAGACACCTGTCCCCAGACTCTGGGAGAGGACAGACAGGCCCAGAACCAACCCCCGAAGAGCAAATGCATTGGGAACTCAGCCTGAGACTCACATAGTGGTTTCGAGAGATTTCAGGGCCCAGCTACAGACTGAGCTGGTTTACTGCACCTTCGAAATGGAAAATCTTTCTTTATTATTTTTCCAAAATCCCCTTGCAAGGTCATTAATCACATTATCCATTACAGCAGAAACAAATGGATTTGTCACTTGTGCACGGAAGCCCGGTGGATTCTGCCAACAAATCGTATCAGAATGAATGAAAGGATGATGCTAACATAAAAGATGGCAGGGATTCTTCTCCAGCAACCTAATCCTGACCTGCTTTGCACTTCAAACAATTGCTTCCGTTATGTAAACAGCGGTGGGATTTTCAAGGACGGTGTGGTGTAATCACCAGAAAAGTTCGATTTTGTGGGGGGGGGGGGGGGATCTCTTGACGGTTCAAAAGGAGAGCCAGGAAATCTGGTCTACACAGTTCCCAAAGCAGAAGACAGTGGACACGATGCGGCTCAGGTAAGATCTGGGAGAGGAGATACAGAGGGGAAGTTAGAGACTGTTGGTGTGTACCTCCAGGAGGTAGCAGCTTCACCCTGAGAATATGACCTTGATCTGAATCATTCCTTCTGGATCTTTACTTCAGCTCCTGAACCCCTAAAGTCTGAATTACACACACATTACAATCATGAATGGGATGAGGTTTCCAAGCACTTTAGACAATGTTCAGATTTAGGGGATCCCCTAAGGCACCAATCCACCCATCTTCAGAAGGAGCCAGTTAAGGATGGGAATTTTCAATGTCCTTGTACTCGATGACCTAGATGGCTCTTAATCAGATGTGACAGTACAACCACAGCATATATTATTGTTCCTCTCATCCTTTCTTCATACAGATTGATGTGTCCATGGTCACCAGCACTTCAAACACAGGCCGGCTCCTTGAATGATGGAATAAATTTAGACTTATTTTCAGAATTCTCATTCCTTCCTGAACAATATGTCCCCGAATAGTTACTTGTTGGTTACTCAAAAGAGATTCCAATACAGAAAGCAATCGGTGAAATGAACAAATCCCAGATGGGAAGATCCGAGATGTTATTATCTTGGAAGCTAGCCTAGTTAGAGTGCTTAGTTTAGAGGCTATGCACTGTATAGTAAAACAAACAAAAGCCACTGCCATCCAGTTGATTCTGACTCACAGAACCCTATAGGACAAAGTAGAACCTCTCGAGGGTTTCTGAGGCTGTAAATCTTTAAGTGAGCATACAGCCTCATCTTTCCCCTCAGAATGGTTGGTGGGTTTGAATTGCTGACCTTGCGATTAGGAGCCCAGTGCTAGGGGTCCTATGCTGCAGAGGGTTTTATTTTATCACCCCGGTGCAGTGGGAAGTCTGCTGGCTTAGGAATGAGGGTGGTAAGTCCTAACACCCCTCTGTGGTTAACTAAATAGTCTGGGGCAAGTTTTTTTTCTCTCTGGATCTCCATTTTCTTGTGGTAAGACTAGACTCTCCAAATTCTCTTTCAGCTATCCCCAAGAGCTGATCCTTTGAGAAATAAAAAAAAAAAAAGAATCACTGCTCAGCCTGATGTTTTTCCCAGGACTTGTTCTTCCTGTATGTATTGTGAACCACTCTTGTATAGTCAAGGGTGAGTCTGGGGAGGTGGGATAGCTATGTATAGAGCAGGTCATCCTTCACATTAGAAGATGTTGCCATGGTTGAAACAGGAGGCTGACAACATGAAAGTTTGCCCTCGGTTTACTCATAGGACAGAACCCTCATCTACCTGGAAGAGCCTGAGGATCTGACTCATGCCACCCATGTGCCTATGTGAGTGGCAGAGACCAGGGCCCACAGATTTGCCTCCACTTGAAAAGTCGTGCGATTCTGCAGCTGTGAATCAGCTCCACTGAAGCTCTTAGTGTAACTGATGCCGCAGCATAGTAGCCACCCACTCATTCACTTTGTCTCCTGGCTCTCAGGTCAGCTGTGAGCCCAGCCTGGACTGAAAACCGTGTGCTGGGAATCCTGATGAGCTCATTCCGCCTCCATTTTATTGCCCCATCTGTTTGGTTCCCTTGTTCTCACATGCATTTTTATCTTGGTCTTCTGGGAAATGTGCTAATTTCCATCATAGTGTCAGAGAATCCCATCTTAGCCCACCTCGAATTTCCGGCTCACTTCTCAATTCCCCTGGGAAGTCAAGAGTGAGGGTGTGACTTGGTAACACCAAATCCAAGGACAACTTTCTGTAGCCATGACTCAGGAGCTGTCCTCGGTGCTGAATCTCAATTGGTAGGTTTGTTGGTGTGTGTGTGTGTGTGTGTGTGTGTGTGTGTGTGTGTGTGTGTGTGTGTGTGGTAGTAGTAGGATTGAGGTGCGGATCCAATACTATTTGGAGGCTTCAGAGAACCCCGACCAATAACCATTTATTCCTAAAGTTGTAAGACCCTTGCCAGAGTGGATTTTCCACTAGACTGATCTCCATGGTAGAATGGGAAAAGTTTGCATTTTGGAGTCTTGGTTCACATCCCAGTGCATGAGCTCGACACCCGACCTTGAGCTAAAGGCATAACATCCCTGAGCCTCCATGTTCCTATCTCTAAAATCAAAGCTAAATTGACCACAAAGTATTATTGTCAGGCTTGAGTGAGATAATGTATGTGAACATGTTTGGCATAAAGCAGGTGCACAATAGATTCTAATTGTCCTTTTCTCCTCCTTTTTCTCCACCAAATTCAGAGTTAGATTATAGATATTTTTAAAAATGAAGTTCAAGAGTTCTTGAAAAAGAACAAGCTGACCCATGGAGGAAGCACAAGGAAGGAGAACTTAGGGAAACTTGTTAGTGTGTCAGGAAGAGAAAGATTTCCTACTTGGTGGACATTTTCAAAAAGATGAAACCCTGTTATTCTGAGCTTCAGTCAGAGGATTCCATCAAACTGAACTATCTAAATGACACTTGACTGTGCACCCAAACCCAACTAAAGATTGGGAATAATTAGCATTTCAGTCATTCTGAGTTTGCATCGCTGTGGATCCCAAAGGGATATAAGCCCCCTCAACAAAGCAAATGTTCTTCAGTGCATCTGGGTTCTTCTTGAATAACATATTTCTGGTTTAATTTTGGGAGCATGTGATATGAGACATCAAGTTTCAGGAAATGTTCCTGTACAAGTCTAAGATTGTATGAGACCGGAGAGCCATGATTTGGGGAATCAATTGTTAATGTTACTCAGCGGATTCCAACAGACTTAAAAAGGGTGGGGGTGGGGCTTTGGATAACACTTTCTGATTTCAAGCAGTAAGAATATGTTGCTGGCTACACTGGGGATATTACCTTAGCTTTTAATCACAAAGGCTAGTAGTCTGGAGTAGGGAGAGGAGCTGGAGGAAGGGACCTCATCAATTTGATCTGCTTTGCAGACATCTTCTAAGAATATATGTAGTCTCCATTTCTCTGTATTAGGAAATCCCCCAAAAAAGTGCTTCACTCTCATTCAAGTTACCAGCAATGAATGGCTTGTATATAACAAAGGCTTATTGCACAGTAGTTCCTTGTGATTTAGGCATGAATCAGTGAAAGTGAGAGCTGCAAGAGATTTTTACAGAATTTTGAAGTCTATAACCCAGTTTAAGAAGGCTACTTACCTATAGCCATATGACTTTTGAATGTTCCAGGTATAGAGTTCTGATCTAAACTATTCAGTTATCTCCTGAAATATCTCTCCAGCTGTGCCAAGCTAGAATTCCAGTCACCTAGTCCCTAGTCAAGGGCTCTTTTCTCTGCACTTACCACTCCCCTCTAACTTACTCCTTAACCCATCCAACTTCTTGGATTCCTCTTTCAATCAGCTTCCTTGAAAATTAATATGACCTCTTTTACTCCTTTGCCTCTTTTTTGACTCCTCTCTTTCAGGACGGGGGCACACCCATCCTGCCCAGGCCCTGGAGCCTGAGCTTCCCCTCAGGCCTCTCTGTCAGGGTGCTCTTTTGGGACTTCCTGCTGTTGGCCCCTGGGATTTCATGTGAATACCTGAAACTTCCCTTTTCTTCATAAAGTTATTGGATTACAAAAGTGCTTCTAACACATGAATTCTTTCAGTGTTTCAATAAAAGAACAAGTATTCCAAACCTGAATGAAAGCCTGTGGAGGGTAGAAATTTGGGGAAAGGAAAGAGCTATCTGTGGGTTTTTATTTCATGGGGTAGGAGGGAGGAAATGGGTTGAGTTTTAGGTAGCATGAGTACTGGAAGTCCCAACATACACGAGGAAATGAAACAACCTAAAGGACAATTTGAGCCATGAGCTGATTAAATAATACTGTGAACCCTGGTAGTTTAGTGAGTTATTGGTTGGTATCTATAAGATCACCAGTTCAAACCCACCAGCCTGGCTTGCTAGTCCCATAAAGAGTTACCATCTCAGAAACCCACCAGGGAAGTTCTACCCTGCCCTATAAAGTCACTATGCGTTAGAATTGATGATAGCATTAGATGTTGTTTCTTTGTTCATTTTGTTTTTGGTGGGTGTACTAATCAGATATTATGTCAACAAGGCACTCCTGGCTAGGGGAGGAATTCAATTTGTTAATCAAGTGGTAGCTTGACGATGCCTTCTTTGGATTGTGTCCTTCTTACAAGAATAAGATAAATGGAACTTCCCTCTCTTTCTCTGCCCCTTTGCTTTCCTTTCTGTTCAGACTCTGCCTCTAGGGGTGGCCCCATGTGGGCCTTTTGACCCTGAGTGCTGTCCATACCCTACCATGCTCTCACTGCCCTTGGATCCACGTGATTCTGAAGTTACTGGCCTATAATTTTCCTGCTTCCCTGTTCACCTTTCTGCATCACTGACTGCAGCTACATGAGACTGAAGCGCATTCAACTAGCATGGGACTTAAGGATTTGAGTTGGACTCAAGAGATTCCTTTCTGATAGATAATTACTTCTTGCTATAAAGTTCTTATGAACATAAAAAAAGAAAATTAATATGACACCATTTTGAATGACCCCTTTCCTTGTCGTCCTCCTGTAATATATTGCACTGTTCCCATGGCAAGCTGGGTCCTTTTTATTATTATTATAACTTTCCATTGTTGGCCTCTGTGATAGTATATTCTCCTCATTTTCTTCCTCGCTGTCTGGGAATTTCTTTTTTTTTTTTCTCCAAATCTTCTTTCACCACACATACACATGTCTGAAACTGAGCTGTCCTTAGCCCTCACCTTTCTCTCACTCCACTCACAACCATAATCATTTCATGCTTCCTGTTCTGGTCTCTATGTTAGTGATCCTGTCTCTGATCAGTACAGAACTACAGGACTCAAGAAACAAATGACATGCTAGACATTCCAAGGTTATACTGCCAGCTCTTCAAATTCACTATGGCCCGCCCCCCATCTCAACGCATTGCTCACATTCCTGTCTCTCTTGTCTTCCTCCTGCATTCCCTGCTTCTGAGATCATGTATGCTTTCCAAGTCATCCACATTCAAAACTTTGGAGTCATCTAAACCTTCTCCACTTTCTCCAAAGTCATTGAAATCCCAGTCTGTTTCTAGGTCCTAACTCTACTTCTGTATGTCAACTCTATCCTCACTGGTACACTCTCATTATTCCTGATCTAACCACATATTCAGTTGTCTGCTAACTGTACTCTCCAATTGTGGTCTCACACTAAAACAGTGGTTCTAAACCTTCCTAATGCCGCCACCCTGTAATACAGTTCCTTATGTTGTGGTGACCCCCCCCCAACCATAAAATTATTTTTGTTGCTACTTCATAACTGTAATTTTGCTACTGTTATGAATTGGGTGACCCTCGTGAAAGGGTCATTTGACCCTCAAAGGGGTCGTGACCCACAGGTTGAGAACCGCTGCACTAAAGCATATTACTCCTCTGCTCAGAAACCTTAAGGATTCCCCCAGTCAAATTTATAATCTCTTTAGTCTCCATCATCTGCCCTCAACTTCCTATTTGAATGTGTTTTCTGCCATATTCCTTGGTTTACCCTTTACCCCAACCAAATTGAACTCTGTGATGCTTTCATACATGACCCACACTTCCCACCCTCCAGGTCTGGATGGGGGTATTTTCTACATGTGGAGTGTCCTTTCTTTTCCCTCTCTTCCAGAATCACAAAATCCACTCATCCATCAAGGCTCTGCTCATATGTGACCTCTTTAAAAAAATGTACCCTGATTCTATCCCATCTGGTGTGATCCTACAAAGGATAGTAGCTCATTAAAAAAAAAATTCCTTTGGTTCTCTTATCACTTTTAGCTCTTTGTTATAAAAGTGTGATGGAAGTCTTTGTACTGGATACAGCACTTTGGTACTGTGGGTGATGAGGTGGGCTGTCGTTGTGAGGTGCCACCTCCTTGGTTCCAACTCATATTGATCCTGTGTGCAACAGAACAAAACACTGCCCATGCCTGGTTTATCCTCACACTGTTGCTATGTGTGAGTTTACTGTTGCAGCCACAGTGTCAATCCATCTCACGAAGAGTTTTTCTCCTTTCCAATGACTCTCTATTTTAGCAATCATGATGTCCCTCTCCAGGAACTGACCCCTCCTGATAACGCATTCAAAGTATGTGAGACAGAGTTTCACCATCCTCTCTTCTAAGGGGCCTTCTGCTGGGATTCTGTGGGAGAGATGCAAGAGAGGTTTTTGCTCAGCAGTTTTGTAGGAAAGAGAGTCACTGCATCAGGCTGGAATTTCTATGAGGAAGTTGGGATTTACATTAGCCCTTGACATGAATAATGGGTGGGGATAGGGGAGTTGGGAATTGTTGAGTATCAGGAGGAAAGGGCAAAAAGTCATTGGAGAAAAAACAGGAGGTGTAGTTCGTAATATCTGACTTTTAGCTCTCTGTTCCAAATCCGTTCTCTGTTTCCAAGGATACCTTAACATAAATTTATCTCGCTTCCAGTGGATGTCGTTCACCTATCATCCAGAGGAATTCTGTTGGCCAGGCGACCTGAATAGCAACTTGCCAGAACGAACAAAGCGTGAGTAGCACCGATGTTCCGTTTTTATTGAGCAAAGGAAATTGGGAATTGGTGTCTGAAATGTCTACATATTCCAGACTTTCTGAAATCCTCCCATCTGGATACCCAGATGGAAGTGTCACAGACGTGGAGGGGGCGGGGTGGTGGGGGAGAACTGGCATTTTCCTGTGGGCTCTGTAGCACCCCTCCATGGGGACTGGGGTGCAGTTATAAGAAAGAACAGATCTCTCACCCAGCTCTATCAGAAATTCCGAACTCGCAAAGTCATTGAGATTAAGAGAGGCAAAGCTGAAAGGAGTTCTCCCAATGACATTTGTCCTGTAGACACTAGGCTCGGCACTGTCTTGAACTCTGAGCTAAGATTCTGATAGGTCTGTCCTCTCAGCTGGATCCCTTATTCTCCTTCGAATTCTAATGCTCTACCTGGGATAGCCTCGTCTCCATGAAATGAAAGGTGGAAAGAAGGCTTGGTGTTTTAGATGGCTGATCAGAGAGGAACTGTGCAGAACCAGCCTCCATCAGGGCAGTGCATTCTTCTAGGTTCCAGATGCCCCGTTGGCTATCCCCAACCCGTCAGCCCACACAAAGTGAATCCAACTCTTGATGTGTGTTGAGCCTTTTGTTGCACAGGTGGTGGCGTGTTCCATCCAGACCTTCTCTTCTGCTGCTCTGTGATTCAGCCCCGCTAATGAACAGCCCATCTGGGTTGAAAGGGGGGTGGAGGACGTTTTTCTTTAAATATAGGCTGCCAAAATCAATCAATTCTCCGACGAAGATTGTGCTATATTTCACTCCCCCACTGCACTGGCTCCCAAATGGGCTTCATTAGGAAGCATTTAAGAACCTTTAGAAACAGCATCTCTGGGAAAGTGATACTGTACATAGATTGTTTTATTAAGTCCAGCTTCCTGGAAACTACATAAGGGAGTAAAGGGGTTATGAGAACAAAGACAAATGCTGTATTGGAGTCTTGAGTCTTAGGGCTAGACAGAGAAGGTCAATTTAATACTCCAAAACAAACCAAACAAGGCAAGAGAAAAAACCTATCCTGGTCTGGGAAAGCAAGGAGAATTGAAGTCAATGTGTGTTGGTTTGGGTTAAAGCTCTACCTTCATTCACTATCTTTTTATTTATTGTATTTCATGCTTTTCCTTGTCATCTTGACACTACAGAGGATTCTCTCAATTTCCAAACTCCATAACAAAATAAAAATGCATTAAGGATGTTACTTGAGACTGCTGCTGATGTTCTTCTGGTTGTTAATCTTTCTTTTAAACAAATCAGTCTTCATAGGAGTCCTGCTTTGAAAGTGACCTCAACTAAGAAGCAGAGAGAATGTGTGTGCCCACTGGGGGCTTTTTCAGGGCCATGGGTGGGGTGGAGAGACTGGCATTTGCTTCCCAATTGAAATCCACATTAACCCCCAAGTGATTCCACACATACAGCTCATGATGCTTCAGATCTTTCAAAAGATGATGCTGGTGGAGTAAACTAGCTAGGAAATAGTATGACACCTGATAATAAGAGATATTGTTAGCTCTTATTATTAAGTGATTAAGGCCTGGTAGCCCAGGGGATTGCTTTTTAACTGAAAGATCAGTAGTTCAAACCCACCAGCTGCTCCATAGGAGAAAGATACAGTGGCCTACTTCCATAAAGGGAGACAGTCTTGGAAACCCTACGGGGCAACTTTACTCCATCCTACAGTTTGCTTTGAGTTGGAATCAACTTGATGACAGTGGCTTTTTAAAAACTTAAGTGTGGTTTTGTTCACCTCTTTGGTGCTTGGCATATTATCAGTGCTCAATAAATAGTTGTAAAAATGTGCTGTTGTATAAAAAAAAAACATTATTCCCACGTATAGGTGGCATCCTGTTTCAGAGCCAAAGTCTCCAAACTTCTTGATCCAAGATACTTGATGGCCTACTTTGTTTCTGAAAACTGCAGCCGAGACAATGATACTGCATTTTAAAATATATGTTGGAAACGTTTATGTCCAGAAAAAACCAACAGATGCAATAGCCTTCCCAATTTGGGCTGCTTCTGGGGGCATGACCTAGTCCCAGAGAATGTTGTTGTTGTTGGGTTCTGTCTAGTCAGTTCCAACTCATAGACATCCTCTGCACAGTGAGATAAACACTACTCAGTTCTGTGCCATCCTCACAATCGCCCATTGTGGCAATCATTATATTAATCCATCTCGTTAAAGGTCTTCTTTCTTTCTTTTTAAACTCTTTTCTTTTTTAAACTTTTAAATTGAACTTTTAATGAAGTTTTGCAGGGTAAATAAGTTTTCCATTCAACAATTCATACAAAATTTGTTTCCTCTCAATAATTGCAATTCCTACAATGTAATATTGTTTATCCTATGTCCTCCAGGCGTTTCCTATTTCCATTTCACCTTCTTTCTTAAGCACTCTGAACTTGGCCTTTGGGTAAATGCTGCCAGTTTGACTTCAAATGGATGAAAGCCATAAGTAGACTTCCTTTGAGAAGAGAGTGCCTAACAGAGCCTGGACCTGAGAAGGCTTTTCCACAGTGGTAAGCCTTAGCCATTCTCTCCAGCCTCATTGTAATGGACATTCCTTATGGAGCCACTGCCACCACCCAAGCCACATAGAAACAGACATGTGAATAAACCCTGCAATAGGACTAACACGAGAAATACAAAGTCAAGGGAGTGAGAGCATTCATTCATTTCCAGCATCACCTGCGTCCTGCTTGCCGTGAGTCTAGAACTATAATATTTGCTTTCAGCACAACACTTGAGGACTCTTCCGGCTGACCTGGGTTGGACAAGAGTAATTTCCAAAGCCCCGTGGATTGTTGTTAAGGAGGAGCTCTAATGGGTTTGTTTGTCCTTTTAGTCCAAACTAAAGGTGACACCACTGAAATTGTGTTGGATCACCCATCAGTACAAGCACATGCCTTCAGAAGGCTATTCTGACAAATCTGTAGCAGAAACGACTTTGTCAAAAGAGATCACACTGACCTGCTCTGTGATCAGTAGCCAAGCTGACAGATGGGAGAAGAATGATGTCGAAACTCAGTTTCACAACATGCCTTATTGTTGGAAGAAATGAAAAACAACCAGGAAAAGAATCATGGCAGAATGACGGGGAGACAAACTTTCCCATCTCTTCTAGTACCTGTAGAAGGACTACGAGATGTGATTTGAGGATTTCTGTCTGTGAATTAAGAACTCATAGGTCATGTCAAGTAGTTTTAAGGATACAAAAGTTCAGCTTGCCCCTTCTTAAGTTATGTCAGCTTTTATCTCAACTCCAGATCAGAACTAAAATTAATTAAGAAATGGATTGTGGAAATGAATCTTACTTTTTATGTCATTACCCCCCCCCCATCCATTATATAAAAAATAAGTGATGTCAGGAAATCACCATCCACTGGATGAAAATCAATTGTGCTATGGAACATCCCCACCTTTAGAAGTCTACCAGTTGCAGTTGAGCCCATTCTAACTCACAGAGACCCCACGTGTGCACACTAGAACAAGGGTTTCAAGCCTGTGATGTTCAGAAGCAGACCCAAGGCACCTCTGGATGGATCCCAACTGCCAACTCTTCAGTCAGTAGTCAAGTGTTTAACTGTTTGCTCTACCCAGGGAGGTTTAGGCCAGTAACAAATCATTTGCCTTTCATGTTGCTTCAGCAAACTGCTTATTTCCTAAGTTCCTGATTTCTCTAGCAAAGTTTTACTATCTTCTCAGGTTCTGATGTTTTTAGGAGATTTTAAAAATTCAGCTTTTAGTTTTCAGTGAGAGGGTTGGGTCCAATAATGTAACACCACCACTTCAAACTCTAAAGAAGCTCAAGTCATTGAAACAATTTGGTGGCAATAGGGGTTAGGCATTGGGCTGCTACACAAAGTTGGTGGTTCAAGTCCTTGAGCTGCTCCAATGGAGAAAGAGGAGGCTTTCTGCTCCCGTAAAGATTTTCAGCCTCTGAAACCCCCATGTAGAGTCTCAATGAGTCAGAATTGACTCAGTGGCAGTGGGATGATGATGATGATGAGGTGAGTTACATTAAGAAGGTAGCAAGTGAATGGAGTGATGAGTGTGTGACGATGTGAGACTTCAGAATTTCTTCCTGCTCTCTCCCACTAAAATTTACCCAGATACAAAAAAAAATGATTAAGCTGAAGGGAACTTTAGATATCATTTGGAACAACTCTCAGATTCCCAGATTTCACAACTGAGAATATGGAGATCCAGAAAGATGAGGAGACTAGCCTAATCCCACACAGCCATCATGGCAGCACTAGAATGAAGACTTCCTGACTTCTTCTTGATATTTCTTTGCTGAATCCTTCCTCCATGCCCTTCTATATGAGTCTATGTATGGAGGAGTGTGCATACCATGAACATGCAGGACATACCAATGACCAACGAAATAAGAATGGACCACTTGTCCAGGCCAACATATAGAAGGGTCCACATAACCCATGATTCTCTTTATAGGGAGTATCCAGAAAAAGGCAAAGAAAGAAAGAAAGAAAGAAAGCAGGTTTCTAGTTGCTGGGAGTTGAGAGTGGGAAAGGAGATTGACTGTAAAACAGGCACAAGAGATTTTTGGAGGAGTGATGGGCATATTCTAAAACCGGATTGTGATGATGGTTGCACAAATATAAACTCAGCAAGTTTACAAACAATATTTGAATTGTACGTCCCAAAGAGAGAAGGTCCTCGGCGAGATGGATTGACACAGTGGCTGCAACAATGATGAAGATGGTGTGGGACGGGGGCAGTGTTTGTTCTGTTGTGCATAGCGTCACTCTGGGTCAGAACTGACTGGATGGCACTTAATAACAACAAGTTATAAACTAATTCACCTGGTTGTTTTTCATTTTAAAGACAATGACACCACTAGTAGTTAGAATGTCAGGTGCCCAGGACTGCTGGTAGACCAACAGTTTTACCCAAACATGTGTGTACATGATATAACATGAATTGGTGCTTCTATACATGAGATCATGTACCTGAGATCACATTTTTGTGCACATGGGAATAATAAAGCTAAATAGCATACTATATAGATTTATATTTGTTGCTGTTAGGTGCTGTCAAGTTATTCTCACTCATAGCAACTCCTAGTTCAACGCAGTAACACTGCCGCGCCCTGTGCCATCCCCACAATTATTTTGTCTGAGCTCATGGTTGCGGGCACTGTGTCATTTCATCTCGTTGAAGACCTTCCTCTTTTTACGCTGCTCCTTTTCTTTACCAAGCATGATGCCCTCTTGGGATTGATCTCTCCTGATAGCATGTCCAACGCACGTAAGATGAAATCATGCCATCCTCCATCCTAAGGAGTATATAGGTGGACAGATATATCAGATGAAACATCAGTGTGCATTCAAAGTAAATTGTACATTTGAGAGGACATTTATTTAAAAACATCATTTTATTGGGGGCTCTTACAGCTCTTATCACAATACATACATACATCCATTGTGTCAAGCACTTTTATACATATGCTGCCATCATTTTCAAAATACTTTCTTTCTAATTGAGCCCTTGGTATCAGCTCTTCATTTATCCTTCACCCTTCCTCCCTCCCTCATGAACCTTTGATAAATTATTATTATTATCTTCATATCTTATATCGTCCACTGTCTCCCTTCATCCACTTTTCTATTGCTTGTTCCCCTGGGGGAGCTGGTTATATGTTGATCATTGTGACCAGTTCCCCCTTTCTCCCCCCACCTTCCCCCTACCCTCCTGGTATTGTTACTTTCATTATTGGTCCTGAGGGGTTTATCTGTCCTGGATTCCCCGTGTTCCAGCTCTGACCTGTACCAGTGTACATGCTTTGGTCTAGCTGGATTTGTAAGGTAAACTTGAAAATTGTATGTGTCATTGGTGCTATATTGCACCCTGACTAGCTCATCTCTTCCTTGTGACCCTTCTGTAAGGGAATGTCCAATTGTCTACAGATGGGCTATGGGTCTCCACTCCACGCCCTCCACCGCCCCCCCCCCCGTGCAATTCACATTGATATGATTTTTTTTGTTCTGGGTCTTAGATGCCTGATACCAGATCCTATTGACACCTCGTGATCACACAGGCTGGTGTGCTTCTTCCATGTGGGCTTAGTTGGCCACTTGTTTATCTTCAAGCCTTTAAGACCCCAGACGCTATATCTTTTGATATCTGGGCACCTTCAGCTTTCTTCACCACATTTGCTTATGCACCCATTTGGTCTTTAGCAATCCTGTTGGGAAGGTGAGCATCACAGAATGCCGGGTTATTAGAACAAAGTGTTCTTGTACTGAGGGAGTACTTGAGTAGAGGCCCAATGGAGATGACATTTCCAATGGCCTCTCAGAAGAATTTAATATAATTTTAATCTAGGAATAGCCATCCAACACAATGCAAACCAAGCCCATGACCATAGAGTTAGTTAAGATTCACAGTGACCCTATAGGAGTAATAATTCAAATAAGCATAGACATCCTTCCTCCCTCCTGAACACATGACCCGGATAACCTGTGTCCTCCTCTTCTTACTACTTGCATCCTCAGGAAGAATAAGACAATATCCAAGTATCCCAGGTGCTCCTCGTGGTTAACACATGCCAATTTGTCCTGGGACATTTCCAGCTTAACCAAGAGGATTATCTGAAATACAGTAGTTTGAATAAAACAACAGAGAAAATAACACCACCTCTGAGAAAAGCACATTGGGTAAAGATAGAGACATGTTAAAAAAAAAGAACAAACCTGACTTGCTTCCACCTCAGCAAGAGGCCAAGGGTAGGACTTGAGTTATGTTAGAACAAAGCCACTAGGAAGAACAGATGTGCAGGTCTCAGCCATTCATGTGGACCTTGTTATGGATTGAATTGTGCCACCACTGCCACCCCAGACTCAAAACACTTATAAATCTTACCTCTGATGACTAACCTTACCTGGGAACAGGTTATCTTTGATATGCTAATGAGACAGGAGAAGTGTTAGGGGCATGCTTTGAGTCAATCTCTTTTGAGATAAAAAAGAGATGAAACAAGTGAGTGAAGCAGAGATGAGGGAAGAAAGGTACCAAGCCAAATGAAGATCGCTCCGGAGCAGAAGCTCAGAAGAGACAAAGGCCTTCATCCAGAGCCTTCCCCTAGGACCGGCACCCTGAATTTGGACTTCTAGCCTCCTGAACGATGAGAAAATAAATTTGTTTGTTATAGTTTCCCACATGTGGGCCTTCTCTTATAGCAGTATCAGATAACTAAGCAGAATTTGATGCTTTTTTTCATAGTTCAGTAAAACTGATCCTAACCGAACCTTCCTGACAAAACATAGAATAAACCAAGTGCCTAAACCTGTAAAAGTAGTCCCAGCTTTTCATGCCATGCTGTCACTGTGCCTCACACACACACCAGCTTATGTACTCACACATCCATTCTCCCTCTCCCTCCCAATCCAGTCCCCAAACATCTGGAAGATGAAGAGCTTCAGGAGCTCAAAGGGCCAAGAGAGAGCAGCCAGCTCAGAAATGCTATGAGGTCCATACCCGAAACTCCTGTGCTTATGTGATGTCAAAGTTAGAGGATGTTTATAGTCTGGCAAATCAACCCGGTTTAGAGGTCTGAGCGATACCAGAGCTCTGGTATAACTGATTTTTAAAAGATTGAAGTCATATCTACACAGATGAACCTCAACCCTACCAACAAGTATGTCAGAATCACCTGGGATTTAATTAGTCTGCAGTCAGGGCGGTGAGATATGCTATTGTTGTTGTTGCTGCTGCTGAGTATTCCAGGTATGTCTAATACATAGCCAGGGTTAAGCCATCTCATCAATGCTAATACCATACTACCTCTGTGCCTACAGCATTTATCCTACCCTACGCGATCTCATTCCCTCCCATACTGTGCTCTCTGTCAGGAGAAAAGCAGGTCATGGGTTACATTTAAAATATTTGAATATTTGGATTTTTTTTATATGGAGCAGACCCAGCCTAAATTTGGGACAACACCAGGAGTTGGGGGTATTTCTTCCCTAAAACCCCACCATTGCCAAACCTGCAGTGGGTCACATAGTCCCTGGATGAATTAAAATATGTCAGTCAGTCAATGCAAAGAAAAGAAATTCTCTCTCTCTCTCTTTCAGTTACACACATAATGCTTTTATAATTATTCAGAAAACTCAAACTCACTGCCATTGAGTCAATTCTGACTCAGAGCAACCTTGTTATTCAGAGGTAAATAAATTAAAAGTGAACCATTTCCCCTCCCTGCTCTAATGCAGCTCCCCTGAGGTAAGTGACATTAACAATTGAAAGTATATTTTTCTGTACATTGCATTAAAATACATATGCACATGCTCGTACATGAACTCCTACATAGCCTCGATTTGTTCCCTTCCTTCCTTCCTTCCTTGGTTATATTCAGGAAACAGGTACTGGTGTGTGTTATTCTGTTTTGCCATGTGCCTTCTTCACTTGATCTCCATCATGAGAATCTCCGTAAAACCTAGTGTATTAAATGCCCGCCTGAAGCCTCAGGAAGACGGCAGTAAAGGGACTCCCAGGGGCATGAGACAGGCACAAAGAGACTAGGTAGGAGGCCAAGAACCTTTGTAGGTTTGAGCTGGAAAGCAAATGAAGAAGCTGAAATGTCTCAGGGGTCAGGAGGAATGAAAATGGTCCCTGCTTTCCCAGACAAAACCTCAGGCTTGTTCAGGAATTGGAGGGAATCTAAATAAATAAAGAGGAAATAACCAATCCATTCCTGTCAGATCGATTCTGACTCATGATGACCAAGGTCTTAAAGAGCAGAACCACTCCTTGGGGTTTTCTTGGCTGTAATCTGAACAGAAACAAATGGGCAGATCCTGGGCTAGGTGGGTTCAAAGCGCCAACTTTTAGGTGAGTAGCCTAACAGAAACAGCTGGTGCCACCCATGCCATCTAGGGGCCTCTCAACTCAAACTCACTGCAACTGCCATTGGGTCCATTCTGACTCTTAGAGACCCTGTAGGAAAGAGTAGAACTGCCTATGGGGGTTTTGAGGCTGTACATTAAAAAAAAATTTATTGGGGGCTCGTACAACTCTTATCACAATCCATACATCCATCCATTGTGTCAAGCACATTTGTACATTTGTTGCCATCATCATTCTCAAAATATTTTCTTTCTACTTGAGCCCTTGGTATCAGCTCCTCATTTTTTCCCTCCCTCCCTCCCTCACAAACCCTTGATAATTTATTAAAAAAATTTTTTATGTCTTACACTGGCCGGTGTCTCCCTTCACCCACTTTTTATGGGAGCAGAAAGCCCCATCTTTCTCCCTGGAAAGCAGTTGGTGGGTTTGAACTGCTGACCGTGTGGTTACTAGCCTCCTATGTAACTCACTATGCCACCAGTGACCTTCCTGGGGACCATAAAACAAGCTCACTGCCATGGAGTCACTGCTGACTCATGGAAACCCCCTGTGGGTTTCTGAGACTAACTTTTTTACAGGAGGAGAAAGCCTAGCCTTTCTCCTGCAGAGCTGCTGGTGGTTTCGAACTGCCAACCATGCAGATTGCAGCCCAACTCATTAACCACAAGAAACTCTGAATCTTCAACTTCCACTCCCTGATCTGAGCAGTGGGTGGCTGCCCCAACGTCATGACCCAACTGAGGATGGAGTGTGGGAAGTACTTCTCAAACTTGGGCCACATGAGAATGCCCTGGAGGGTTGATTAAAACACTGAGTGATTTAATCACTCACCTCCAGAGTTTCTGATGCCATAATGGTGCCTGAGAATTTGCATTTTTATCAGATTTCTAGGTGACACTCATACCAATGATACAGAGACCACTGCACTATAGATCATCTCCCTGCCTCGAGACCTAGACACATGAGCTCAGGAGGAGGGTGCAGCCACCTCCTACCTAGAAAACAGAGAAGGCAAGAACACATGCATGCTGGTAGATCTCTGATAGACTGACAGAGGGTTGGGTTCCAGACCACCCCCATAAAAGGAATACTAAAAATCACATGCATTTTCCCCCTGCACAATATAAGGCTATGTTGATGCTCTACCACATGGGACCCAGAGACCCAGAGTGAGCACTTGCTGTTGGGGGAAAAAATGGTGCCAATAGACTTGCTCATTGCTGAGTAACCCAAGCCATCAACTAATACAAACTAGGACATCTTCAGAGCATAACAAAGCTAAGGCAATAAAGTGAAGTGTGCTCATACCTGAAGGCAGACTGATTAGGGACACGCTCAGCCCCTTTCCCAGTCAGCTCCAAGAACATCCCCAGCCTAGAATGTTGACCACTAAGGTAGACGGTTGAAAAGTTCATCTCTGAAGATTCTGAGAAGCCACCCACCCCACCCCAATAAAAGTACCATGTATTCCTATTGATAGTTGAGGACCAGTACCCCCAGGAAGGCTTCTTAATATTTTTATTGTGAATTGGGTGAAGGTTTACAGAGCAGATTAATTTTCTACTCAACAATTCAAGCACATTTGTTCGTTCTCATTGATGACCATCCCTACAATTTAACCCCACTCATTCCATTTCCTCTCTCTGTTTTCTGTTTCCATTCCTGTTTCTTTTATAACCCTTCTGAACTTTGTTCTTGGACAAATGCTGCCCTTTTTATCTCAAATGGTTGTTTATTCTCAGGTATATGTACCACCCCAGTGCAATTGTTTCCCTTATAGATCTGCAAAGATACCTAAGGCCCATCATCTCACGGTTCCACCGGTTTTTATCTAACCAGTAAGCTCGGTCTTTCTTATGAGTTTGACTTTTGTTCCACATTTTCTCTGACTCTATCCATGACCTTCTAATGTGATCCTTTTCAGAGAAGTTGGTGATGGTATCCAGGCACCATCTAGTTCTTCTGGTCTCAAGGCCACCAAAACTGGCTTTTGAGTGATCCATTTGTCCGTTGATCTAATGTTTTCCATTTATTTTCAATTTTCATTACTCATCTGTCCTCCAGACAGGGAAAGACCAATCAGTACATCTTAAGTGGTTGCTCACAGACTTTTTTTTTTTCGCTCACAGACTTTTAACCCCCTAGTCAGTACTCTCCAAAGTAGGCTGTAGACCATTTTGTTTGTGGATTATGTTATGCCAGCAAGGAATTTTTCAACCTGCACAATGGAACCTTCTGGGAAGGTTTTAAAACCGCACATCATAGGACCCAAGGCATTTAATTCAAAAGCCCAGAGGTTGGGCCCTAGCATTTGTTTAGAACTCTCTAGTGAGCCCTGGTGGTGCAATGGGTTAAACACTGGACTGCTAGCGGAACTATTGGTGGTTCAAACCACTAGCCACCCTGAGGGAGAAAGCTGAGGCAGTTCTTTCATGTAGATATACAGCCTTGGAAACCCTGTGGAGCATTCCTCTGCTATCTAGGGCTGCCATGGAGTCAGTATCAACTCCATGATGCTGGGTTTGTTTGGGTTTTAATAGGGAGCCCTGGTGGGACAATGTTTACATACTCACCTACTAACTAAAACTGCATTGTTTGAACCTATCAAGTGGTTCCAAAGGTAAAAGTTCCTGATTATTTGCTCCAGTGAAGATCACAGGTGAGAAAATCCTATGTGCAGGACCCCTCAGTCACAAGAGGTCTAAAAGTCCACCGCCAGCACCTAAAACCAAGGTAATTCTCACGTAGAGAGAAATCACCATTCAATAAGCCACAGGCAACAGACACAGACATACCAAGGGACTTTCTATTACTTTCCTATTAGCTGTGCTAACAGTGAATTATCACTAGGTATTTGTGGAAGCACTGTTATAAAAGTCAGGGACCAAAACAAGCAGAAAAGGGGAGAGTATTCAAAGGAAGGGAAGATTGTGAGGAGCAGAAGAAAACTTCAAAGGCACTCTAAAGTATAACTTCACAGAGAGAAGATACTACACCCACACCAAAAGAATAGGAGGTTTCAAAAAGAACCCTCAAAGAAGACACAAAAGAGCTCCTGCACAAGGAAAATACTGTGACAGAAATAAAACAGTCAATAAAAGGTTTGGAAGTTGAGGAAATCCTCCTGAACACAGAACTCAGAAGGAGAGAGATACATGTAGAAGAGAGAAGATGAGAAAATTAGAACACTTGCCCAAGGGATGAATCCAATATCTGAATAAGAGATATTCCAGAAAGCGAGGAGAAAAATAAGTGGAGGGAGACTTATTAAAGCAATCATTCAAAAGAATGGGTCCCAAAGTTGGTCAGTGGCCACTCTGGGCTGGGTGTAGGGGTTGGAGAATGATGACAAGTGAATATAAGACATGTGTGGGGGTTAATAGAAATGCACTAAAATTATATAACCATAGTGGTTTCCCAGGTCTTTAACCATACTAAAAACCAATGAGTTGTAAAATTGAATCAAATGAGATTTTGTTTTTGTTTCTTAATGTGTGTAGGTTATATATTTATACGAATATTTTATAAAATCATCCCAAGAACTAAAGGACATAGCTTGATGGGGCCACCAGGAGCCCAGCAAAAACAGAAACACGCTGAGGCAAACCATGCCATTTCAAAAGACAGAGACAAAGAACAGTCCTGGGAAGCAGAACATGCAAGGACATGAACAGCTCACGCTTGGAGGGTCAGGAACTACACTGGTGTCTTTCTCAGCAGCAACACTAAACTCTACCCGGCTGTGGAACAGTGTCAGCAAGATTCCGGGGGAGGCGGGGGGAGATGACTTTCAGCTTAGAATCCGACTGTGAACAACTTTTCAGTCTTGCATAAGGATAAACTAAAGAATGCACTCTATGCACGTGAAAGTTGGACATTGAATAAGAGACCATAGAAGAATTCATGCGTTTGAACTGTGGTGCCGGAGAAGAATATTGTAAGTACCAAGGACTGCTGAAAAGACAAACATCTGTATTGGAAGAAGTAAGGCCAGAGTGCAAGGATGGCAAGACTTCGTCTTTCACACTTTGGACATCTTGTCAGGATAGACCAGTCCCTGGAAGAGGACATCATGCTTGGTAAAGTGGAGGGGTGGCGAAAAAGAGAAAGGCCCTTGATGAGATGAACTGATACAGTGACTGCATTAGTGGGCTCAGGCTTAGGAGCAATTCTGAGGATGGCACAGGACCATGTAGTGTTTCGTTCTGTTGTGCATAGGGTCACTATGGGTCGGAAATGCCTGGATGGTGTCTTAACAACAACAACAACGAAGAACAACTGCAGTGTTTGGGCTAATGCCCAAGTGAATACAGACAGATGTGCAAACTCAACCTTGAAGGCACACAACACTGAACATTCATTTCACTGAGAAAAAAAAGTGCAAATCACCTGCGTCTGGAAGCTGGTGGTCAGCTAGCCAGCAAGCTCTGCCATTGGGCTGTTCTGCAGTTTTCTGTTGGTTTTTGTGTACCCCATGTTTCTTGTAAAGTGGGTGTCACTTTGCTAAATGGTGCCCATAATCCAGAAAAAGAAAGCCCAGAGTTAGTTTACAGATCCAGGGCCACGGAGACAACAGTTGATAGGTCCAGGTTCAGATGAAACAAAATTCAAACTCATCAAAGGCACTGCCACTGAGTCAATTCCGATGGAAGTCATTTGGTGGGTTTGCATTTTGTTACAGCCTTGGAAATCCACAGGGCCGGTTGTATCCTGTCCTATAGGGTTGCTATAAGTTGTAATCAACTGGGTACCCAAAGACCAGCAGAAAAGAGCAGAGCACCCCTGAGAGGGGAGGGGAGACTATTATCTGGTCTCTCTTGCTAGGAAACCGCCAGCTTCAAGCACAGATAATTTGCATTTTTGTTCAAATCCTGACTGCATCACTGTGAGCCTCATTATTTGGGGGGTAAATAACCCCAAGGAGACCTGGTGGTACAAAGGTTAAGCATTCGGCTGTTAACCAGAAGTCAGTGGTTCCAACTCACCAGTCATTCCTCGGGAGAAGATGAGGCAGTCTGTTCCTGTAAAGAAACTCTATTGGGGCAGTCAGTTCTAGTGCCTCATGGGGTCGTTGTTACGAGCTGGAGTTGACTTGGTGACAATGGGTTTGGAGTGGCTTTGAGTAGCTAACCTCTGAGATCTAATTTTCTCTCCCGTAAAATAGAATAAATAGCATCTTGTCATTGGGTTGTTGTGAAGATTCATTGAAATACTGTCTGTTACCTACTGGGCATGGTACCAAACAGAGTGTTGTTAGTTGCCATTGAGTCTATTCCAGCTCCTGGTGATCCCATGAGTGCAGAGCAGGTCAGCTCCAGAGTCTTCGAGGCTGTGACCTTGCCTTCCAAGGCCCTTCTGGGGTGTGGGTTAAACCACATTTCTCAGCTGACCTGTTTGTGCCACCCCCAAATTCCAGCACAGTTTAGTACTCACTATTTATTACTAGTGACGGCTGTAAAAGTGAAGAGTGATGTCATTGATTAATTTGGTGGTTTCATGAATACCTAGGACTTGCTTTGCATGCTCAGAGTTAAGTTTGCTTATTACCATGCCATCCCCCCATCAGAAACCCCCATTCTGTATTTTCCTTCATCCACACTAAGGTAGATTTTTCATTCTACTCGTGTTCTTTTGAGAAGTGGCTTAATGCCTTACATCTCTCTCTGCAACTATTTCTGAAATGCAGTGCCAAGGTCTGCAAGCCTTCTCCGTTCTGCTTCTCGTTAACATTTTATTTATGGTGCCTGGGAAGTGATTTCCGTTTGCAGGGCAGTAGGTGTGAGTCGTCTAGACCAAGCATATACATCAAGAGACAGGCAGAGCGGGAGCTGGATTTAGACGAGGATCCCACACGCTAACGGCTGTCCCTGATGTTGGAATTGGTCCTTTCCTGCATTGCAACTCTGCTAAAAGCATCTCAAGCAACATTCCTGGTCAGCGCTGCCGAAGCAAACCCAGTTACAAATTTCTGGTGTCAAGAGTTAACAAAAATACCCCATACAAGAGGACACTGGAAAATAGCATATAAAAAGGGTAAACATCTTCTCAAACTGAACACACCTATGGAAACAGCACATGGTTAAAAACAACAAATCACGACTAAGACCCCAGAAGACCTCCTTTTTGCCCTTTCAGGTACTTCTAACGAACAAGAGAAACTCCTATCACGACTTGAACAATTTCTTATATATTTTTTTGTTTTCTTGTGCGTGGTGTGGTGACGAAGTGGGTTGGGCGTTGGGTTGCTAAGTGGGGCGGTGATTTGAAACCACCAACAGCTCTGAGAGAGAAAGATGAGGCTTTCTATCCCTGTAAAGAATTACAATCCTGGAAACCCACAGGGACAGGTCTCCCCTGTCCTACAGAGTCACTATGATTTGCAGTCAACTTGATGGCAGTGAGTTAGAGCGTCGTCTTTCACCCGACATGCCATCAACACGAGCCGTTGTCAGTGTCTAGTTTGGGCATGGGAACCTTCTTGTACATGAGTTTTGCTGCCCAAACGGATGCCGCATCATAGGAGCTGCCTCTGTTCACTTGAATAGACAATGCTCGTCCCCCAAAGTTGTTTTTACCATTCGACACACCCACCACGAGTGCATGAGGGTTTGAGTTGCTCAATACCTCTGTCACCCTTGGGATGATCAGTCTTGTTACGGTTGAAAAGAGTACTCCAGTGAACGTGGAGATCCACTGATGGAATAAGAAGATGAGTCTTCCCCCTCAGTGAGATCACCGGTGCGTTCTGAGACGGTTGTGGCCAGGCACCCCTGGACAGAGAAGAGTGTGGTACTCCTGCTCTCCTCCTGGATTTCTATCTCTTATTCTAGAGAAGGGCTGCCACCTGGGGTCTGTGCATGAACACGTGCATGTTAAATTGGGTATCTCCACTCCCTAACTGCCCTCTCAGTAAACACCCACCAGGTACCAAGCTCAGTCTCAAGGAAACTTAGTCTCAAAGGAGCCAGAATGCACACTGTTCCTCTAAGCTGAACAAGACCACAGTGGCCATGGAAGTCACTGACCCATAGCTCCACAGGGTTTTAAGTGGCTGATTTTTCATAAATAACCTCTAGTCTTGCTGCTGGCACCTGTGCGTGTTAACCATCTGCCCAACTCAGTTGTTAGCCAGAGCTGTCTTAGTCATCGTCACATCTCTAGCACTGAAGATGGTGCCCAGCCCTCACCCCCATTGTGCTCTAAAGGAGTGAGTGGCAGGCCTCGGGGCATTTAGTAGAAATGAAAACTAATCAACCCAACTGCCATCAATTCAATTCCAATTCATATTGAGCCGATTGGACAGAGTAGAAGGCTCCCTAGAGTTTCCGAAACTAAATCTTTACCGTGGACATAGCCTCATCTTTCTCCCAAGAAGCAGCAGTTAGCGTCCCATGGTGTAACCTACTATGCCACCAGCGCCTGTTAGCAGAAAGGAAAGTCAGCTATAAACCACTTGGGGTAATTACAATTCTGGTCAATGAGGTTCAGAAAGGGAATGGAAATGTCTCCTTCCAGTGCTGATTCCTCCTAAGCGCGAAGGACCGTAGTGTCCATCAAGTACTTGGGGACAGGTGGACTCGCCCCAACAGAAATGAGATGCAGCACTGACCTTTAAAGATGTGCTTGACGTGGCTATGGTTGGTGGGACTCAGAGAGGGATTCTGACAAAAGGTCAACTTAGCAATCAGGGAGGGGAAGTGACTCCCACAGAAAGACAGAGCGAGTCAGGACCCTGGCTCAGATGGGCCCCTGCTACCAAATAATTCAGGGTGTGAGTGCAGCTTTACACACATAGCCTGAAGGTGCTGGTCACCCACATAAATAAACCATCTTCAAGCAGGAGGCAAATGTGGACACACCATCCCGGTATTAGCCACCATCACAGCACCCCACAAGCAACTTATTGTGGTTAGGTGCCATTGAGTTTGTTCCCACTCACAGCAACCCCATGGACAACAGAATGAAACACTGCCCGGTCTTCCTCTCTTTTGATGACCCTCCACTTGAACTGACATGATGTCCTTTTCTGGGGACTGGTCTCTTCGAAGAAGAGAATCTTGTCATCTCACTGATCTGGGAGTGGACCATCCAAATCACCATGTTGCTGGGCCTTATTCCCTCCTGCCTCCAGGGCAAGATCCCTTCTGATCTCTCCCAGCTTCTGGTAGCCCGAGGCATCCCTTGGTCTCTGGAGATGCATTTTCTACAGATGTCCTTCCCCCATCTCCCTGGGTCCCTTCACCTTTTTCAAAAGGATACCACTCAGATCATGTCAGGACCTGCCCTACCCAAGTATGACCTCATGTTAACTGACGCCATCTTCAAAGACCTTTCTTTCCATTAAGGTCATGCCCACAGCCAGCAGGGATTAGGGCTTCAATGTATCTTTTGGGAGGACACAATTCAATCCCTAATAACGTCCTAGAAGTGACAGAGGTAACATGGTCACCTCCATAGTCTGAGAAGACCTAGAATAGTCAGAGATAGGGAATCAACTCAACAGCAGTTTTATGACAGCAGTCATAATTGACCTGGTGATCTTTTTCCTGGAGAGGGACTCAGCTGAAGATGGAGGAGATGCGGAGACTGAGAGGGACACTATCTCAGTTGGCTAGCACGCATCACCAGGAGTCCATCCTTCAAGCTAGGACAGCTCTGAAGGGCTGCCTATGCTCTGGAGGTCCCTGCAAAATTGGCCAAGGCCTTTGGGGTAACTGCATCATCATCTTTCATCCCTCAATTCCTGGGAACTCTCACTCACTGCCATTCTGAGAGAGAGTCCATTCTGGCTCACAGTGACCCTATAGATCTCTGTGAATTCTTCCCATGCAAGTCTCAGAGCCTCTATCCTGGGGCTGCTGACTAAGACAGCTGAGCCCAGGAGGATCCAAGAAAGCTGACTCAGAAGCGGGCTTCTGGTGTTGGTACCCCCAATTGACTGGGATAAGGCATTTGATGCAGAGGGAGGTATGGTACCACCCAGCTGCCATAGCAGGACAATTGTGGATCTAGCAAAAGTGATAGTCCATTCTGGTGACAAAATGATTGTTGTTGTTAGCTGTTATTGAGTCAGCTCCTGACTCAAGGAGAGTTAATGCTCAACAGAAGGATAGCTTGCCGGGTCTAGCACCAGCTCCAGGATTAATTGCAAATTGGATCCTTGTGGTCCATAAGGTTTTCATTGACTGATTTCAGAACTGGATCACTAAGCCTTTCTTCCTAGTCCATTTTAGTCCAGAACTTATACTGAAACTTGTTCTGCGTCCAAGCAACATACAAGTATTATGACAGAGGGGTGGTGGAGGGCCATTGGCTGGGAATAGAACCCACGTCTCCCACATGGCTGAGGAGAAACCTACCCCGGTTCTCCGGCTGCCTGGACATCATACAGACAATGAAATAGGTTGGTTTCCCTGAGCCCTACTCATGCCTCGGAGAAAGACCATGAAGACTGAGTGTGCAGGGCAGAGGGCCCTGTGACAGTGCAGAGAGAGACTCATGCTTTCTGAGGCCAGAAGGCAAGAATGTCAGGCTGACTTCACTAGAAGAGGAGCAGCACCCAGAGGGAAGGGTTCGCACCGCATCCTGTCTGCGGTATGAGGTTCATTCCTACGAAGTGAGCTGGGGTATCTGAACCAATGCAGGGAAAACCAACGTCCCAGACTCCTCTGATGCCCCTGATTCTTCAACAGGGCACCCCTTTGCTTGGAAAAGGTCAATGGGGGCACTGTAGAGCCTTTCCAGGACAAGCACATTCCTCTGGGAATGTGTCCATCTCTCCCCCTGCTGGCAGCACTATGGAAACAGTATCATGCAGCCTAGAGGGGAGAGTGCAGGCCCGATAAGGGATGATGCCACTGTCCCCAGGAAGAGCTGAGGACCCAGTCCCAGAGGCCAGTAGGCACTTAACTATCAGTATGCTGATGGGTTGGCTTTGAAAACGCTGGGAGGAAGGCTGCATGTCTCAGGCTACATTCATTTCCTGGTGAATTGGACCTGGACAGCGATGTTGGCCAGGGCCCAAAGGGCAGGTCTGTTTGCAGAGCCAAAGGCTCTTGTGCTCCACTCTTCACTTTGGGGATGTTTTTCACCTACAGGAAACTTCCGACCTCAGTTTACTTTCAGGAAATGCCCCCTCCCTTTTTTGACTCACAATCACTTTGAACATGAAGTATTTACCAGAGGACATTTTCTCTCCTAAGAGGATTTAGTAAGCCTATTGTTTAAGTTCTCTCTTTCAGAGAAAGCTCTGTGCCATATCTTTCCCAGGAATAAATTTGCTTAATTCTTACCTTCCTGGCTGGTGAAAAGGCTCAGATAGTGTTATAACTTGCTTTTCATTACCTCACCCTCCTGGCAGGACCATGTGATCTCTTGCCTTGGAGGGGCCCTGGTGGCACAGAGGAGAGAGCTCTCTGTTGCTAACAGAAAGGTCAGTCTTTTTTATTTTTAAATCATTTTATTGGTGACTCATACAGCTCTTATAATATATACACTCATCCATTGTGTCAAGCACATTTGTTGCCATCATCATTTTCATAATACATTCTTTCTACCTGAGCCCTTGGTATCAGCTCCTCATTTCCCCCCTCCCACCTTCCCTCCCTCATGAACCCTTGATAATTTATAAATTATTATTTTTTCATGCCTTACACTGAAGGTCAGTCTTTTGAATTCATCATCAACTTCAAGGAGAAAGGTGAGGCAGTCTACTTCCATAAAGACTTATAGACTATGGGGCAGTTCTACTCTGTCTATAGATTGGAATTGACTTGATGGCAGTGGGTTCATTGTCCTTGGTATAACATAATACTCTGCCATCATGTGCTGGTTTTCAGTCATTTCCTATTAGTTAGGCCCTGAGTAATGTTTGCATTTTTTGTTGGTTTTTTTTTTTTACCAACTAGTATTTCAGACCACATCAATTCATAATACCCACACTGCCTATGACTCCCTGTTGTCCTAACTTCTGATTTGCACATTGTCTGATTCACATACTTCTGTACTCATTCAACCCCTACAGGTTTTCTGAGATTGTAAAGTCAGGGTAACATCCACACTGAGACCAATGCCAGTTATCTGCCCCTGAAGTTCTTGACCCAAAGAAATGAGGAGCCTTAGCAAGACAGAATCAATGAGCAAGCGGAGGAGTTTGGTAGATCAGGGCCAGCCGGCCACTGTCCACTCTCACAGTGAAAAGCTAAAAACAAAAAACAAAAAAAAAATCACTGCTACTGAATTGAGTCAAATTCATAGTAACCCTATAGAACTGGGTAGAACTTCCCTGTTTGTTTCCAAGACTGTAACTGTTTATGAGAGTAGAAAGCCTCCTCTTTCTCCAGCAGAGCAACTGGTAGTTTCAGACTACTGACCTTCTAGTTAGTAGCTGAACATGTAACCACTCCACTCCAGTAGGGCTTTTCAGTACAAAGGAGAGAGTCTTGAACTGAACCGTGTGTTCCCCAGTTATGTGTAAACTCAGCTAGTGCATGATTCTCGGTACTATGTCACTATCCTCCATTTTGTGATTTGATGTAATTATCCTATGTGATATAAATCCTGACTGCTTTGATGTCACTGAGGAAGGATTGGTGGCATTTATGTTCCTATTAACAATCTGTGATATGCAGATGACACAACTCTGCTTTTTGAGAAGAACTTGAAGCACTTGCTGGTGAAGATCAAGGATTGTAGCCTTCAGTATGGATTACAATTCAATGTAAAGAAAACCAAACTCTTCACAACTGGACCAATAGGTAACATCATAATAAATGGAGAAAAGATTAAAGTTGTCAAGGATTTTGTCTTACTTTGAAATACAATCAATGCTCCTGGAAGCATCAGTCAAGAGATAAAAAGACCAGTTGCATTAGGTAAATCTGCTGCACAAGACCACTTTCAACTGTTGAAAAGCAGGGATGTTACTTTGAGGATTAGGGGGTGCCTGACTGAAGCCATACTATTTTCCATCACCTCACATGCATGTGAAAGTTGAATATGGAAGACCAAAGAAGAATCGGTGCATTTGAATTATGGTACTGAGGAAGAATATTGAAAGTACCATGGACTGCCAAAAGAATAAATATAAGGATGGCCAGAATGCTCATTAGAGGCAAAGATGGCAAGACTTTGTCTCACATACTTTGGGCATGTTGTCAGGAGAGACCAGTCCCTGGAAAAGGACATTATATTTGGTAAACTAAAGTGGCATCAAACAAGAAGAAAGCTGGATTGACACAGATGGACTGGACTGACACAGTGGCTATGACCATGGACTCAAACATAGGAACAATTGCTTGGACGGTGCAAGACCAGCCAGTGTTTCCTTCTGTTGTACATAGGATCACTATGAGTTGGAACCAACTCAACAGCACCTAACAATAAAGGCACATTCATGAGACAGGATACAGTCTACCCAAACAATTTACAGGATTAGGTTATATCTCAAATCAACCTCTTTTGATAAGAAAGATTAAACAAGTGAGCAGAGATCAGAGGGACATACGTATCCCCAAGAAAGAAGAGCGAGGAATAGAGTGCTTTCCTTTGGACCCAGTGTCTTTGCACTGGGAACCTCCTAGATCCAGGGGACATCTGATACCAAAAGACACAGAGATCAACGAACACCAAACCAACAAATGTTTAAAAAAGACAAGGACTTGCCCTCAAAGCCTGCACAGAGAGAAAGCCTTCTCTTAGAGGGGGCGCCCTGAATTTGAACTTCTACTCTCCTGAACTTTGGGAGAATCTATTTCTGTTCATGAAAACCACCTTCTTGTTGTATTTCTGTTATAGCACCATTAGAGAACCGAGACAAAGGTGTGTTCTGGGTAGAAAGGATGCCGTGGGAGCCGTGTCATGCTCCATCCAGAGAATGAGTGCTGGCTGCCGCTCCTGCTGCGCACGCAAGACAGCATCCTCCAGCAGAAACCAGTGCCTACATCACACAGCTCATCAAACTAGGGAAGTGCCCTGAGGTCCTCAAACTGAGTGATACCATGGAACCCACCCCTCTGGGTACACTTGAGTCCCGACTCTGCCCTGACAGATCCTGTTTGCTACTGTTGTTTGCTATCTATGGTTGTCATAGTTACGAGGTTTCATTGCCCCTGCCTCTTCCTCTTGATGTTGAAGAGGTTCATTCTGCTCTCTTCTTCCCAGGACTGAGCCGTCCATTCCCCATCATGTCATGGGCACACTCTGAGATTGCACTGCCAGCTAGAGCTTCGCTCTCACCCTTCATGGCAAGGAGGAGAGCCCCAGCTTCTTCCTTGTGTGGGAATGACCTTGACTTTCTTCCCTGTAGTCCCTTTTCACTTACATATTCTATGCCCAGCTCCGTGGCTGACAAAATCAGGGCTGGCTTTATCTCTTGAGCAATATGACATTTCAAAACACCCAGGCATCAGGTGGCCCGAGATAATGTCAGGGAAACTCAGTAGGGCTCCTCTCAGGCCCTAATGAGAAATACAAAGGAAACAAATTATGGAGACATTCTATAGAGCCTTTTGGTAAGTGCAGAAAGAGGGAGGAAAAGAATCCTATCAGTCATAAAGAGGCTCTTTGAGAGGAGAGAGTGCTATCAGAATGCCCTCGATTCCAGATTGAGTTCTGTAGGTGCGAGAACTCTCTTCTCTCCCTGTGGATTTCTCCTCCATGCAGGTCGAGGGAAAACACTGTCAGCCCCAGAAAGAATTAGATCAGCAAATGATAGCGTGTATGAGTAGTCCAGGTAGAGACGCCCATAAGCAAATTTAGTTCTTTTGTTTTGGCCCTCAGCTAGAACACTCTGTCTAAATTACAGCTTTTAACAGCATTAGTTAAGCACTACCCACATTGTACAAGCTATTCTGAAGGTTGGGACTTTTTAATTGCTCATTTCCACAAAAAGTCCTCTGAGATGCAGTACATCAGGGAAACCGAGTCCATAGAGATAGAAGGCTTATGTTGAATTTTTAAAGGTATTTTTACAATATTGTGAAATGAAGCACTTAAGCAAACAAGGCTCCTTCATAAGTCATTTTGCCCTCTGTTTTGTTTTGTAAAATGCTGTGGATTGAACTGCACCCCCCCTTCAAAATATGTGCCAAGCTGACTAGTCCAAAAGTCTCAATATTATGAATTGCCCTCAATTTTTTGATCTGATGTAATTATCCTTTATGTTATAAACCCTCACTTCTACAATGTTAATGAGGCAGGATTAGTGGCCGCTATGTTCATGAGGCAACATGCAATCTACAGGATTTGGTTGTATCTTGAGCCAATCTCTCTTGAGATAGAAAAGATATTAAAGAACTGAGCATAAATCAGAGGCACCTACTGCCACCCAAAAGAAGATACGAACCAGGAATGGAGTGTGTATTTTGGACCCAGTGCCCCTGTGCTAGGAACCTCCTCTCACTTTCATCTTTTCGCTACCGACCCACGGGTACCCTATAGGACTAGGTAGAACTGATCCTGTGAGTTTCCGAAAGTGTAACTCTCTAAAATTGTATTTATTTGCTTACTATTAAAAGGTCATTTTATTGGAGGCTCGTACAGCTCTTATAATCCATACATCAATTTTATCAAGTATATTTGTACATGTGTTGCCATCATTATTTTCTAAACACTTTCTATTTGAGCCCTTGTAACAGCTCCTCATTTTCCCCTCCCCCTATCACCCTCGTGACCCCTTGATAAATTACACATTATTATTATTTCCATATTTTACACTGACCGCTGTCTCCCTTCCCCTACGGTTTCTGTTGTTTGTCCTCACTGGGGGTGGGGGTGGTAGTGGTTATATGTTGATTATTGCAATCGGTTCCCCCTTCTACCCCACCTTCCCCCTACACTCCTGATATAACTACTCCCATTTCTGTTTCTGGATTCCCTGTGTCATGAGCTCTTATTTCTTAACTGTACCTGTGACTGGGGGTCATGATAGTAGGTTGGTGGTGGTGAGGAAGCCTCAAGGAACCAGAGGAATATTGTATGTTTCATTGGTGCTACACTGTGCCCTGGTTGACTTATACAATCCTTGTGACCCTTCTGTGAGGAGATGCCCCATTGTCTACAGATGGGTTTGGGGTCTCTACTCTGACCCCCCTTGTTCTCAACAATATGTTTTTGTTTGTTTGTTTGTGGTCTTCTGATGCCTGTTACCCGATCCCGTCGACACCTCATGATCACACAGACTGGTGTTCTTCTTTCATGTGGGCTTGTTGCTTCTCTGCTAGATGGCCGCTTGTTTACCTTCAAGCCTTTAAAACCCAGGTGATACATCCGCTTTCTTCACCACATTTGGTTATGCACCCATTTTGTCTTCAGTGATTGTGCTGGAGGGTGAGCATCACAGAATGGCAGGTTGTTAGAACAAAGTGTTCTTGCGTTGAGGCAGGGCTTTGAGCAGGGGCCCAAAGTCCGTCTACTACCTCAGTGTATTGCCACATAAATATAGGTAGATAGGCCAATGAGAGTGTAACTCTTAATAGGAGTAGAAAGCCCTATCATTTCACCTGATGAGGGACTGATGGTTTCAAACTAATAACATTGCAGATCTCAGCTCAACTCGTAATCACTACACCACCAAGGCTCCTTAGGAGTCTCTTAGATACAGAGGAAGATTGATGTCAATACACAGAAAGCTCTCCAAAGAACACTAGGTTCACAGATGGTAAAAGGAGACAAGGATCCCCCCCTTTTTTTTTTAACAATTTATTGGGGCTCATACAATTCTTATCACAGTTCATACATATACATACATCAATTGTATAAAGCACATCTGAACAGTCTTTGCCCTAATCATTTTTTTCTCCTCTTTTCTTTTTTTACATTTTATTAGGGACTCATACAACTCTTATCACCATCCATACATACACATACATCAATTGTATAAAGCACATCCATACATTCCCTGCCCCAATCATTCTCAAGGCATTTGCTCTCCACTTAAGCCCCTTGCATCAGGTCCTTTTTTTCCCCTCCCTCTCCTTTCCCCCCTCCCTCATGTGCCCTTGGTAATTTATACATCGTTATTTTGTCATATCTTTCCCTATCCGGAGTCTCCCTTCCCCCCTTCTCTGCTGTCCCTCTCCCAGGGAAGAGGTCACATGTGGATCCTTGTAATCAGTTCCCCCTTTCCAACCCACTCACCCTCCACCCTCCCAGCATCGTCCCTCACACCCTTGGTCCTGAAGGTATCATCCACCCTGGATTCCCTGTACCTCCAGCCCTCATATGTACCAGTGTACAGCCTCTGTCCTATCCAGCCCTGCAAGGTAGAATTTGGATCATGGTAGTTGGGGGGAGGAAGCATCCAGGATCTAGGGGAAAGCTGTGTTCTTCATCGATACTACCTCACACCCTAATTAACCCATCTCCTCTCCTAAACCCCTCTATGAAGGGATCTCCATTGGCCGACACTTGGGCCTTGGGTCTCCACTCTGCACTTCCCCCTTCATTTAATATGGTATATATATACATATACACACACTTATATCTTTTTTTTTTTTTTTGCATGATGCCTTATAGGTCCCTTGGCACCTCGTGATCGCACTGGCCGGTGTGCTTCTTCCATGTGGGCTTTTTTGCTTCTGAGCTAGATGGCCGCTTGTTCACCTTCAAGCCTTTAAGACCCCAGACACTATCTCTTTTGACAGCCGGGCACCATCAGCTTTCTTCACCACATTTGCTTATGCACCCATTTGTCTTCAGCGATTCTATCATGGAGGTGTGCAGTCAATGATATGATTTTTTGTTCTTTGATGCCTGGTAACTGATCCCTTTGGGACCACTCGATCACACAGGCTGGTGTGTTCTTCCATGTGGACTTTGTTGCTTCTGAGCTAGATGGCCGCTTGTTTATCTTCAAGCCTTTAAGACCCCAGTCACTATCTCTTTTGATAGCCGGGCACCATCAGCTTTCTTCACCACATTTACTTGTTCACCCACTTTGGCTCCAGCCGTTGTGTCGGGAGAGTGAGCATCATAGAGTTCCAATTTAATAAAAGAAGGTATTCATGCATTGAGGGAGTGTTTGAGTAGAGGCCCAAGGTCCTTCCGCCACCTTAATACTTGACCTATAAATAGACACATAGATCTATTTCCCCATCCTCCTATATATATTTGCATGTACATGTCTTTGTCTAGACCTCCATGAATGCCCTTTGACTCCTAGCTCTTTCCTCCATCTCCCTTGACTTTCCTCCTGCCCTACTACCATGCTTCGTCGCCACCTGGGCTAGAGTATACCTCTTCTCTAAGCAACCTTACCCTTGATCATTTCCCACCAGGCCTGCCACTCCCCCTTCTCTACCATTTGGGGTCCCATGTTTTTCCCTTGTCCCTGGGTTTGTTAACACCACTTCCTTACCCCCCCACCCCAAGTCCCCCCGGAACTGTCGGTCCCGTTGTTTTTCCTCCAGATAGTTCATCCAGCCTGTCCTATTCAGACAGACCTGTGGAGACACTAGCATGCATGAAAACAAGACAGAGGAAAACAAAGCAACAGTATACAACCAGACAACAAAACAACAAAAACAAACCACTGACAAAGAACAGAACAAAACTGTTCACAAGAGAAAAGCTTGTAGTTAGTTCAGAGATCGTTTGATGGCCCTTAGGAGCGTTTTCCAGTCCAGTCTGTTGGGGCACCACGCCCTGGCCCCAAAGTCCACTTTCAGCATTCCCTGGGGACCTTGCCACTCCATTCCCTTGCTGTTCCGCTGCACTCCCCCAGTGATTTGCCTCGGTGTGGTGGGAAGGGATCCCCCTTTTAAACTGTGAGCCAGCAGAGAAAGCAAAACTTCCCCTGGAGCCAGAGCCCAGAAGTTGGACTTCTAGACTCCAAAACTGTGAGAGAATAAATGTCTGGTTTTTTAATTGCATACACTTCTAATTTAATTTATTGAGTATTAATTTCCACGGGAGAAAGCCAAGTCTTTCTACTCCCATAAAAAGTCACAGTCAGATTCAATAAAATAAAATCAATTTGATAGCAACAACTACATACATACATCAAACAAAAACTCAAATTCATTTCCATTAAATCAACTTGGACTCCCAACAGCCCCACAGGACAGAGTAGACCGCCTCTGTGGATTTCTGAGACTGTAACTTTTCTTTTAAATCATTTTATTGGGGGCTCATACAACTCTTATCACAATCCATACATACATCCATTGTGTCAAGAACATATGTACATTTGTTGCCATCATCATCATTCTCAAAGCATTTGCCTTCTACTTGAGCCCTTAATATCAGCTCCTCATTTTCCCCCTCCCAACTCCCCCCTTCCTCATGAACCCTTCATAATTCATAAATTATTATTATTTTGTCATATCTTACACTGTCTGACATGTCCCTTTGCCCACTTCTCTGTTGTCCATCTCCCAGGAAGGAGGTTATACATAGATTCTTGTAATCATTTCCCCCTTTCCACCCCACATTCCCTCCACCTGCAGGCATCACCACTCTCACCACTGGTCCTAAAGGGGTCATCTGTCCTGGATTCCCTGTGTTTCCAGTTGCTATCTGTACCAATGTACATCCTCTGGTCTAGCCAAATTTGTAAGGTAGAATTGGGATTATGTTAGTGGGGTGGGGGGAAACATTTAAGAACTAGAGGAAAGTTATATATTTTATCGTTGCTACCCGGAACCCTGACTGGCTCATCTCCTCCCCACAACCTTTCAGTAAGGGGGTATCCAGTTGCCTACCATTGGGCTTTGAGTCTCCACTCTGCACTCACCCTCAGTTACAATGATATGATTTTTTTGTTTTTTGATGCCTGATACCAGATGCCTTCAACACCTTGTGGTCACACATGCTGGTATGCTTCTTTCATGTGGGCTTTGTTGCTTCTGAGCTAGATGACCGCTTGTTTATCTTCAAGCCTTTAAGACCCCAGATGCTATATCTTTTGATAGCCAGGCACCATCAGCTTTCTTTACCACATTTGCTTATGCACACGTTTGTCTTCAGTGATTATATCGTGAAGGTGGGCACGCATTGATATGATTTTTTGTTCTTTGATGTCTGATACCTGATCCCTTCTACACCTTGTGGTCACACAAGCTGGTGTGCTTCTTCCATGTTTTTTAAAGCCATCCACTTGTGATATCTCTGCTAGTCGCTCTAGATAATTTAGACATAAGCCTTGTAGCATTGAAAAGTATGCCTTATGCATGCATAGTGGGCACTCAGCAAATAGAAGTATAGTTGATTTTTTTCAACTGTTTATTGAGTCTTAAAGTCTACAGAGACACTATTCTACATCCTACTTAGATGAGTAGTGACTGAGGTCTTAAAAATTCATGAGGGGCCATGTAAGGCACAATTATTGGTTTTTCCCCATCCAGAGGAACTAAGAATGACAAGAATTGAAGATACATGGAAACAATTAATTCAATGGGCTAACTAATGTACCATGTAAACATCAGTTTTCATGAACCTGAGACCAGAAGAACTAGATAGTGCCCAGCTACTACTACCATCTACTCTGAAAGAGATTACATTTATAGGTGTGGATAAACTAGGATAAAAAGGTGGAACAACATTCACAGTCATTGGAAAAAACAGCATAAAACAAGTTTTATTGGTTGGATAGAGGCTGATCTGAGATGCTGGTCCTTAGTCACACTTCAGGTCTGGAAATGAACTTGCCCCATGGTTTAATTTTTCAACCAAATTATCATCAGGTCTATAAAAGGAACAATAACACTTAGGAGGTATATATACTTTAGAATAATCAACCAAAGACAAATTTCAGATGGGTTAGAAAAGAAAGAGGAATAGAAACAGGAGACACAGGGAGGAAATGGCATAAGTGATATTACATTGTGGGGAGTGCAATCAATGAAATATAACAAAATGTGTCTGAAGTGTTGAATGGAAAACTGATCTGCTCTGTAAACCTTCATCCAATTCACCATAAAAAGTTTTTAAAATCTTTGTCTTCTATTCTTAATTACATAGTTTTGCTAGAGTCAGAATTCTACTCTAATACTTTTATCTCAATTCAAGTTTTTAGGGGAGCAGACTTAATTTGCTTAATTGGTCTCACATAACTCTAAAAATATGAAATATTTCATTGCTCGCATAAGCCATTGAAGCAGATGTAGGCTTAGCATTTCTCTTCTTATCATAACTCATGTATAGTTTTAAGCTGGGAGAATCTTAAAGTTGATTTTTAAAATAACCTTCTCCTTGACTATCAAACAGTATGGCCTGATCCTTTTAGAGTCCCAACCATCTCATAACTTTGAAAAATAAAAACTCACAATCTAGCCAACTGCATAAGGAGGAAACCCATTCCCACTTGTCTACATTTGATCGAAGCTCATGAACCACACACCCAGGAGACCAGATTAAAGACCTGCAGGAGACATCTTACAGATCTTCTCAGACAGATGCTTTTCACACCTTTGCCTTTTACCTAAGGCCCACTTCACAAAGGCCTGCATGGCACTCTGCCCTTCCTCAAGTTCATGAAGTAAAATAAACTCAGAATGAGAAGGGGGGGAAAAGATGTTTGGGTTCTGACTCAGAGTTGTTAAATGATGGACAAAAAAGGAGACAATAGGTTTCTCTTTATTAAAATCTTATAGGCATATGGTGGCATATATCAAGTTCTTTCACAGAGAGTGAAACACTGTCCTATCCTGTGCTAGCCTCACAACTGTTATTTTTTTAAAAAAACATTTTATTGGGGACTCATACAACTCTTATCACAATCCATACATATACATACATCAATTGTATAAAGCACATCCGTACATTCTGTGCCCTAATCATTTTCAAAGCATTTGCTCTCCACTTAAGCCCTTTGCATCAGGTCCTCTTTTTTATCCCCTCCCTTCCCTCTTTCCCCTCCCTCATGAGCACTTGATAATTTTAGATTATTATTTTGTTATATCTTGCCCTATCCGGCGTCTCCCTTCACTCCCTTTTCTGTTGTCCGTCCCCCAGAGAGGAGGTCACATGTAGATCCTTGTAATCGGTTCCCCCTTTCCAACCCACTCACCCTCTACTCTCCCAGCATCGCCCCTCACACCCCTGGTCCTGAAGGTATCATCCACCCTAGATTCCCTGTGCCTCCAGCTCCTATATGCACCAGTGTACAACCTCTGCTCTACCCAGTCTTGTAAGGTAGAATTCGGATCATGGTAGTTGGGCGGGAGGAAGCATCCAGGATCTGGGGGAAAGCTGTATTCTTCATCGGTACTACATCGCACCCTGACTGACTCATCTCCTCCCCTAGACCCCTCTGCAAGGGGATCTCCAGTGGCCGACAAATGGGTTTTGGGTCTCCACTCTGCATTTCCCCCTTCATTCACTATGATATTTTTTTTTTTTGGATGATACCTTATACCTGATCCCTTTGGCACCTTGTGATCACACAGGCTGGTGTGCTTCTTCCATGTGGGGTTTGTTGCTTCTGAGCTAGATGGCCACTTGTTCACCTTCAAGCCTTTAAGATCCCAGACACTATCTCTTTTGATAGCCCGGCACCATCAGCTTTGTTCGCCACATTTGCTTATGCACCCGTTTGTCCTCGGCGATCGTATCATGGAGGTGTGCACCCAATGATATAATTTTTTTGTTCTTTGATGCCTGATAACTGATCCCTTCAGAACCATGTGATCACACAGGCTGGTGTGTTCTTCCATGTGAGCTTTGTTGCTTCTGAGCTAGATGGCCGCTTGTTTATCTTCAAGCCTTTAAGACCCCAGACACTATCTCTTTTGATAGCCGGGCACCATCAGCTTTCTTCACCACATTTACTTGTTCACCCGCTTTGGCTTCAGCAGTTGTGTCAGGAGGGTGAGCATCATAGAGTGCCAATTTAGTAGAAGAAAGTATTCGTTCATTGAGGGAGTGTTTGAGTAGAGGCCCAAGGTCCTTCCGCCACCTTAATACTAAACCTATAAATATAGGCACATAGATCTATTTCCCCATCCTCATATATATATTTGCATATGTACATGTCTTTGTCTAGACCTCTATAAATGCCCTTTGCCTCCTAGCTCTTTCCTCCATCTCCCTTGACTTTCCTCCTGCCCCACTACCATGCTCCGTCCCCACCTGTGTTACAGCTATACCTCTTCTTTACTAACCTTACCCTTGATCATTCCCTACCAGGCCTGCCACTACCCCCTTACCACCAATTTGGGTCCCATGTTGTTCCCTTGTCCCTGGGTTTGTTAACACCACTTCCTTACCCCCCCACCTCCCCCTATCCCAAGTCCCCCTGGAACTGTCGGTTCCGTTGTTTTTCCTCCAGATGGTTCATCCAGCCTGTCTTATTTAGATAGACCTGTGGAGATAATAACATGCATGAAAACAAGACAGAGGAAAACAAAGCAACAGTATACAACTAGACAACAAAACAACAACAAACCACTGACAAAGAACAAAACAAAACACATCAAGAAAGAAAAGCTTGTAGTTAGTTCAAGAATCGTTTGTTGGCCCTTAGGCGTGTTTTCCAGTCCAGTCTGTTGGGGCACCACACCCTGGACCCCAAAGTCCACTTTCAGCATTCCCTGGGGACCTTGCTACTTTATTCCCTTGCTGTTCCTCTGCACTCCCCCAGTGCTTTGCCTCGGTGTGGTGGGATCAGGTCAGGTGCAATTTGCACACTGTACAACTGTTATGTTTAAACCCATTGTGGCAGCCACTATGTCCATCCATCTCCTCTTTTTCAGTGACCCTCTACAAAACATGATGTACTTTTCCAGGGACTGATATCTTCCGATAACATGCCCAAAGTACAGGAGACAAAGTCTCACCATCGTGGCTTCTAAGAAACATTCTGGATGTACTTCCTCAAAAACAGATTTGTTTGTTCTTAAGGCAGTCCATGGTACTTTCGATATTCTTCACCAACACTATAATTCAAAATTTTTTTCTATTCAGTATGAATTATCTTTATTCACAAATTATTTGTTTATTCATTCAGTGGGCACACTTGAACAGAGTGTCTACTATGTGCAAGGCTCCATTCTAGAGGTGTAATCATTTTGCTTTGTTTTCTTCCCCTGGCAGAGGGAAATAATCGACCTGCTCCCCTGTGTTTCTGAGTCAGCCCTACAGGCATGAGGATTACGGAGTGCTCTGCCTCACTGATTCGCATCTCCTGTGATTGGAGGCATAATGATCCCAAATCCACTTTTCTCAACCAGGCCTTATTTTTTCAGGGAAGGCCAGCATGTGAACAAGGCAGTGAAATCTCACTTGGATCAAAAACATCTACAACTCACACTCCTTTTAAAGACTTTTTAAATGCCAGGGTATTGCTAGTGGAAATGGTTTGGCCATTCCTCAAAAAGTCAGACATAGACCATGTGGCCCAGCCATTCTGCGCCTAGATATATACCAAGCAGACTTGAGATCAAGGACTCAGAGACCTATGTGTACATCAGTGTTCCTTGCTACACAGTCACAATAGTCAAAAGGTGGAAACAACCCAAGTGTCCATCCTCAGATGAATGGAGAAACCAATTCTGGTCCATATAGACAATGGATGAACACTCAACCATACAGAGAAATGAAGTCTAGATATATGTCCTGGCACAGACAAGCCTTGAAAACATGATGTGAGTGACATGAGTCAGTCTCTAAAGGACAACTAAGTGTTGCATGATCCCCCTGATATGAATATCCTGAATAGGCAAAATTAGTTTGTACACAGAGCTCTGCACAGAGTAGACTAAAGGTTGCCAAGGCCTGGAGAAGGAGGAACGTGGAATTATTACTTAAGGAGTCCTGAGTCTCTGTTTGGGGTGATGGAAATTTGTGGGGAATGGAGAGTGGTGATACTAACATCTCATGGTGAATGCGAGTAACGTCCCTGAATTGTACACTTAAATGTGATAAAGATGATAAAATTTTGTTATATATATATATTTTACCATACCAAACAAGAAATACAAATTTTCCCCTGAAACTTGAACTTCTAGAAGGAAACCTAGCAAAGTCCCCATAAATGGTTTTGAAAGGATTACTGTACTTGGTACAATTCAAAGATGGTGGACGTTTGCCAAGGGAGCTGCTGGCCATTAGCAAGAGGCAGATGGGCTAGCCTCTGATCTGTGAGGTCAAGCAGTGGGCCAGGAGGCGGGACCCATTACCAAGTGACTTGGCTCTAAGAGTTCTGATCCCTCTTTGAAAAATGAGGGACTCGCCTAATTTAAGCCCTCTCTGTTGCACAGGGATACTCAGGAATGGTTGGCTGGTGACCCCAGAATAGCTGAGACGTAAAAATGAAAACACTTGATCTTTTCCTCCACACTCCCTTCCTTTTGCCAAGTGTCAGAGCAGAGTGGCAGGTCAGTGTCACTCAAGACCCCACAGCTGCAGGCGATGTCAGTAATGATATAAAACATGACCTCTTTGGATACCAGAAACCTGCCTGTCAGGTGAAATTCTAAAGAAGAATTCACTTGTTTTCAGTGTTCCTTCTTCCTGCCCTCAAAGGTGTCTGTTGCTCCTAAGCTAGCTGCGTGCCTTCCCCAGATCCAACAAATACGTCTCAGGTGGATCTTAGAGAGGGCACTCAGTGACTAACACATTCCAGGCAATCACTTGCATTTATTTTACAAAACTCAGACCCATAACTAGGATTCCTGGTGGTGCACTAGGCTAAGCATTGGGCTGCTAACCACAAGGTCAGCGGTTCAAGCCCACCAGTTCATCTGAGAGAGAAAGAAGAAGTTATCTGTTTCTGTAAATATTTACAGTTTCTGGGGGAAGGGTGACACAGTGGTCAGTGTAAGATATGAAAATAATTATAATTTATAATTTATTAAAGAGTCATCAGGTTGGTGGTGGGGGGAGCGAGAAGCTGATACCAAGGGCTCAAATAGAAAGTAAATGTTTAGAAAAGAATGATGGCAATACGTACAAATATGCTTAATACAATTGATGAGTGGATTGTTGTAAGAGCCCGCAATAAAATGATCTTAAAAAAAAAGATTTACAATTTCAGAAACCACATGAAGCAATTTTACTGTGACCCATAGGGTCACTGTGAGTCAGAATTGATAGCAGTAAGACTCAAGTAAATAACATTGAGATACTATTTCTCACTATCAGGTTGACTCAAAATAAGAAACATCACAAAACACTGTGCTGGTGAAACTGAGGGGAAACAGACTGCCTTGAAAATTGCTGATAAGCTCTCTCTCTTCCGGTCCCTGGCGCTCCAAGAGCTGCAGGCATTGGTATAGACATGGCCAAGTCCAAGAACCACACCACGCACAACCAATCCCGAAAATGGCACAGAAACGGCATAAAAAAAAACCCGGTCACAACTATACGAATCTCTTAAGGGGTGGACCCCAAGTTCCTAAGGAACATGTGCTTCTCCAAGAAGCATAACAAGAAGGGCCTGAAGAAAATGAAGGCCAACAACGCCAAGGCTGCGGCTGCTTGCGCCGAGGCCATCAAGGATCTTGTGAAGCCCACAGAGGTCAAGGCCAAGATCCCAATGGGTGTCAACCGCAAGCTCAGCCGACTGGCCTACATTGCCCACCCCAAGCTTGGCAAGTGGGCTCAGGCACGTATTGCCAAGGGTCTGAGGCTCTGCCTGCCCAAGGCCAAGGCACAAAGCAAGGCTGATGCTCCAGCGAAGGCCACGACTCCAGCAAAAACTCCCAAAGGCGCCCCTGCCCCAGCTCAAGCTCCCAAAGGACCCCAGGCTCCCACAAAGTAGAGTTCTCTGTGAGGGCGAGAGGGACTGGTGTGAGCCCTGGGCTGCTGCCTGCATGGTGCTGGTGTCTTCTTGTGCTGTTTGTTGTACAAATAAACCCACATGGCACTGTAAAAAAATATATTACTGATAAAATAAAAGAAAAAGAATTACTGATAAATATGTAGATCATCACCATTTGACTTGTGGGATTTGCCTCTCTAATAAGACAACAGACCTCTAAATAGGATAGGCTGGATGAACAATCTGGAGGAAAAACAACGGGACCGACAGTTCTGGGAGGACATGGGATAGGGGGAGGTGGGGGTAAGGGAATGGTGTTAACAAACCCAGGGACAAGGAAACAACAAGGGATCCAAATTGATGGTGAGGTGGGTGTGGCAGGCTTGGTAGGGAATGATCAAGGGTAAGGTAATGAAGAGGTATAGCTGAAATCCAGGTGGGGATGGAGCATGATAGTGGGACAGGAGGAAAGTCAAGCGAAATAGAGGAAAGAGCTAGGAGGCAAAGGGTATTATAGAGGTTTAGACAAAGACATGTAATATGCGAATATATATATGAGGATGGGGAAATAGATCTATGTGCCTATATTTATAGGTTTAGTATTAAGGTGGCGGAAGGACCTTGGGCCTCTACTCAAACTCCCTCAATGCATGAATAGTTTCCTCTATTAAATTGGCATTCTATGATGCTCACCCTCCGCTGAAGCCAAAGTGGGTGAACAAGCAAATGTGGTGAAGAAAGCTGATGGTGCCCGGCTATCAAAAGATATAGCATCTGGGGTCTTAAAGGTTTGAAGATAAACAAGCGGCCATCTAGCTCAGAAGCAACAAAGCTCACATGGAAGAACACACCAGCCTGTGTGATCACGTGGTTCTGAAGGGATCAGTTATCAGGCATCAAAGAACAAAAAATCATATCATTGGGTACACACCTCCATGATACGATCACTGAGGACAAACGGCTGCATAAGTAAATGTGGCAAAGAAAGCTGATGGTGCCCGGCTATCAAAAGAGATAGTGTCTGGAGTCTTAAAGGCTTGAAGGTGAACAAGCGGCCATCTAGCTCAGAAGCAAAAAAGCCCACATGGAAGAAGCACACCGGCCAGTGCGATCACAAGGTGCCAAAGGGGCCAGGTATAAGGCATCATGCAAAAAAAAAAGATATATGTGTGTATATGTATATATATGTGTGTGTATGTATATGTATATGTGTGTATATGTATGTATGTATGTATGTATATATGTATATATATATATATATAAGTGCAGAGTGGAGACCCAAGGCCCAAGTGTCGGCCAATGGAGATCCCCTCACAGAGGAGTTCAGGAAAGGAGATGGGTCAATTAGGGTGCAAGGTAGTACCGATGAAGAACACAGCTTTCCCCCAGATCCTGGATGCTTCCTCCCACCAACTACCATCATCCGAATTCTACCTTGCAGGGCTGGATAGGGCAGAGGTTGTACTCTGGTACATATGAGGGCTGGAGGCACAGGGAATCTAGGGTGGATGATACCTTCAGGACCAAGGGTGTGAGGGGCGATGCTGGGAGAGTGGAGGGCGAGTGGGTTGGAAAGGGGGAACTGATTACAAGGACCCACATGTGACCTCCTTCCTGGGAGAGGAACAGCAGAGAAGGGGGGGAAGGGAGACTCCAAATAGGGAAAGATATGACAAAATAACGATGTATAAATTACCAAGGGCACATGAGGGAGGGGGGAGCAGGGAGGGAGGGAAAAAAAAAGAGGACCTGATGCAAAGGGCTTAAGTGGAGAGCAAATGCTTTGAGAATGATCGGGGCAGGGAATGTATGGATGTGCTTTATACAATTGATGTATGTATATGTATGGATTGTGATAAGAGTTGTATGAGTCCCTAATAAAATGTAAAAAAAGAGAAGAGGAGAAAAAAAGAAAATGATTAGGGCAAAGAATGTACAGATGTGCTTTATACAATTGATATATGTATATGTATGGACTGTGATAAGAGTTGTATGAGCCCCTAATAAATTGTTTTAAAAAAAAAGAAAACAAAAAAATCTTACCATAGTGAATGAAGAGGGAAATGCCCCAAAGCCCATTTGTCGGCCACTGGAGATCCCCTTGCAGAGGGGTCTAGGGGAGGAGATGAGTCAGTCAGGGTGCGATGTAGCACCAATGAAGAATACAGCTTTCCTCTAGTTCCTAAATGCTTCCTTCCCGCCAAGTATCATGATCTGAATTCTACCTTGCAAGTCTGAATATGGCAGAGGATGTACACTGGTGCAGATAGGAGCTGGAGGTACAGGGAATCCAGGGCAGATGATACCTTCAGGACCAGGGGTGTGAGGGGCGATACTGGGAGGGTAGAGGGTGAGTGGGTTGGAAAGAGGGAACAGATTACAAGGATCTACATGTGACCTACCCCCTGGGGGATAGCCAACAGAAAAGGGAGTGAAGGGAGATGCCGGATAGGGCAAGATATGACAAAATAATAATTTATAAATTATCAAGGGCTCATGAGGGAGTGGGGAGTGGGGAGGGAGGGGGAAAAAAGAGGACCTGATGCAAAGGGCTTAAGTGGAGAGCAAATACTTTGAAAATGATGAGGTCAAAGAATGTACAGATGTGTTTATACAATGGATGTATGTATGGATTGTGATAAGAGTTGTATGAGTCCCTAATAAAATGTTTTTTTAAAAAAAGACAACAGACCTTTTGTCTCACCTCCTTTAGACATGCTATTAGGTGAGACTAGGCTCTGGAAAAGGATCTCATGCTTAGCAAAGTAGAAGGGCAGTGAGAAATCGGATGAGATGATTGACACAATGACTGCAACAAGGGACTCGGACATAACAATTGTGAGGATGGCTCAGTATTGGGTGGTGTTCAGGTTGTGTATAGGGTCCCTGTGAGCTGGAACCAACTTGATAGTACCTAACACACCACCTTCTGACCCAACAATTCGACTTCTAGACATTTCCCCTGAAGATATGCCTCCAACAATAATTAAAATAAAAGTCTATATAGTCGAGTGGTCCAATAAACTGTGGAACACCTATCACACACAGGAGTACCACAGTTCATTGTGACCTGAGAAAATGGCGTAGAATTGCAGTAGAATGGAAACAGACGGCCTCATCTTTCTCCCACAGAGCAGCTGGTGAGTTTGAACTGCCAATGGTTCGCTTAGCAGCCTCTCTCAAGCAAAACACACACAAATCCTCTAAATAAATACTGTAGTAGACTTCTTTTTCTCAGAGGCATGAGCAAGCAATTCTGAAACCATTTTCGGTATATTGTAGCACTGAGAAGATACTATACTGTGGGCAGTGGGAGTCAAATAGCTGAAACAGTAGATTGTGAAGATGATGCAGGAGAGGGCAATCTTTCATTCTGTTACACGTAAGGTAGCCACGAGTGGGAACCAGCTTGTCAAACAACAATGGGAACCAAGTTTCTGACTGTCAGAAGAAGAGGGTACCAGGAGGCAAAGGGAGAAGATAGAATAAATCGTGTCCTATTGGGTTAAAGCTGCAGGGTTGGCAGTGAATACATAAGCTGTAGTATAGCTGGATATAGAATTGCATAGACATGTATGAGCATATGAATAGGTATGCACACGTGTTATGTGTATTTGACTGTACATATATCTATTTCTCAAGCACTGTGTGTTAGGTGTTGACCTGTTAACTGAAAGTTGGCTGCTCAAACCCACTAGTTGCTCCTCTGGAGAAAGATGAGGCTGTCTGCTCCCATAAAAATTTATATTCATGAAAATTCTCCATGGGCTCACTGTTGTTCAGAATTGCCTCAATGATAATGTGTGGTTAATTTCTGGTCTGCTAGTGCGCCCCTCTAACAATGAGCACACTGAGTGCTCAGACCTTGGTTTCTAAAGTCTTCTCTATCAAAGGGATCTAGGACTTTTTGAAGAAATAGATGGCTCTAAGTTGGAACAGAGATAAATATAAGCTAAGCTTGGACTACTTGGTGCTCCCTGCACCCCCCAAAAGAGTAAAGAAAAAATTCCAACAAAATTTTATAAATATCATGAGAACATGTCCAACTTGAAACCAACTTGAAGGTGTTGCCAGTGAAATTTTTTAGGGCAGATTGAGCATCGAATAAATAATGATAGCAACAGATTAACCAGTACCAGCTGCCATTGAGTGGACTCTGACTCATGGCAGCACCATGTATATCAGGGGTGAACTGTGCTCCATAGACTTTCCAATGGCTAATTTCCCAGAAGTAGGTCTCCAGTCTTTCTTTTAAGGTACCCCTCACCAGACTTGAACCTCCAACCTTACAGTTAACAATCAAGTGTATTAACTGAACCACCACCCTGGGGCTCCTGTCAAGGGTATAAGTAAATAAAGAATTCATGTGTTCTCATTGATATTAAAAAAAACAAACAAATCAATTAAATAGAAGAAAAGGCTCTTTCCTTTTATTTTTAACTTTTTATGTTTAGATAATTCTTTTTAAACAGATTTGTTGAGATATAAATACCACACAGTTCATTTAAAGGGTATAATCCAATAGTTTTAGTATATTCACAGAATGTGCAACCATCACTACAAGCTAATTTTAGATCATTTTTATCACTCCCTCAAAACTCTTGAACCCATTTGGAATCATTCCTCATTTTCCTGACTATTGCTAGGCAGCCACTAGTCTGCTTTGTGTCTCTATAAATTTCTCTGAATGGAACTTTACATGATGTGGTCTTTTGTCATAATGTTGTCAAGGTTAATCTGTGTTGTAGCATGTATCAGGACTTGTTTTTTATGGCTGAATGACAGTCCACTGTATGTATAGAGTACATTTTGTTTACCCATTTGGTGAATATTTGGGGTGTTTCTGTTTATTTGCTATTATAAATAATGTTGCTATGAAAATTATTGTATAAATATTTTTGTGAACATATGCATATTTTTTAAGGCTGCTATCACCAACTACCACAAACTGGATGATGGCTTGAAACGTCAAAATTTTAGTTTCTCACAGTTCTGGAGTTGTGGTAGTTAAGGCTTTGTGTCAATTTGGCTGGACCAGAATGCTCAGTGGTTTGACAGTTAAAACGTAGCGATTCCCCTCACGGGTGCAGCATGCTTCCAGTATAAATAAACTCTGGAAAAGCTTGCTTGTTTTTGCTGGGTCTAGACTCTGCATCCAACTCAGCAACCTTTAGTTCTTTGAGTCAGAGGCTGATCTGGGAGTTGTCGGTAGTCTTCCCACCTTGGTGGCTTGCTTGCTGTTATGATGTTGGAAGCTACACCACAGTATTTCAGATACCACTCTTGGTGGACAGGTCAGCAGAGCTTCCGGACTCAGTCAGACTGGAAAAAAGGCCCAGAGATCTGCTTCCCAAAAAGCAGCAAGGGAAAACACCAAGGATGAGAATAGATGATTGTCTGACTCGACAAACATAACAATTGTGAAGATGCCACAGGACCGGGCAACAAAGGGTCACACTGAGTCAACGTGAACTAGATAATAAAAGAAGTGGTTTTATTTGGGAGGGCGGGCGACGGTGCAATCCCAAGGAGCATGTGTGAAAGAGAAAGGAAAATGAGGTGAAGAAGGAGGAAAGGGAAGTAAGAGGTTGTGCTGTGGCAGCCTAGAAGAAACACAACACACCTTATGTGCAGCTGCCACCCATCTGTCGGCAGAGGCTCGTGTTTCTAGGATGCTTAGCAGGCTTCAGCAGAGCCTCCAGCCAAAGACAAACTAGGTGCTTTCCTTCCAAAGTTCATCCCATCACCTTCTGGATCACAGCGGTCCCGCCTGCAACCGATCATAGGGACGACCAAGGACCAGACAGCATTGTGTCCCATTGTGCATGGGTGGACCTGAGCCTGGACGCACTCAACAGCAGCCAACACACATGAATCTCACATTGTAATTCATAATAGCATCAAACTCTCACGATGTAAGAGACTCCATCCCAAGCCCTTTCCATGTTTTCTCTTGGAACCCTCAAGATCATTTGACAAAAAGGCGTCCATTCGCCCATTTTACAGAGGAAGCAAGTAAGATTTATAGATGTGAAGAACTTGCACAAAGCTGCAGAGCTACTAACTGGTGACGTCTTTTCTGATGCCAAAGTCTGTGTTCTTACTTGCAACGTTAATTGCCTCCTATGCCAGCCAATATGTCTATTAAACCATGATTTATTTGAGCAGAGGAATGTCAGGGTTGTTCTGATAAAAGTCCTGGCACACCGATAGGGATCACTTTATAATGGCTCTTTATACAAATGTTCCCCTTAGATTCTTTGCCAGGAATGCACATCTCTCTTGAGAAACCTATCTGCATTGTTTTATCAGACAATGAGAATTACACAACACATTTCCCTTTTTTCTTCTCTGCCAGGGAACTTAAAGCTAAAGTAAATGCTTAGATGGAGTGACTCATTTGGATGCCTGACAAAGACTATTTCTACCTTCAGGGCATTGCATAGGGTCAATATGAATCAGAATTTTAAAAACAGTTTTATTAGGACATACTCTACATATCCCACGATTCAATAGTTCAATCATATCCAGAAGAGTTGTGCAGTCACTAACTACCCAGTCAATTTTAGAAAGTTTTCTTTTCTTGTACCCTTTATTATTAGCTCCCCATTTCCCTACAACCTCCCCACTATACCCCTAAGAAATCATTAACCAGTTAGTATTCCTATGTATTTAGCGATCCTGGATTCCATGTACCAAATAACAAAAAATAAAACAGAGGAACACCTCCATTGAAACAGAAGCAGAAAATATTAAAAACTAGAACAACTTTAAAATGTGTCAAAAGGGCGATCCAATGATAAAGCATTAAATGTGGATTTAACGGCGTCTGCTGTAATCCACTCACTCTGCACCATAGCAAAGCTAGTCACACTCCTCCACTATGTTCTGCGGCAATTCACCAGAGGCTTAATCCATGTGTGTTTCCTTCACTTAAAAAAAAAAAAAAGATACTTGAGAAGGATGAGGGCAAAGAATGTACAGATGTGCTTTACACAATTGATGTGTGCATGGATTGTGATAAGAGTTGTATGAGCCCCTAATAAAATGATTTTTTAAAAAGACAGAAACAAATGATGATGGCAACATATGTACAAATGTGCTTAATACAATTGATGTATGGATTGTTATAAGAGCTGTAAGAGCCCCCAGTAAAATGATTTATAATTTTTTTAAAGATACCATTTAAAAATAGGTGTGTGGGGGAGGGGGGGAACACAGCGAGAGGGCGGAGGCTCTGAGTCAAGATGTTGCATTTTAACCTATAAATCAGAATTAACTGATAGAGGTGAGTATTACACTAAGGAGCCCTGTGGTTTAAGGGGTTAAGCATTGGGCTGCTAAACAAAAGGTTGGTGGTTTGAACCCACCAGACGCTCTGCAGGGAGAAAGTAAACAAGTTAATGTGACTGACGATGCTAAAAACCACTGAGTTGAACTCGTTATTTATTGTCCTTTTTATTGTGATTTCGGTGAAAGTTTACAGAGAAAAATTTATTTTCCACGCAACAATTCATACATATTTTATTTCGTGACATTGATTCCAGCCAATGTTAACATGTAACAGCCTTTTCCCCACTTCCTCCCTGTGTTTACCGTTTCCCTTGTTCTTCTGTCTTAGCCCTTCTTGTCTTCTGAGTTTTATTTTTATGCACATGCTTCCCTTTGATCTCACTCAGAAGATTGCTCTAAGGAATGCATGTCTCCCCAGTGTTCTTGTTCCCCTTCTAAACCACCTATTGTTTGGCTGAAAGTTCAGCTGTGGGAGTGAGGTGAAGTGTGTTGGGTGGGGGGGTGTAGTAGGGAGCGGGCGCACGACTCAGTGAATTCATTTCCAGGCTTGATGGGCGTCTAAGAGTGTCTTGGTAAAAGATAGACATGGAATCGGTGGGCATGACATGGCACTTTACCAGATCTGATTGGAAAACAATCAGAAGGATCAGCAGACAGGCCAAGAACTATTTATAGGCCTTTGTTTTCTTTTCCCCATGTCTATCCATGTAGGACAGGCAGAGTAATCAACCCCAAGGAGAAAATAATGGGACCAACAGCTCCAGGGGGACATGGGAGAGGAGGAGGTGGGAGAAAAAGAAGGGGGAGCCAACAAGCCCAGGGGAAAGGGAACAATAAGAGATCTAAAATCAATGGCTAGGAGGGCGTAGAATACCTGGTGGGGTTTGATCGAGTGCAATGTAGCTGAAAGTACTAAGAGTCAAATGAAGGTTGAACATGATAGTGGGACAGGTCGAAAGTAAAAAGAAATAGAGGAAAGAACTAGGAGGCAAAAAACATGTATAGAGCACAAATATAAGTGTGCACATATGTAAATAGATAAGTATATTAATAGGGATATAGGTCTATGTACATATATTTAAATGTTAAGTATTAAGGTAGCAGATGGGCATGGGGTCTCTACTCAAGTATTCCCTCAACGCAAGAACTCTTTGTTCTAATAACCCAGCTTTTTTTTTATAGTTCCTTTTTTTGGTCATTTTATTGGGGGCTCATACAATTCTTATCACATTCCATATATACACCGATTGTGTAAATCACATTTGTACATTCGTTACCCTCATCATTCTCTAAACATTTGCTCTCCACTTAAGTCCCTGGCATCAGCTCCTCATTTTTGTCCCTTCCCTCCCTGTTTCCTCCTCCCTCATGAGCCCTTGATAATTTATAAATTATTATTTTGTCATATCTTACACTGTCTGACGTCTCCCTTCACCCACTTCTCTGTTGTCCATCCCCCAGGGATGAGGTTATATGTAGAGCCCTGTAATCAGTTCCCCTTTTCTACCCCACTCTCCCTCCACCCTCCTGGTATCGCCACTCTCACCACTGGTCCTGAAGGGATCATCCATCCTGGATTCCCTGTGTTTCCAGTTCCTATCTGCACCAGTGTACATCCTCTGCTCTAGCCATATTTTTAAGGTAGAATTGGGATTATGATAATGGGGAGGGAGGGGAGGAAGGATTTAGGAAGTAGAGGAAAGTTGTATGTTTCATCGTTGCTACACTACATCCTGACAGGCTTGTCTCCTCCCCGGGACCCTTCCGTAAGGGGATGTCCAGTTGCCTACAGATCGGCTTTGGGTCCCCACTCTGCACTCACCCTCATTCACAGTGATATGATTTTTTTGTTCTTTGATGCCTGATACCTCATCCCTTCAACACCTTGTGATCACACAGGCTGGTATGCTTCCTCCATGTGGGCTTTGTTGCTTCTGAGCTAGATGACCACTTGTTTACCTTCAAGTCTTTAAGGCCCCAGGCGCTCTATCTTTTGATAGCCGGGCACCATCAGCTTTCTTCACCATATTTGCTTATGCACACATTTGTCTTCAGCGATCATATCAGGGAGGTGAGCACACAATGATATGATTTTTTGTTCTTTGATGCCTGGTAACTGATCCCTTCGGCACCTCGTGATCACACAGGCTGGTGTGCTTCTTCCATGTGGATTTTGTTGCTTCTCAGCTAGATGGCCACTTGTTTACTTTCAAGCCTTTAAAACTCCAGATGCTATATCTTTTGATAGCCAGACATCATCAGCTTTTTTCACCACATATGCTTATGCGCACATTTGTCTTCAGTGATCGTGTCGGGAAGGTGAGCATCATGAAATGTCAGTTTAATAGAACAAAGTGTTCTTCCAGTGAGGGAGTACTTGAGTGAAGGCCCAATGTCCATCTGCTACCTTAATACTAGACCTATAAATATATGCACATAGATCTATTTCCCCATCCTCACATATAAATATATTTGCATATATACATGTCTTTATCTAGACCTCTATAAATGCCCTTTGCCTCCTAGCTCTTTCCTCTATTTTGTTTTCCTTTCCTCTTGTCCCACCATCATGTTCAGCCTTCATTTGAGTTTCAGTAATTCCTCTCGGTTGCATTACCCTTGATCGCGCCCTACCAGGCCTCCTACACCCTCCTCACCACAGATTTGGATCACTTGTTTTTCCCTATCCCTGGGTTTGTTACCACCACTTCCTTTCCCCACAAACACCCCTCTCCCATGTCCCCTGGAACTGTTGGTCCCGTTGTTTTCTCCTCCGGATTGTTCATCCTGCCTATCTTATTTAGACAGATCTGTAGAGATAATAACGCAAAACCAAGCAACAAAAGAAAACAAAACAACAACAAAAAGCCAATGACAAAACAAAGCAAAACAATTTTTAAAAAAACCACAACACAACAATAAAAAAAGAAAAGTTTGTAGTTAGTTCAAAGACTATTTATTGGCCTTTAGGAGTGTTTTCCAGTGGAGACTGATTTTGTGACAAGCCCAAAGTCTATTTTTGGTATTCCCTGGGGACTTCGTTGCTGTTCCCCTTGCTGTTCTGTTACACACCATTAGTATTTTGACTTGGTGTGATGGTATCAGATTGGGTAGAATTCCCACACTGTCTCCAGTGTTGTTCCCTGTAGGGCTGGCCATATGGTCTTCTCTGTGGATTGGCTGCTCTGAGCGGGAATCTTGTCATCAAGGCTTGGTGGGCCAGGATGTGCTTTACTCTCTTTTCCTCCCCTTTCATTTGCTCCTGTGTGTTCTGATCAGACGTGTCCCTCTCCCTGAGCTGCTGCTTCAGTGCTGCTTCAGTGCTGTCCTCTGTAAATTCTTCTGGGGGGAGGGCCAGGTGTCCACGTATTGGGATTGGGGCTGGCCCCTCAGACCTCCCCACTGGTTCCCTACTCCATGCCAGCATGTAGCATTCACATCTTGGAGCACTGTAACCCAGAATTTTGTGATGCTCATCTTCCCGACACAATCACTGAAGACAAAATAGGTGCATAAGCAAATGTGGTGAAGAAAGTTGATGGTGCCTGGCTATCAAAAGATATAGCATCTAAGGTCTTAAAGGCTTGAAGTTGAACAAACAGCCATCTATCAGGGAAGCAACAAAGCCCACATGGAAGAAGCACACCAGCCTGTGTGATATCAGGTGTCAACAGGATCAGGAATCAGGCATCAGAAAACCCAAATCAAACAAATATATTGATGCAAATGATGGGGGTCAGAGAGGAGACCCAAAGCCCATCGGTAGATAATTAGACATTCCCTCACCGAAAGGTCATAAGAAAGGAACGAGTCAGCCAGGGTGCAGCATAGCACCAACGGAACACACAACATTCCTCCAGTTCTTTAATGTTCCCTCCCTCTCACACCCTACAAATTCAGCTAGACTGGAGCATGTACACTGGTATGGATAAGAGCTCTCAATACATGGAATCCAGGACAGATAAACCACTCAGGAACGGTAATGGGAGTAGCAATTCCACAAGGGTAGAGGGAAGAAGGGGGAGAAACAGGGCACTGACTACAATTACCCATGTGTAATTGTATACATCGGTATGACTGCCCCTCCCCACAGGAGGACAAACAACAGAAACGTGAGTGAAGGGAGTGAAGGGAGACAGCGGATGGTGTAAGGGACCAATAAAGGTGGGGGAAGGGGAAAAAGAGGAACTGATACCAAGGGCTCAAGCAGAAATAAAATGTTTTTTAAATGATGATGGCAGTATATGTACAAATGATGTATGGATTGTTCTAAGAGGTGTAAGAGCCCCCAGTAAAATGATTTATTAATTTTTTTAAAGTGTCTTGGGTGTGAGTTGTAAACTTTAAATGGGTGAAATATAAAGCTATTAAAAGAAGTAAATAAATTAATGACATTTAAAAATACAAAAAAAAAAGGATGGAGATACACATAGTATAGGCATTGTGGGAAACAGTTTGGCAGTTTCTAAAGAGATTAAAGACCCCAAACATACCAAGTAGAGACACCAACAGATACTTGTAAACCAATGTTCATTGGAATAGAATTCACAGTCACCAAAAGCTGGAAATAACCCAAGCATCCATCAACAGATGAGTGGATAAATAAAATGTGGCCTCTCCAAATATCACGCAGTTCCATAGAAAAGAATTAAGTACTGAATCATGCCACAACATGGATCACCCTTGAAAACATGATGTTGAATGAAATCCCACCACAAGGAGATAAATATTATGTGATCCCACTTACACAAAATAAACAAACAGATAGTTTGTTACCAGGAAGAGAAAGGGAAAGGAGGAGGCATCCTTTGAGGGACACTGAATTTCTGTTGTGGTGAATGAACTGGAAACATGGTGGTGATGGGAGGAACAAAACAACGTGGTTGAGTGGGATGTGTGAGAAAACAATGATTTGAAAAAGACCTGTGACACATACAAGAGGGTACCCAAAAAGCTGGAATTGTGCTAGGCGGAGTGGAGCTTTCCTAGTATGCATTTGTCCCACTAGGCGAGCATCAGCAACTCCGAGTTAGTGCATCCAGTGGTGTTGCCTGGGAAGGTTCTCTCTGGTCACAGTGACGTTTTTCATAAAAGCAGTTTCACGTGAACCTCGTTTTTGTGATGGCCGAAGGACGAGAACAGTGCACAGCTGTGGAATATTGTTTCCTGCTTGGGAAAAATGCCACAGAAACTGTTGTGATGTTGAACATAGCTTACAAGGACAGCACATAGGAAAAACCCAAGGGTTTTCTCATCTCAGAAAAAGTGAAATGTTGATTATTGGCAAACGTCATCCTGGATGTCCATCAACTTCCTGAAAGGACGAAAATGTTGACTTGGAGTTTGTTCCACCAGGTCAGACTGTTAATCAAGCTTTCTATTTAGAGGTTTTGAAAAGATAGCATAACAGTGTGCAACAAAAAAGGCCTGATTTGTGACAGACGGACTGGTTTTGCTACCATGACAATGCACCTGCTCATGCAGCCATCTCAGTGGGCCAGTTTTTGGCACACACACACAAAAAAGCATGCCTCTCTTGCCCCATGCACTTGACTCACCTGACCTTGCTCCATGAGACTTCTTTTTGTTTCCACGAATGATGGGAGACACTAAAGGACAGTGATTTGATGACATAGAAGAAGTGAAGAAAAAAATCAAGGGAGATGGTGTCAGCCATCCAAACAGATGAGTTTGAAAAATGTTTTCAAGAATGGAATCGCAGATTTGACAAATGTATTAAGTGTAATGAAGAGTACTTTGAAGGTGATAAGGTTGTTTTGTAAAAAAAAGAAAGAAAGAAATACATAGCTGGGGGGGGGGGAATTCTGCTTTGGGAGTATCCCCTCATATATATCACTATATACATATAGATATTTTCTATAATAAAACCATTTTTAAAGAATACAGAGGGTGGGGGATGAGTGGGTTGTGGTGCTGCCAGGAAGGGTTAAAGGATTGAAGATGAAGGACAGGTCGTTGCAAACAGAGGTATCTGCCAGCTGTCTAAATGGGAAGACTGTTCAGAGGCCCAGAAGGAAAAGCATCTTGTCTGTGGGCTGAGACCAGGAGGCCTGGAAGGCAAAGCTGTGTCACAGGGTCAGCAACGCCTCCTGTATCAGGTGGAGGAACAGGCAGCAGATCCTCAGAACCATCCCCAGCCCGCAGATTGTTTCCCTTGGCCCATAAAGTGTTTTGACACATTTTAAAATCCATTGCCAACATTGCGAGTTGGAAATTCATGCAAAAAACAAAAAAAGCCACAAGATTTCCAGCATGTCTGGGAAAATCTAAAAGGCATCTCCACATGGCCCACATCTTGCTTTGACAAGAGTCACCTGGAGTAAGAATCATTCTGGTCAGCATGTGCTCCCTGGCCAGTCCCCATTGCCTCACATCCATCTGTCCCGCTCAGTGATGCCTCCTGGCCAGTCCCCACATGCTCCTGAGTTTGTGGCTGCAGCCCTGGCAATTGAAGGCTGTGGGAAGTTTATGAGGAATGGAGCATTATATTGATGCTTTATGTTTTACAATGCTGGGATGTAGTGTGGATGGAAGACGTAGGATGGATCCAGGGAATTGTAAGCAAAGAGACAAGAACCCAGATCAGGACAATAAGAGAGAGACCGGAACAAAGGATATTTTAGAGAAAGGAAGGCTCAGCCTGTGTAACTGAGATGCAGGATCAACTCTAGAATATTGCTCTGTTTTTGTCTCCGTGAATTCCACACCTATTGACTTCTCATTGATTCCTCCCACCCTCATCCCACTGGGAACTCTAGAATGCTGTGTGCTGCATCTCGCTGCTGTAGAATGAAGCCCTGGGGTCCTGGGTACACGATGGAATGGAGGCTTCAGGTACATCCCGCCTACTGTTTATGGGACATCTCCCTATCTGATTCCAGTGTAGTCCCGCCACCACATCCCTATTTCTTCCTGCTCAAAATGAGCAAATCAGAACTCCGTGTCCAGAGTTTAATTTAATTTTAGAATGCCAGAAAGAATGCCATGATTACCCACACAAACTCATTACCATCAAGTGATTTCTGACACATAGTGACCCTATGGACAGAGTAGATCTGCCTCTGTGGGTTGCCGAGGCTGTAAATCTTTACAGGAGTAGAAAGTATCCTTTTTCTCCCGAGGAGTGGCTGGTGGCTTTGAACTGCTGACCATGATTAGCAGCCCAACACGTAACACATTATACTACCAGGATTCCTCACAACAAGAAAACTAGAATCATGCTGAATCCATCAGAAATCTGAGACTCTAAAATTGATTGTGGTGAGGATTGCACAATGTTTTTAACATATTTAAGCCATTGAATTGTATGATATGGGGAATTGTATGGTATATTGTATTATATGTCAATAAAAGGGTTCACATTTTAAGAAAGAAAGCTGTGCCAAATAGTTTAAATATCAGAGGAAAGATGGGACCTTCTAAGAAAAAGGGAAACATAGGGCTGGCTCAAAGGTGGGAGAGCACAGGAGAAGAAATCAGGTAAAAGAACTGAACAATTTTAAAGGCTAAGTGTGGTGGGCTGGAATGAGAATAGAACCCATGGAAACTGCAGACATAGAGAGTTTGCACCCATTTGCAGACTCCTCCACAGACTTCCAGTGGAAGCTCACACAAGAGACTCACACAGGATGAGAAACTAAAAAAAAAAAAAAAAAAATTCCTTTGTGGTGCCAGTTTGGGGAAAAGAAAAGGCTGCCCCTCTGGGAGAGGCACCGAGGCTCCCTGGGACCCTTCTCTCCTCCAGAACCAAAGCCTTAGTCTGTAGGAAGGAACAGAAGCGCCTATCACCTAGGGCGTAGGTCAAAAGTAAAACAAAAATTCATCTGCCTCTAAGACAGAAGTAGGAAATTATCCTGGGCCCAGAATCTTATGTGAATGCATCGGATGGTTCCTACTGTGGGTGGAAGATCAAGAAACTCCCTCCTTTACAAGATCCATGACAGATATATAGCTAAGTTTGGCTACATAGAAAAGAGGGCAGGATCACAAGAAAACCTAACCCCCAAGACCTATGGATACAGGGCCTGCGTAAGATTGAGGCTGGGCCCGGAAAATAGAAACCATCTTTGTCTTCCACCAGGCTAAAAAGCATCAAGTGACAAACAACAACAGGCTCCTGGGGGAGCGGAGCAAGAGCTTGGCCAACCTCTTTGAGGTGCAGGCATACAGAGAAGGGACCATAAAGCTGAGCATGTTGCAAGAACCTGGAGACAAACCTCCCGGCACCCTAGCCACGACCAAATAAAAACCTAAAGCTGGTGGTGCACTGAAGTTAGCCATAACAACAAAAAACTAAACCCAGTTGTATTCCTGACAAGATTAAATCAACCCGTACCCTAGAAGCCAAGCAGAAGGGGGAGGGAGCCTATTTTAAGGTATAAATAATATGTTTCAGTAGCTACTGTTCTACCCACCATGTCTGGAATTCCATCAAAATTACATTACATACACACATACGAAAAAAGAAAAAAGAAAGCAAGTGCAAACAATCTACCCACTCACTGTCAAGAGACAAAGCAATCAAAATAACCAGGCTCAGAAATAACTCAGGTAGTAAAATTAGAGACAAAGAAGTTAAAATAACTCTGATTAATGTCAAAGACTGAGGTGGACAATATCCATGAACAGATGAGACACTGAAACAGAGATAAGGACTCTATAAAAGTCAGCTGTGTTAAAATGTTATAAACTTTAAAAAATTAACATAGATAAAGAATGCATTCAACAGCCTTATCAGAATCCTTGACACTGTTGAAATAAGAACAAGTGAACTTGACTGTAAGCTGATAAAAATTACCCAAACCAAAACACAAAGAAGAAACTATAAATAAATAATAAAAGGGTAGAGCAATCAGTAGGTATGAGCAATAATAATAATACAGCCTATATGTAATTGGAATCCCAGAGGGAGAAGAAAAGTAAAGTAAACGAAATATTTGAAGAGGTAGTAGTCAATAATTTTACAAAATAGTGAGACATAATAGCACATGTCTAAATTTGAAGATAATATCAATGAATTCTCCAAAATGCGACATTAACTGGTGTGTACAAGAAAATTAATGAACTACAGCCATATTAAATAACCCTCCTCAAAAAAACTAATAAACAAAAAAACTCCAAATATATCATATTTGATTTGCTGAAAACTAACACTAAATAGAATATCTTGAAGGCAGCCAGAGGAAAATGGACATTATTATAGATAAAGGAACAAAAATAAGAAATCTATCCGATTTCTCATTATACAGGAGGAAGAAGAGGCTTTCTATTCCCTTAAAGGTTCACAGTCTCGTAAACCCACAGGTGCCCGTCTACTCTGTCCTATAGGATTGCTATATGTCAGAATCGACTCAATAGCAGTGAGGGTGTTTTCCCCTCATTATAAATGATGCAAGCCATAGATGACAAAGTGACATCTTTTAAAGTATTAAGAAGAAAGAGGGAAAAAACCTGTCACCCCAGATTTTTTATCTTACAAAAATAAGCATGGAAGAAAGGTTTTACTATACAGACATACACAAAGGCAGAGAGAATTCATTATCGGCAGATCTTCACTATAAGAAATGTTAAAGAAGGCCCTTCAGGCAGAAAGAATATACCAGACAGAAATTTGGATATACACAAAGAAATGAAAATCTCCAGAAATTGTTAAAAAGGTGGTAAAGGTTTAAAAAAATTCATGTTGTTTTTCTCTTGTTTTTAACTTGTTCTAAAATATTACTGGCCATGGAAAGCAAAAATGTAGAAATGTACTGTGACAAAGGATTTATATGTAGAATATATATATAATCTTAAAATTCAAGAAAAAACAAAAACCTAAATTTAGATACTAGGGAAGTGGAAATTTAAGCCACAAAAAGATAGCACTACCTATCTATTGGAATAGTTCAAACTCAACAAAAAAATCTGATAATACCAAGTGCTGATAAAGATGGAAACAACTGAAACTACAATTTGAACACAAATAATTAAGTCTATTTTATTCATAATCACCCCCAAATGGGAAGTCATCCAAATATCTTTGAATGGGAGATTGGATAAACAAACAGCAGTGCAGCCAAACAATAGAATGTTACCTGGTACTAACAAGGAATGAATTGTTTAAACAATAACGTAGTTGACTTCTGAATGCATTCAGCGAAAAGAGCTAGACTCAAAAGGCTACATACAATATGGCTTAGTTTCCTAAGCCTGTTGTAATAATACACCACGAACTGGGTGGCTTATAAGACCAGAATTTATTGTCACACAGTTTTGGAGGCTGGGAGTTCAAGATCAGGTTGTCATCGGCCATATTGAGTCCTTCTGAGGCCTTGAGGGAGCAACTGTCCCATGCCTCCCTTTAAATTGCTGGTAACCCCAGGCATCCCTTGGTCTATGGCTAAAAGGCCACATGATATTCTTCCTCTGTCTCCTTACCTCTGTGTATCTCTCCTCTTTACTGAGAACACACCAGTCATAGAGTTTTAGGAACCTCTACTCAAGTATGACCTCATATTAAGCAAACTCAGAGATCCTGATTGGAGTCACATTCAAAGGTACAGAAGTTGGGGCTTCAGCATGTCTTTTGCAGGGAAGGGGAGCACACTTCAATCCGTGATACTGTACGATTCCATTTCTATAACATTCTAGAAAAGGCAGAGCCTACAGGGCAGAAATCAGGTCAGGGATGCCAGAGGCAGAAGATGAGTGGGAAGGTTGACTATATGGTGGCCATGAAGGATTTCTGTGAGGTGATGACATGGTCACATGATTCTCTGCCTCTCTCAAAACTCATAGACCTGTACAATTATTTGGCAATTAAATCTCCATTAGGAAAACAGACAGAAGCTTCTGGATTATGATATGGTGCCAAGTCCTCTTCCCACCCATTCAGAGGCACTCTGGGTGCGAAAGAACTATGTACAGAATGTGTTGCATCCCCACCATTGATCAGAAACTGACTAGCCCAGGTGTAGCCCAGGCCAGCCTCTATCTAGCTCATGGCAGGTCACCGTTTCTATGCATGTAGAACTTGGTTACAAAAGACCAAGCCTTGACAGGGGATAGTTGGAAGCCAAGTGGGGCATAGGCCAGAACTGGGTCATGGCACACCTGCTTCCCCACCAGCCTGTCCAGCATCCACCATCACCATTAACATAGACGAGCCCTTGCGGAATAGTCACGCCCATACATAGAGAGGTTAAGATTCTAACCTCTATTTTTTAAGGACACAAAGGGATCCACAAGCAGGAGCCTGTCTGACGACTGTGGAGCCATGTGGCTTGTGGAAAGCTGGCTGGATCTCAGGCCACCACGAGCATAGTTACAGTGATGTCAGTGGGTGTCATCATCAACCATACACAGTAGCGTCATACAAGCAACACTGCATGTCACAAGTGACTGATGTGTACAACTAGTTTCAAGAGTGATAATTTCCAAAACTCCAAACTCACTGTCATCAAGTCAATTCCAAATGAAGCCAATAAACAATGTTCATGAACCAGGGGTGGCCACATCGGGAGCTGACATCACCTCAGGCCCTGGTTGATTTCTCAGGTGTCCCATGCTCAGATTCAACATGAAGGACTGCAGGGCCCCACACAGTAATACCTAAGAGCCTGCTCCAACCACTGGGCACCGGTAAGCCCCTACTCATACCACATCCAGAAGCATCCTAAGCCATCCCATTGGCTAACGCAAGTTCAATGTCAATGGGGAGGCCACAGTGTGCCCTCAGGGAAGTCATAGCAAGGCAGGGAAGGAAGGTGGACAGTGTCCCAACTCCCACCTGGTAGCCTGGTCAATGCTCTATGTGTGACCATGCCCTACCCTTGGCCTTTTTACACGAGCCACATCCCCCAGGCTGTTCTAGGACTTGAGGGGTGGAGGGCACCTTTTCAATGACTTCCTGTCTGCTCACTGCAATCTCTCTTTATATAAGTTACACATTAAATCCAATTACAGTCCTGCTGACTGTGGACTTCCTGTCTCACTGAGGTGACTTTGCCTCCTCAGCTCTGAGGCAGGAAGGCCCTGGCCCATAATTCACCTCTCTCAGGAGAGTCTTCCATGCTTTGCCTCCTGGGTGCTTGCAGGCTGCCTCACTACTGTCCCCAGCCCTACAAATCCTCCAAGAGAAGGCCAGCTCCTGGAGACCGGGGCCCAGGCAGCATTTATCCTAGAGATGTCTCTACTACCCCAGCGACCTCCATACCCCCAAGCTGAATGGGTTTGGGGAGCTGATAGAAGGGCAGTGCCCATTTCCACACTCTCTGGTCCCCCTCGAGGGGCCCGTTCCAAGAAGGGGATCATCAGCATGCCACAGGGCTCATCACCGAGAGGTGGGTCAGGTCATAGACAACCGTGGACCAGATGTGTGAACGAATGAATGGATAGATTTCTGTTCTCCTTGTGCCCTGACAGCCAATCCTTTGTCCTCCAGCCTGACAGCTTTCCATGTCACTTTGACCCATCACCTCCCCTATGACTCTGCCCAACAGGCACTTCTCACTGGATGTAGAACAGCCTGTCCCTCTGTACGCTCTTCCCCACCTCCGCTTCCCCCTCGCCCCTCAGACCCAACAGTGGCCAATCCAAGGTTTTGAGTCAGGCACTGAGTGTGTGTGGGGTGGAGGGTCTCTTGTTGAGCCACCTCTGACCAAAAGAGAGAGGGTCTTCTGGCCATATAAGGACAACAAATGGGAGCCCCAAGTGACTCTCCACTCCCTACAGGGCTCCCAGGTCCCCACAAAGAGCCCATTGTCTGCTAAGAAGCAGGCACTGTGAGTCCTCCCTTGGAACCTTTAGAAGTGAGCACTTGATGCTCCCCTGCCTGCTCCCTCTTACTCATCCTCATTTTTCTGTCACATATTCAATAAGCAAGAGAGAGAAAAGGACTCTCCCGCCCAGCTCCATGTAGTGGGGGTGGGGGTGGGGGGCTATGTACCCACACTGCCTTGGAGGCTTCTGTTCCTGCCACAGGTGTCCGTGATGTTGGCTGGCACCCTTTCCATAGCACTGCTTCCACAGCTGCTGGCCATTGACTGACTGGGAAATCAGACAGGTCTCCTCCAGGGCATCTGAGCTCGAAACCTCCCAGCTGTTCCCCTGTAGAGAGTATCTAGAGGACCGTGCCATGACCCTTCAGCAACTGAGCGGCAGAGAACAGGAAGCCCTGGTTCCTGTCCTCACTGTCTGGCCCTGAGAGGGAGAATGGTGATGGAATGGAATGGTTCTCTGTGACCTACAGGAAGCACTGGGAGAGGCTGGAACCACGCCCCACCCCCATGTGAGCTTCACTTTGTCTGAAAGGTAAAGCCCACTTCTGCAACCCCATGTGTAACCAGGTAGAATGGTGCTCCACGGGGTTCCCAATGCTGAAATAGTCTGCCAGCGAGTGACCGCTCAGCGCTCTCACAGCCTCTCAGGCGTCTGAGTGGGTCCAAACAGTGCAGCGGTTTCTGTGGTGAACAAGGACCCATACGCCTGCATAGCAGCCCCAGCGGTTGCCCAGGGAATCTTAACCCAAATAGGACACCAACAGTGAGATCCAGTAGCACAGTGGGTACAAGGCTTTCTGCTCCTGTCAAGAGTTATAGCCCCCCAAAAACCCATGGGGACAGTTCTCTCCTGTCCTAGGGGTCGCTGCAAGTCAGAATCAACTCAATGGCAGTGAGGTTTTATTCATTTGGGAGTTTTGTTTTGTTTTTAGAAAACAAACAGCTGTGCCCTCCTCACAACCCTGCCAACAACACTCTCCAAACCCCCTGCTCTGGTCCTCCCCCTGGGAGGGTCGGGAGTCTGATGGCAGGAGACTGGGTCTTATGAATGCTAAAGAGCAGCATACATTCAAAGTGGTGCCGGTGGCCACCATCTTGAAACCCAGCACCACTGTTTCACTCCAGACCCCACACCCGCTGTCGCTGAATTGATTCTCACTCATAGCAGCCCTCGATGGGGTTTTCAAGGTAGCAGAGAGCCTCGTCGTTTTCCTTCTGGCAGATTTGAACCACTGACCTTGAGGTTAGCAGCCCAACCCCTAACTCACAGCACCACAAAATACCATTGGCCACAGATCTAGTTCTTGTGAAATGTCTAGGCAGACCTCATGTGCAGTAGCAATTACTGAAATCACCTTGAATCAGCCCGAAGCCCTGCATCCATTATTTTACTTAACCCTCATGGCCCTGTCATCGCATGGGGGCCTCCTGGGGCTCCTTCTCGGGGTGAGAGGTTCAAGGATGTGCTCCAGGTTAACTGGCCCGTGAGTGGTGATGCCCAGAACCAGCATGGTCATTCCCCTGGCCCCCCGTGGAGCCTGGAACTGGCCTGCCACACAGCTCCTCCAGTGCAGAAGGAGCAAGCCATGACGGGGGATGCTGCTGAGCCCAGGAACCAGCTTCTGGGAGCAGGGAGGATCACATGAGCCTTTAGTAAAGTCCCCTTCTCATGCTGGTGGGTCACAGGCACCACAGCTAATTGGTCCCCATGAATTTGAGGGCCCAGTGCCCCTGCTAGGGAGTGCTCCCTTCACTGCACCGATTTCACATTTGCCCGCACCTCACCAATGTTGCACACTTCTGTGTAATTGGGGGCTAGCATGTCAAACCTTGCACAGTTTTGCCAAGTCACCTCCCCACCCAGCGGGGGACAGGATGGTTCCAGAGAAACTATCGTCCACCTCCTTCCAGACCCACCTTGCAGGCATTCCAAGGGAGGCCTGTTTTTGTTTTTGCTGTTGTTTGTTTCTGCGACACAATACAATCTTGAGCCAATGTTTGGGGGTGGCAGCAGGAAGCTGGACAGAGAGCTGCCCCTCCCCTCACCCCATCCTATGCAGGCAGGAGCCAGCAAACTTTCTATAGGTCTGACCAGACTATTTTAAGTACCAATGAAAGGAAGGCCAGCTTGGTCCCAAGACTAGCCTATCAATTTAGTTAAGCCCGTGAAGCGAGTCCCTGATGCTCCTGGGTTTTATGATAATCGCTGCAGTCTGGCCCTGACAATAAAGGACAGCAGCTCAGTGTCAGAAATAGAGGCGGTTTCCTCATGACAACGGCACAGGGATGGGAGCCCTTTCTGAGAATGAGGCGGAAGTGAATCAGCACTGAATAGGAATGAAAGGAAAAAAAGCCCACAGTTGTCCAGTCAGAATCGCAGTGACCCTCCAGCTCAGAGGAGAACTGCCCCCTACGGTTTCCAAATCTTTACAGAAGCAAAGGGCTCATCTTACTCCCATGGAGCGGCTGAAGGGTTTGAACTACCAGCCTTTTGGTGACCAACCCAGTGCTGAACCTGTTGTACCATCAGGGCTCCTGTCAAGAGCCAGAAATGTTTTCTGGCCACGGACCCCAAACTGAGACTCAAAAGTACCCCCAATACCTGCAATTCTTCCTCTTCTTCTTCTTTTTTTTTTTGCCTTCTTTTAAATTGTGGTTGGTCCCATCCAGCAACAATTGGGTGTCGATTCTGATTCACAGTGACCCCGTGACTGAGTAGAACTGTGCCACAGTGTTCTCTAGGCTTTAAGCTTTCATCTTTAGGGGAGCAGGCTGCCTCCCGGTGAATTTCAACCACTAACTTTCAGTTAGCAACCAAGCACTTAACCATTGCACTACCAGGTTCTATAAATTGACTAAATTAAATTACACTAAAAACAAAACCACCCAAACCATTGGTGCATGTGAATTCTGACTCGTTAAGACCCTATACCACAGAGGAGAACTGCCCCATAGGATTTCCAAGGCTGTTATCTTTCCAGAAGCAGACTGCCAGGTCTTTTCTCCGTGGTGCCAGCCAACCTTTGAATGAGCAGCTGAGCCCTTAACCGCTATGCCTCCAGAGTTTGTTTAATTGATGTTGTTAGGTGCTGTCCAGTTGATTCCCGCTCACCAAACAAAAGAGGGGATTGGAAAGTATTGTCAACTGGGCTGTGAAGAGCAGGCATGATGTCCTCTCCAGGGATTGGTCTCTCCAGAGAACATGTCTAAAATACATGTGAGAAAGTCTCACCATCCTCCCCTCTAAGGAACATTCTGGCTATACTTCTTTCAAGATGTATGTTAGTTCTTCTGGTAACTCATGGTGCCTGTGGTAGTTACATAATCTCGTGTCAACTTGAGGCTATTAAGAGTGAATGGGGTGGAGTCTAGCCTGTCCATCAGGTCACAGCCTGATACCTCCTTGGAGGTATGACTGTCTCATGAGGATTCTGGGAACTTCCTCTCTTCCTCCCTGGAGGTGGGACACATCCTCTCTCTGCCTTCCCTTTCCTGCTGTGGAGACCCTCAGAAAGCTGGAGGTGCCATGTGGAAACCTGCACCAGTGTTGAGATGCTTCCAGCGCCAGTGGATCCACAAGGCTTCCTACCCACTGGCATGTGATCTTCCTGCATTCAGCACCATTGCAGGTGCTGCGTGAGTCTAAAGAGGAATGTATGGACTAGTATTAGACATATGGGCTAATATTGGAATTATGGACTTAATCTGGACTAGGCTAGGATATTTTCTCAATATATAATTGTTCTTTGATATAAAACTCTTTCTTATACACATATGAATGCCCCTGGATTTGTTTCTCAAGTCAACCCAGCCTAACACAGTGCTCTCAATATTCTTCGTCAGCACCATATTTCAAATGTGCCTATTCTTCTTCAGTCTTCTTATTCATTTTCCAACTGTCATATGCATATGAGGCAATGGAAAACACTGTGACATGGATCAGGTGCACCTTAGTCCTTTGGTAGTTACATAATTTCATGTCAACTTGAGGTACAGGGGCATGGCCTCCTCATAATGAGGGTCCTGAGAACCTCCCCCTGTGTCTCTGATTCACCTTCTTGCTGTCAAGTCATTCAGAGAGCTGATAGAGCCACCACCATTGAATCCACACAAATCTGTACCCACCACCCTGTGATCCTCCTGCATTCTGCATCATTGTGTGTGGCTGTGTGAGTCTGAAGAGGGATTTATGGACTAGTATTGAACTTAAGGACTTGTTCTGGACTGGGCTGGGTGTTTGCTTGATATATAATAGTTCTTAATATAAAGCTCTCTCTTACACATCTATGAGTGTTACTGAATTTGTTGCTCTATTCAACCCAGCCTAACATAGTCCTCAAAGTGCCCTCTGTGGTCGTCAACACCTTAAAGAGGCATTTGTAGCAGATTCTCCCAATACACTCCATTTTTTGACATGGTGACTGCTGCTTTCACAAGCATTGATTTGGATCCACGCAAGATGAAATCCTTGATAATATGTGTTTGCTCTGTTTATCATGATATTGTTTATTAATGCAGTTGTGAGGATTTTGGTTTTCTTTACATTAATTTGTAATCCACATTGAAGGTTGCATTTCTTGATCTTCACTAGCAAGTGCTAAGAACCCCACCCTACCCCCTACACACACATATACCTTGTCCTCCCTACCAACCACTGCTACCTGTCTACTGCTACCCATGTTATTCTCATAGCAACCCTATAGGACAGAGTAGAACTGCTTCTGGGGGTTTCCAAAACGTAAATTTTTATTGGAGCAAATAGTCTTATTTTTCTCCTTAGAGCAACTGGTGGATTTGAACCCCAACCTTGGAATCAGAGTACTTATCCTACATTGCCACCAGTACTCCTCTCTGGAACAAAGGTTCAAAAAATTGTGATATTGTCGAAGTCAGTGTGACTACCGAGTTTCACTATTAGTGAAGAAGACTAAACTGGAATTGGCCGCACTAACAAACAGATCTGTCCTAGAACTAGAGCCAGAAAACTCCTTAGAGGATTGAAGACTTCCTCTCACATACTTTGGACATGTCTTAGGAGGGACCAGTCCCAGAAGAAGGACATCATGTTTGGAAAAACAAAAGGTCATCAAAAAAGAGGAAGACTTTCATTAAGATGGATTGATAGTGGCTGCAACAATGATTCAATGCAAACAACCATGGTGAGGAGGTCATAGACCTGGGTAGTGTTTTGTTCTGTTGTACACAGTGTCACTGTAGGCCTAACAGCCTGAATCTCCCATCACTCTACTTCAAACCACCTCGCCATTGAAGAGTTGGGTAGCCCACGGTGAATTCTTTGGGAGAGGAGAAGGGACAGTGGTGTACAGAGGATTCTACAGGTTCAATCTCCAGCCAGTGCACCTCTTGTGCAGCCACTGCTCCCCTGTCGTGGAGGGTTGCATGCTGCCACAATGCTGAACAGGCTTCAGCAGAGCTCCCAGACTAAGAGAGGTCTGGCAATCTAAATCAACCAAAGGGACCCCTATGGGGCCCCTGTGATGCTTGGGGTTGCCATGAGCCTGGGGCCTTCTCAGCGGCAGACAACCAGTGGATTCTTCACTTCTTGCCCTCTGCTTCCCAGTATAGGGAGCCCTGGTGGCGCAGCGGGCTGCCAACCACAAGTACAACAGTGTGAAACCACCAGCCGTTCCTCGGGAGAAAGATGAGGCTTTCTACTCCTGTAAAGAGTTACAGTTTGGAAAGCCCACAGGGGCAGTTCTACCTTGTCCTGTAGGGCTGCTATGAGTCTGAATGGACTTGAGTTTGGGTTTGATTTCCCAGTATTTAATTTAGGACATTCACAATGGAAGAATGTGATATGGCCCTACCCTTTCATGTAACTCTCCCTTAATCCTGTCTGTTCTCTCTCAGCCTTCCGCCTGGCCCCCACCCCACCCCCAGGCCACTTTGCAAATGCTCCTTTGCCTAAAGAAGGACCAAGAAGGGTAGGCTGGCCTCAATGGTTATCATGGGAACGGAGGTTAATTGGGTGCCCTAGATTTCAATGATGTCAGTGGCCTTATCCCAACAAGGATCTTAGGTTTCAAGCTTCCGCCACATGAAAAAGACCCCTCATCTGCCCCTGCTGAACCTGAGACTCTTTCCCTATGCTTCACCTTGGCTTTTCCAATGGTGGGGTCTGGCCCACCCCTTTACCTAGGCCTAGTAAACCACACGACATGGAAATGTCACCTGCTATTCTCTGAGGCAGAAAGTCTACTTGAGGCTAAATTCCCCCAACACTGGGCTATCCCTTCTGCAAAACAGGGCTGGTGTATGACACAGAAAATCCAAACTATTCATCAGGAAACCCAAACATCCCTGTCTGGCCCCGTGTCCACGGACTGGAACAAACTCTGCTGCCTCTTCTGTTGTGAGCACCAGGCAGGCCAGGCACGTGGGGGTACTTTGTTGGGTATATCCTGCTTGGGAGCAGAGGGACTCATGGCAACCAGAGAGGACTCACACTCTGCTCCTCGTCCGTTTCTCCAACCGGCACCCATGTGGCAATGTAGAATGTGACCAGAGCCAGTGGACCTAGAAAACAGCGATGGTTCAAGAAGCCTTCCTGTCCTCCCCCTGGAATGCCTTCAGGCTCAGCGAGCCCACTTTTTACCTGGGATAAGGCTGGACTCTTTGGGCACCACCTCCCTTAGTTGCCTCCGAGTTGACTAAACCTGCTGGTAGCCCCATGTGTATCAGTAAAAGTGCCTCCTGGGCTTGTCATTGGCTGGGTTTTCTGTAGTGGGTCACCAGGCCCATCTTCCATGGCACGTCTGAATGAATCCTAACTCCCAGCCTTTGGGAGGCAGCGGTGCCTGCCACTACACCACTAATAGCACACAGCCCCTAACCTGTGAGAAGGCAGGTACACTCACCACTATGCCATCAACATCTGCAGGCCCAGCCTTCACCTAGAAGCTGAGCCCAGGGACTGTGTACAGCACCCAGGGACACCAAGGCCAGACACAGCCCTTTCAAATTCCCACTTCTCAGCTCATCGATGAGTACATGAATTACTGGTCCCCGTGGGTTAATCAGAAACAGTAGTCTCCTTCACCAGACTGCTGAAGCTTCTGTCCTTCCCCCAGACCCTTATCCTCTGCCTGAGCTAACATAGTCTCTCCTCAAGGGCCTCTCCTAAAGCCCTCCCTGCTGTGCTCTGCGATGGTGTCACACTCTGCCCCACTTCCCTGGGCCTGGGTTTCCTCTAGCTGGGTTTCTGCTCAGTCTCTAGAGAAGAACACACATTTCCCTCCCTGCTAAGATGCTTGGTGATCTTCTGATCAGAGTGGGTGGTCTGTGGCAATAGCCGCCTGCCCCCAATATTCCAAGTCTTTCCTTTTATCCCTTTTCTTTCTGAAAACCCTCTGAATCTGACAGTAGCCCAGACGAGAGCTTTCAATATACAGAATTCAGGAAAGACAAACCCCCTCCGAAACAGTAATGGGAGCAATGGTTGCAGGAGGATAGAGGATGGGAATAGGGATGGAGGGCGGGAAGAGGGAATGGATGGCCATGACAGCAGAATAACCCCCCTCAGGAAAAATACCAGGGTAGTAGGTGAAAAGACAGAATGGGTGGTGTAAGATATGTATAAATATTAATAACAATACATAATATATTAAGGGTATGTGGCAGAGTGGGGGAGGGAGAAAAAAGAGGAGCTGATAGTGAAAAGGCTCAAGAAGAAAGAGAATGTGTGGAAATTGTTGATGCTAGTAATTGTACATGTCTGCTTGAGACAATGGATGTATGGCTTGTTATATGTAGGAGCCCCCAATAAAATGATTTATTTAATACAACAAAATAAACCCCTCTGGATCAAAACAGATGGAGCTGCACCTGCTCTGCAGTTTGCTGTCCAGGTCTAGGTTCGGTTCCCATTTGACCCGCCCAAGCACCATTTGTGCTTTGCTACATAGCAGCTCCCACAGTACCCACCCAGCCACACTTCCTGCCACCATGTCTATTCAGACTCATGGAGATTCTGAAGGACAGGGTAGAACTTCCCCCGATGGTCTCTGAGGCTGTAAATCTATACAGAAGCTGACTGCCTGCCTCATCTTTCCCCCATGGAGCGGCTTTGGGGTTCAAACTGCCGACCTTTGGCATAACTGCCCAACACTCAACCCGCTGCATCACCATGGCTCCTCAATTAATGCTGCAGAACCAAGAAATGATCCAACATATCTTACGCATCCAGCTGGCCAGCATTTTAAAATATATCCTCTTTCTTTCAAAGCCAACATTATACAAGAGGTGCAATCAGGCCCTCCCCTTGGAATTCTGAAGATGATTCAGAGAAAGCACAAGAAAACAAAACTAACAGATAGCAACAAACCCGAAGTAACTGGCTCTTCCACCGGCTTTGAACACCAAGCCCTCTCCCCAAATGTCAGGAACAGCCTTGGAGGACTGACTGAGGCAGAAGTCAAATCCATCCTGACTCTTGGTGCCCATGAGACCATGCAGTAGAACCCCGAGCACTGCTCACCCTGAGTTACCTCAGCCTTATCCTAAGGTCCAGTGGTCCACCAGTCATGAGGGTGGGGGTGATCAACCAGGACCCTGCTGTGTTCTCCTGAAAACTCCAGGACTGTGTTTGAAGGCAGCCTGACTGTAGCTTTCATATTGTCGATATTAGGTGCCATTGAATCAGTTTCAACTCATAGCAACTCTACGTGGTGCATTGGCAGGGAACTGAACCTGGGTCTTCTGAGTAGAAGGCACTATGCTTGTACCACTGAACCACCACTGTTCTTTCTCTCTCCCAACGGGTCCACTGTGGCTTATCTACTCATATATGACCAATTGCTGTGTGGTATGGGGTATGGTGATGGGAGATCCTACCCAGGGACAAGGAATCATCTTTGTCATTTCCAATCATCTCAAGTCAGTTCCAACCCATAGAGACCTCATGTACAACAAAACAAAACACTGCCTGGCCCTGGCCCATCCTCACAATAGTTATGTCTGAGCCCTTTGCTACAGCCACAGCCACAGTGTCAATCCATTTAGCTTTGCTGACCTTCTACTTTACCAAGCAGGATGTCCTTCTCTCCTGATAAAATGTCGTGCTAGTCTGGGTTGACTAGAGAAACAAATCCAGAGACACTCATGTATGTATGAGAAAGAGCTTTATATCAAAGAGTAATTGTATACTAAGAAAACTTCCCTGCCCAGTCCAGATGAAGCCCACGTGTCTGATATTAGCCCATAGATCCGATACCAGTGCATAAATTTCTCTTCAGACTCACACAGCACATGCAGTGATACCAAATGCAGGAAGATCACAGGCCATTGGATGGAAAGCCTTGTGAATCCAATGACAGTGGAAGCATCTCCGTGCTGGTGTGGGTCTCCACATGGCTCTTCCAGCTCTCTGAGTTTGGCTCTTCAACAGGCAAGTGAAACAGAGAGAGAGCATGTGTGGCTCGTCTCCAGGGAGAAAGAGAAGAAGTTCCTAGAATCCCCATGTGAATGTCATGGCCAGAAGAAGGTTTTAGCAGGCTGTGACCTGACTGACAGGCTAGACTCCACCCTCACACTTATTTATCAAATTGATATGAAATTATGTAACTGCCACAAATGTACAAAGAATAGGAGACAATGTCTGGTCATTCTTGCTTCTAAGGAACGTTTTGGCTATACTTCTTCAAAGACAGATTGGTTCGTTCTGGAAGCCCATGGCGCTTTCAATATTCTTGACCAACACTGTAATTTCAATGCACCAATGTGTCTCTGGTCTTCCTTATTCCTTGTCTAACTTTCACGTGCATAGGAGGCCATTAAACATACCCTGGCTTTGGTCATGGGGTTAGGGTGGATACTAAATCTAAGCACTCCTGAGCTATTAGACCAGAATAGACATAGAGACACCTCCAGGGGAAGGTGGATGCTGTGTGCGGATCATCTACATATACTCCAAGGAACTCCAAGGACTGCCAGCAGCTACCAGAACTAGGAGAAAGAGGAATATCAATGTGGCGGAGACCCTGATTTGGGACTTCAGCCTGCAGAAATGTGGACAAATAAATGTCTGCTCTTTATAGCCACCTCCTTGTGGTATTTTCAGTCTCCTCCTACGCATGGGAATGTTGGACATTGAATAAGGAAGACTGAAGACGAATCGATGCATTTGAATTAAGATGCTGGTGGAAAATATTAAGAGTACTGTGGACTGCCAAAGGAACAAACAAACAAACAAAAATCTGTCTTGGAAGAAATGCAGACTGAATGCTCCTTAAAAGCAAGGATGCCCAGACTTTGTCTCATGAACTTTGGACATGTTGTCAGCAGGGACCAGTCCCTGGAAAAATGGCATCATGCTTGGTAAAGCAGAGGGGCAGTGAAAAAGAGGACTGTTAGCTTTAGTTTGGGGCAGATAGGCTAGCAAGAGGCACAACATGCCATTGGCTAGAGATTTACTACATCCATGCTTGGAGGAGGAAAAGAAAAAGCATAAAAAGAAACAACTAGTTCAAAGCCCAAATTCTTACTTTATGGATATAAAATGTCTAGGTTGTTACAAGATGGCCACAGCTTTTAGCCGTGTGCAAACTGGTTCGTTGTGTATGTTGTTCAAGAGGGTTGTGGCACCCTACAGGAGAAAAAGCCCGACTTTCAGAGGTTGTTCATTTAGAAGAAAGCAACATGAATGCTACACCAACTTCCTGGATTCTTGTTCTGTCACAGGAAGCCTTCTCAGCTCAGGAATTCTGGTTAATCTACCAAGATCATTGTTATTAACATTTGATTCCCTCTCCCCCGCCCCCCTCCAAAGTTACAGGGCACTGAACTCCTATTTTGGTGTTAGGATTTTCAACAAACTTTTGATGATGGGGGGAAGGAGAAGATAAAAGGAAGGCTCTCAACAAGATGGATTGCCATGGCTACAATAGGCTCAAACATAAGAACGATTGTGAGGATGGCTCAGGATAAGGCGGTGTTTTGTTCTGTTGTGTGTAGGGGTTGTTATAAGTCAGAACTGACTTGCTGGCACCTAACAACAACACTTGTGGTATTTGTATGATGGCAGTTCTATTTTTGCATGTAAGACGTGTATAAATAGTGTTTGCTCGCATGTTTGCTCGCATGTAACACTTGCAGTGAGCATAGGAAGCTAATGCGACAAGGGGTTGTCCAGTTTGCAAAAATCCGATAATGCACAAGTTATTTGCATAAAAATATGGTAACTAAGACACCCACTCAAGCCCATCTTTCATACTTGGGTTCTCTAATTGAACTTTCTAACCCAGCTGACACAAATGTCTTGATGGTAACCTGGACTCTTGTCACCCACGATAGCCAATGAGAAGTCAGACTTGTCCCAGGCCCTTCTTCCACTACCATTCGTCACGGATTAGCTCTTCTCCCTCCTTTTTGGCCTGCCCACCTCCCCCTCTCCTTCCTTCCCGCTCCCCCTGCTGCCTTTCACCCTCGGTGGCCATTTGCCTACAAGCATGACCCGGCTCCCCATTAGCTTGGATTCAATTGAAAAGTTTCTCCTGGGGCCTTGCTCGTTCAGCCTTAGTTTACCCAAGTAGCTCCATTTGCTTCCACCTCCTCTCCTTGCACGCAGCCCACAGTACACACTCCCCTGGTCCTCCACCAAACGTACCAAGCCTTTTATGATTCCTACCAGCACAATCAGGGCGTCCAAAGATCAGACCCTTCACTGCCCAGTGAGACTCTGCCCCTACCCCCAGTATATGAACTTCTGGAGCTGGTACCACTCTCACCCATCTCTGCTCCCCAGCACCTCACACAGGCCGGCTCCCAGGCACAGCTCTGAAGTGGCTGTGGGATAAACAAGTGGACAGGAGGAGCCAGGCAGCTGAACTTGGACCAGTTCCAGGCGCCCACTGAGAAAACACGAGAACAGCCTGGGCCTCTGAATAGTGCACAGCCCCCTCTGCCTGCAATGATGATAGAGAAAATGACGCGCCCCTGTGGGATGGAGGAGGCCTGGTGCCAAGTGCAGCTGCAGCAAACTCTGGGGCTTTGGGAGCTTGCATTTCCCTCCCTTGCTACCCACCTGGGTGAGCTGACCCACAGCCCCAACTGTCCCCAGTCTGGTACTGCTAGCTCTTCCCAGCAAACTCCAGGAGCACTCAGCAGAGCACCCAGTGCCCTATCCTCTCACCTACCTAAGGTCCCAGTGCCTAAATAAGCCAGGTAGTTAAGGTGCCTTGCCCCGCTGGGCCTGCTGCATTAACTGAATATCCCAGGTCTTCCAGGATTGTGGGGTCCTGACCCCTCGAACAGGGGTGCTTGCCCAAAGCCATTGAGGGTCCAATGCCCTAGAGAACCTGGTCATCTGGAAGGTCAGAAGTTCATCCCCACATCCAATCCTGACCTCAGCTGTGTCCTGGAACACAGCTCTGTTTGTTCTGTGAACATGGAAAATGACCTCCCAGCACCCCTGGAGAGGACCCTGTCAGCTGCCCACCAGTGCTTCCTGCCTCTGTATACCCCCACACCACCACAGACTCCCATTGTTGCTCTTAGCTGACACCCAATCACACACCCAAAATCATGGTGGCCCCACATACACAGACCAAAGGCTGCTCATCCTGCACATACACGGTGACTGCAAGAAACAGGACCCTTGATAACATGGAGTTGCTGGGTCAAACCCACCCTGAAATCCATATACTACCAAGCATCCCTGGTACATGAGTGAGCCAGTCCCCATTGGTGGAAGAGTCAGGGTGAGATGGCTTTTCTTTTTCTGACAGTCCTAACAAATACAAACCACCTGGAAAATGACTTCCTGCAGAGGTGTGAGCCTGTCCTAGCAGGCAAAAATAGTGTCACCCTGATTTAGTCACTTAGCCCCTAAGCCTTAATACCCCCTCAATCCCAATCAATAAAGCAGGGATCTCACCTACCTTGCAGTGGTGTGGAAGGACGACCATGGCCTTACTGCCACCACATTAATTCTGATTCATTGGCACCCTATAGAGCAAAGTAAATAGTCTTACCCTTCTAAAGAGCTGCTGGTGTTCAAACTGCTGACCTTGAGATCAACAGTGCAACGGGTGCCTCATTAAATATCTTGATTAGCAAATGCATTGAGACTGAAAGTGGTTACTCAGGTCTCTGGGGCTAATGCTTAAGAAATAGGAAATCTATTTGAAGTGATGAGAAGTTTTGGAACTAGACAGTTGTGAAAATTGCATGTGATGATGTAATGAATGTCACCCAACTGCAGTGGTGGTTGCTGTTAGGTGCCATCAAGTCAGTTCTGGCTCATAGTGACCCCGTGTGTGCAGCAGAACGAAACACTGTCCGGTCCTGCACCATCCCTGGAATTGTTATGTTTGAGTCCATTGTTGCAGCCACTGTGCCCACCTATTTCATTGAGGGCCTTCCTCTTTTTTCGCTGCCCAGCTACTTTACCAAGCATGACGTCCTTCTCCAGGGACCAGTCTCTCCTGAAAGTACACCTTTAAAAATGACCAAAAGGACCACTGTTTGGGCTCTATGTGTGCTGTGTATTGACTTGTGTACTGCCTCCCAAAGTATGCCTTGTCAGTCCTCACCTCCATCCCTGGGTTTCTAATCCCATCTGGGAATGGGCTTCCTTTGTCAGGATAATGAGGCAGTATCTGTGCGGGGTGAGCCTTCAGTCATGTCTTTTGAGATAGAAAAGAGATTAAACAAGCAAGCCAGCAAACAGAGGTGCCAAGCCATAAGAAGATTGATCGCCAGGAATGTCGGACTGGCTTCTCAAAAGAGGCCAGCACCATTTCCCAGAGACAACAGAGACGACCAGCCCAAGAGCCATTGCCCTGGATTCAGCCTTCTAGCCTCCTAAACTGTAAGGGAAAGAGGTGTTTTATAGTTGAACGATTAAATTGTATGATATGTGAAAGAAAAAAAAAGAGGTATTTGCTGCAGCCATCCACTTGTGGTGTTTCTGTATGGCAGCACTAGCCAGACATGCTGGCAGAGAGTTAATTCTGACTCATGGCCACCCTAAAAGACAGGGTAGAACTGGCCCCCTTTGTGTTTTCAAGATTAATTATTTTGGGAATAGAAAACGTCATCTTTCTCCCGACCACAGCACGAGAGAACTAAAGCAATGTGTTTTACCATTTAAGGGGCATTAGTGATGTGCTGGGTGACTCATTGGACTGCTAAATATAAGGTCAGCAGTTCGAACTCACCAGCCACTCTTTGGGAGAAAGATGAGGATTTCTACTCCTGTAAAGAGTTACTGTCGCTCGGTGCTCCAGCACATGAATGCAACATACCAGCATGAAGCAGGGAACCAATAGAGAGGTCTGAGGTGCCGGCCCCAATCCCAACTACGTGGACAGCCCTCCTTCCCCTAGAAGAGTACATTTCAGAGGACAGCACTGAAGCTACAGCTCAGGGAGAGGGACAAGTCTGATCAGAGCACACAGGAACAAATGAAGGGGGAGGGAGAGAGAGTGGAACACATCCTGGCCCACCAAACCCCGAGGACAATATTCCTGCTTAGAGCAGCCAATGCACAGAGAGGACCATAGAGATGACCCCACCATGAGACACGATGTCCTTCAATGACCCATAGCACTACAGGGAACAACACTGGAGACAGTGAGAGAATTGTGTCCCATCTGACCCCACCACACCAAGGTGAAACACTAAGGGTGTACAACAGAACAGCAAGGGGAGCAGAACAATGAAATCCCCAGGGAATACCAAAAATAGATTGTGGGGACAGGAGGTGGCACCCCATCAGACTCAACCGGAAAACACTCATAAAGGTCAACAAACAGACTTTTTACAGGCTTTTCTATTTACAGGCTTTTCTTTGTTGTTGTTGTTGTTTTATTTTCTTTTGTTGCTTTGTCTAGCTCTGTCTTGTTTTTGTGCATATTATTATCTCTGCATGCCTATCTAGGTAAGATAGGCGGGATAAACAATTCAGAGGAGAAAACAATGGGACAGGTGGTTCTAGTGGGATATGGTAAAGAGGAAAGCAAGGGGGCGGTGGAAGGAAGGAAATGGGTGTTAACAAACCCAGGGACAAGGGAACACTAAGTGATCTAAAATTGATGGCAAGGAGGGTGTAGGAAGCCTGGTAGGGCTTGATCAAGGGCAATGTAACCGTGGGGAATTACTGAAAGCCAAATGAAGGCTGAACATGATAGTGGGATAAGAGGAAAGTAAAAGGAAATAGAGAAAAGAAATAGGAGGCAAAGGGGATTTATAGAGGTCTAAATACAGGCATGTACATATATGAATATATTTTATATGACAATGAGGAAATAGATCTATGTACATATATTTATAGGTTTAATATTAAGGTAGCAGATGGTCATTGGGCCTCTACTCAAGTACTCCCTCCATGCTAGAACACTTGGTTCTATTAAACTGGCATTCCATGATGCTCACCTTCCTGAGATCACTGAAAACAAAGTGGATGCATAAGCAAATGTGATGAAGAAAGCTGATGGTGCCTGGCTATCAAAAGATATAGCATCTGGGGTTTTAAAGGCTTGAAGGTAAACAAGTGGCCATCTAGCTCAGAAGCAACAAAGCCCACATGGAAGAAGCATACCAGCCTGTGTGATCACAAGGTGTTGAAGGGATGAGGTATCAGGCATCAAAGAACAAAAAAATCATATAACTATGAATGAGGGTGAGTGCAGAATGGGGACCCAAAGCCCATCTGTAGGTAATTGGACATCCCTTTACAGAGGGGTCTCAGGGAGGAGACAAACCAGTCAAGGTGCAGTATAGCAACGATGAAACATACAACTTTCCTCTAGTTCTTTAATGTTTCGTCTGCCGTCCCCATCCCCCCACCCTCCGTCCACTATCAGGACTCAATTCCACCTAACAAATCTGGATAGATCAGAGCATGTACACAGATAAGAGCTGGAAACACAGAGAACCCAGAACAGATAAACCCCTCAGGATCAATATGGAGAGTAGCCATAGCAGGAGGGTAAGGGGAAGGTGGGGGGAGAAAGGGAGAACCAGTCACAATGATCTACATCTAACCCCCTCCCTAGGGGACAGACAACAAAAAAGTGGGTAAAGGGAGACATGGGTCAATGTAAGTCATGAAAAAAAATATATAAATTATCAAGGGTTCATGAGGGAGGGAGTGGAGGGGGGAAATGAGCTGATACCAAGGGCTCAAGTAGAAAGAAAATGTTTTGAAAATGATGATGGCAACATATGTACAAATGTGTTCATGTGCTTGGCACAATGGATTGTGATACAAGCTGTAAGAGCCCCCAGTAGAGTTACTGTCTCAGAAATACACAGGAAACTTAACTGACTTGATGGCAGTGGGTGCTTTTCGTTTGTTTGTTTGGTGGTGTTTGACCACAAGAAAATACAAACTTTGAAACAAAGCAGAATCCAAGGAGGAAGTGCCCAGTGAGCTTTGGAACACTGCCCCCAGGCGGACTGGATTCAGGCCACCCAACAAGTGAGCGTTGCTCTGTTCCTGGCGCTCTTCTCTCCTGCCTACCCACCTGATCCTCAGAGAGCCGCCTGCCCAACCAGCCTCTTGGCTCCGGCTCCAAATAGCCATTACTGGGGCTCTGGCATTGGCAGCCACAGCCTAGTATCAAGTCTGCTCATGTGGTTAGATTTCCAGGAAGCCAGCGGGAGTGCTGTCCCTGCCACCTGGCTGCCCTGGGCCCCGGCGCCAAGCCCGGCTATAAAGAGAGCAAGTGATATGTCGGGGCACTGAAGCCATTTGTGGTCAAAGTATCTGGTTGTACAAATGGCTACACTCCCTGGGATTGCATTCCCCTCCCACTAGACGGAAAACAGATGGAAGCTTCCGTCAAGTAACACTAAGAACAACTCACCGCATGTATGCACATGAGTATTAACAAGAGAAAGCCCAGTCGGAGGTGAGACCCAGCCTTGGCAGGGATGGGCAGTTCATGGTTTGTCCCATGGTTACTGTACCCCTCTTTTTCTGGGCATGGCCCTGAGGAGACTGAGCCAAATAAGGAACACACCAAGAATGCTGATTCTAGATCCAGGGAGGCCAAAAAAATTTATGCCAAGGAGGACTAGATAGAGTGCCCACAAGTCCCCGGCAGCTGGCCCACCATCTCTCCTGATGGTTTTACTCAAACCCAGCGCAGGACTGTCATTATGGCAGCTGATACAGGAGAAGTGATTTACACAAGCATCCAGCTCAGGACCTGGTGCACTGTAGCTACAATGAATAAATATTAGTCTTAGGAAACCAAAGCCCAGAGATGGCAAGTAATCTCCCCAAGGTCACACAGCCACAAAGCAGAATGAGGCTTTGAACACAAGTACACGTAATGCCATGCTCTTACAAAGATTAATTGGCACCTGACATTTGCAACATTATAGGCACTAGGAGCACTGGTAGTGCCATGGGTTAGGTGTGGGGCTGCTAACTGCATGGTTAGTGGTTCAAATCCACCAGCAGCTCCCAAGAAGAATGATGAAGTTGTCTGCTCCTGTAAAGATTGATAGTCTCAAGAACACTAAGGAGCAGTTCTATTCTGTCCTATACTTATGGCCATTGAGTCCTTTCTGACTCATAGAGATCTTATAGGGCAGGGTAGAACAGCCCCTCCCACCCCCATGAGATTCTGAAACTGTAACTCTTGTTTTTCTCCCATGGAGCAGCTTGTAGTTTCAAACTGCTGACCTTATGGTTAGCAGCCCAACACATAAGCCCTATGTCACCAAAGCTCCCTGTCCTATAGTCAGAATCAACTCAATGGTAGGGGTTATGGGGGGAGGGGGGGGCGTTGACTTGGTAGTACAATGGTTAAGCACTCCAAATGCTAACCAAAAAGTTGGTGGTTCAAACTCCCCAGCAGCTCCTTGGGAGGAAAGACCGGGCCCTCTGTGCCTGAAAGATAGCAGGAAGACTCTGTGGGGCAGTTCTACATGGGGTTGCAGTCAGTTGGAATTGACTCAGTGGTCTCCAACAACTGCAACACAAGGAACATTACTGTCCATATGGGTCGCTGCCCTGGGGAATCTGAAATCTTGCTCTGGGCTCTCGAGCACACACACACACACACACACACACACACACACACACACACACACACAAAGGAGTGATGTAGAGCAGGCTGCCATAGGAGGGAAACAGAGGGACACCGTACCAGGAGTGGCTGGGTTGTGGGGATGACACCAGATGGCTCTAGAAGCACAAGTCAGGGTTTTGATGGAGACGGTAGAGAGAAAGATGGAAGATGGAGCAGCATGGGCAAAGGAGCTGAAGCAGGATGGGGCACTGGGTGAACCCAGGACTTGGCCACTGGAGTAGATACTTTAGGTAGCAAGCTTCTCCCCCTGGCCAGAGCAGGCATGACCAGTTCATGAAGGACACCAGCCTACACTGGGGCATCTGAGCCTTAACTCAGGAGGCAGCTCACCCCTATGCAAATCCCAGAAGGCTGTGATGTAGACAATGGTGATAAGGGTGATTTCATCATGAGAACGCCACCCAGAGCACAGTCCCCAGCCCACAGCCATGGTCAACCATGGTGGGCATTGGTCCTGCTGGGAATGGGGGCATGGGGCTTCCCTAGGGAGTCTGCCCCTGGAGACAAACTCTACTCATTAGCCCCTTTTGCTGGAAGGTTGGGGTCAATACAAGGCCCCCTTGTCTGTCATGTGGGTATCGGGGCTTCTCCCTCCCTCCTTACCCAGCCTGTCTCCTTGCTTTCACCTGATTCAGCATCAGTCATTCCCCGTCCTCCCATTTGCTTCAGGAAAAGAAGCCACCCGAATGGACGTTTACCCAAGCTGCGTACAGGAGGGTGGTGGGAAGGCTGTTGAAGGGAAGCAAAAAAAAAAAGGTAGGAAGGTAATACGGCAGCCAAGGACGTAGCCCGCCCCCTGCTCCGCTGCCTGACAACGCACACACACACCCGAGGAAAGGGGAGATTAAAATATCTCCCCTGACGCTCATCGATGAAGCACAGCCCAGGTGGATGTGCCTCTCACTGGGAAGCTGGAAGGACCCACTTCCTATGTCACTCACTGCACCCAGGTCCTGCAGTCACACCCTTCTGCATGCCCAGTCACGGACTCCATTTTTCTCAAAACCTCCCAAGGCCGAAGGACTCAAGGGCAGCTTGGGATTCCAAAGTGTCTGAGTCTGGGAATGGTGGGAGCCAGGAAAGAGATTCCCCAACCTCCTCACACCATTCAGAAAAGACATCGTCCCCAGGCCAGCATTTCATCTGCCACCACGGGTCTTGTGTTATTAAAACTTTACAGATTCCACCCCCCTGCTGCCCCCACCAGACCTCCCCAAGCTGGCGGGTGCTCTGCTTCGGAATTTATGTCCCCAAGTCTCCCAAATGGAAGATTGTGCTGCATAGAAGAAATTACCTCGGCAAAATAAGTCCTCACCAACTGGAAAAGAAACCCACATTTGAAAATGTCTGAGTAGAATCATTTTAAGAGCTTCATCGGGTTCAGAATAAATATGCTGCTGCTCGCCCATCACAGAGATCTGGCTGGTTACAAGAATTATCTCACAGAGAGAGAGAGAGAGAGAGAGAGAGAGAGAGAGAGAGAGAGAGAGAGAGAGAGAGAGAGAGAGAGACACAAGAATTATCACACACACACATATACACACACACAGATCCGGCTGGTTACAAGAATTATCACATACACACACACAGAGAGAGATCCGACTGATTACAAGAATTATCTCACACACACACACACACACACACACACGGGACATGTCCTGCAGTAAGCCTGTGCATGGGACGCCATTTGGAATAGGGTCTTCATACACGTTAGCAGCTTAACACACAAGGAGACCCCAGGAGGGGTGATTGCTAAACTCAATCAACCACTAACTGACAGGTTGGAAGCTCAAGCTCACCCATAAGGAAACCCTGGTAAGCTACTTCCCAAAACAGAAGCCGCCAAAACTCCGATGGAATGAAGTTCCACTCCGCCATATGTGATTCACCATGAGTCACATTTAACTCAAAGGCCTCTGGGATTTTTACTTCTAAGAGTAGGGTGAAGGAGCCCTAGCAGCACAGTGGTTACAAGCAGCAAGTTGGGCTGCTAACTGAAAGGCTAGCAGATTGAAACCACTATCTGTTCTAAAGGAGAAAGATGAGACTGTCTACTCCCATAAAGAGTTACAGTCTCAGAAATTTACAGGGGCAGTTCTACCCTGTCCTATAGAGTTGCTATGAATCAGAATTGACTTGATGGCAGTTAGTTGTTTCTGTTGTTTTTTAGCAGGGAGTAGTATAGGTTCTATGGAGCCCTGGTGGTACAAAGGGTTAGTCATTGGACTGCTAACCACAGGGTCAGCAGTTCAAAACTACTAGCAGCTCCATAGCACATAAATGAGGCTTTTAGCTCCCGTAAAGATGTATAGTCTTGGAAACCCACAGGGACAGTTCTAGTTTGTCCTAAAGGATTGCCGAGAGTTGGGATCAACTCTATGACAGTGAGCTTGGCTTTTGGGGTGAGAATGACTCTTAATCCACCCTATCTGACATCTTTATGACCCAGAAGAGGCAAAGATGTGGAGACAGAGGAAGGACACCATGGGATGCCGTGGCTGTAAGCCAAGGGTTACCTGGGAGAAAGGCATGGTACAGCTCCTTTCTCACAACTGTAGGGGGACTTAGCAAGGCTGACACCCTGCTCAAGAACTCCGAGACACCAGAAATGGCAGGCGGCACTTTCTGTTGTGCAGTTTCACCCTCGCCAATGGCATTTTGTAACGGCAGTCCCAGGAGACAACAGGTGTAGCCTTTGTGTGTGATGCCTTCCTTCAACAGACCTCCCAGTGACACCTGTCAGGTGAAGGACTCAACCCCACAGCATCCTGGGAACTGGCCTGGGGAACCGAAGCCATCATAATGGGACCATCTCAAGCCCAGGCAGAGCTAGAATTGGAAGAGGGACAGTGGGATTCAAGCCTACTATAGGTTATTTGGGAGAATACTGTTGAATTCATTCAAACCACCACTTGTCAACTCCATTCAATCTCTTCACTTCCAAAAGAGAACAGTCTGAGAAGATGCACCTGATCTGAACACAGCTGGTTTTCTCTTCCAAGGCAGTGCTTGTGGTCAGTCAGGGCTGCGGACTTGGAAACCTCACGAAAGGGCAGCACACACCTGAGACCAGGGAGAAGTCCCTGTGGATGGCACCTGGACAGAGAACACAGAGCCCCAGCGGAATCTCTTGGAGGCTCTCAAATTGCCCTCAACCCACACTCCTACCCCTGGGAGCTCCAGAGTGCTGGAGGGGCTGTTCCCTCCCACCAGTCCCCCCCCCCCAAGTCCCTCCCACTGCTGGCCACCTCTCACCTGGTTGCCCTACTCTCTCCACTGTAGCAACATCCCTTCTTTATAAACAGTAGCAGAGACACGCAGGGCCATTAAAGGCCTTCTGGTATTTCTAGGAGCCTCTCTTCCCAGTGCTGCCTACTAGTCAATTCATGCTGACTGGGCTTTTTCCTGCTCATTCACTTAAAGGAAATGGTGGAAGAATAAAGGGACCTGTCTTTGTAATTTAGTGTGACTCTGAGCAAAAGACCATAGGGGCAGCTTCAATTAACAGAGCTTTGTCCCCTCACAATTTAAGAGACTGCAAGTCGAAGTTCTAAGAGCAGGTCTTCATCTCTTGAGCTTCTGTCTCCTGGTTCCTTGGAGGTCTCACATGCCCCAGTATCTCTCTTCCTCTCTCTCCTCCATTGTATGATCTCTTTTATATCTTCAGAGACTGGCTCAAGATACTCCGCCTTATAAGCATAACTTAGACAACTCATTCCCAAATGGGATTACCGCCCCAGGCCGAGAGGTCAGGATTTAGAACACACATTGTGGGGGGGAGGGGGAGACATAACTCAATCCACCACTGAATTTTCTGGAACTTGGGGAGTCATGAATACATTGCTTTCGATAGAAAGTGACACCTCAGCGTGCAGGCCCAGGCGTTCCTGTCCCCGAGGCCATCTATCAGGTGTTATCTACACGCACACAACCATCATCACAGACCAAGTTTATGGACAATTCCCAACCCCTGCCGTGACTTACAGAGCCCTCCCACTGAAAGCACATTTAAAACTCTCTGTAAAAGCCAGCGATAAAAAGAACCATAATCCTTCTTTAGTAGTGACTTGGGTGGTAGATTTTTTGTTTTGTTTTAGGCCCCCTTTTTGGGTAAGTGTAACAGCTCTATCACGAGCAGATGAATTCTGCGCTAAAATTAATCCTGACCCCCAGAAGAGCAGATCCAACTGAGAACCTCAGGGCCATGATTCAGCCCTCCTCCATGCTAAAAATGTCATGTGTTTTTTTTTTTTCTGTCTTTCTTTCTCACCAACGGCCTCAAACAAACTGATGTATTTATAGCCTACCGATCTGTGAGAGCTCAGGGTGTGAATTGGTTGTTGAATTTCAAGCACAGATAAAAACTGGCACCGTGTTCTCCGGGAGGGCCAGGTAAGGGTTGGGCGTGAAGAGTACATGGTTTCCTTCTTGGGGTGCATGCTGGATAGGCCCACTGTGACCTGGGTAAGGAGGTGGTCAGCAGGAGGTGGCTCTAGAGGGGCAGGGGTCTGCCCTCTGCTACCTGTGATTACAAGGCCATTCACTCCTCCCTGCACCTGCTGAGTGTAGATAATAGTAGTTGATGCTCAGTGCTGGGTAAGAGATGTCCAGTTAGTGTGCTGAGCACTTCAGGTTGACAATGTCCCAGTTTTCCCAGGCCCTGGAAATCAAGAACACTAAAACAAAAAAACTCACTGTCATCGAGTGGATTCCAACTCATAATGATCCTAGAGAATAGAGTAGATCTGCCCAGTGGGTTTCCAAGACTATAACTCTTTACTAGAGTAGAAAGCCTTGACTTTCTCCCATGGAGCGGCTGGTGGTTTCGAACTGCTGACCTTTCTAATCCATTACACCACCAACGTTAAAGAAATCCCCACCCAGGAAAGCCATTAACTGTACATATCCACCTTTTCCATATCACACAGTCCCTGTAGGGGGTGGAGGAGGTGGCACTGTGTGAGCAGTCAGCACAATCGAGTCTACCTCAAGGTGCCTGAGAAGAAAGGTACATCTACTTCTGAGAAAGCAGTCACTGAAAAGCCTGCAGAGCATAGTTCTCCTCTGACACACATGGGCCACTGTGTGCTGGGATGGACTCCAGGGTGACCGGGTAGCTTGTTTCTCATGGTGATGTAGATAAAGCTCACAGATAGCCCTTTCATGGACCCTCTAAATTCCCATCCCTTGCCTCATCAATGAGCAACTGAATTTCTCACCCTCCACAGTGACAGCCTCACATACCCCACCGAGTCGCTCAACGTCAACCACCCTCTGCCTGAGTCAACACACTAGCACTCTCTACAGGCCCCTGGAGAGCAGGTCTCAGTTTAACATCTAATTGACTCCTATGACATCATCCCACCTCTTCCTGGTCCCCACCTCCAAATCCAACCCACTGCCATCGAGTCAAGTCCCACAGCGACCCTATAGAACACAAGAGCACTGCCCCATGGATCCCAAGGCTATCAATCTTCACAGAGGCAGAAAGCCCCATCTTTCCACCACGGAGCAGCCAGGGGGTACCAACCAGCTACCTTTCAGTTAGCAGCCAAGTTCTAAACCTCTGCCCGCATCCCCGGGCCTTGGTTTTTTCCTAGCCTTGTTCATTTTCTGTTGTTGTGATTGCACAGCATGGTTTTATTTGTGTCCACAAAGAGTCCAAGTTACAGCCAAATGTATATAACAATAAATTTGCCATTTTAACCATGTTAAGGGTTCAATTAATTCCGTGACATTAATTACCTTGCCATGCTGTGCATCCCTCCCCACTGTCCATTTTTAGGTGTTTTTCATCACCCTTAGCATTCAAACTCAAGCCCTTGAGACCCCCTGGTCCTGCACCATCCTCACAATTGCTGCAGTGTGTGAGCTCCTTGTTGCAGCCACTGTGGCCGCCCTGTTACTTATTGGCCTACTTTACCAAGCATAATGTCCTCCTCTAAGAACTCATCCCTCCTGATGACATGACCAGAGTGCATGAGCTGAAGTTTCACATCCTCGCCTTTAAGGAGCACTCCAGCTGTACTTCATAAGTGTCCTCATGCTTCTGGCAGCCCACGGTATTTCCAGCATTCTTCGTCAACACCATCAGTCACAGGCATCGGTTCTTCAGTTTTCCTCATTCACTGATCATGCCTATATGGCTACTGAAAATACTCTGGCTTGAGTCGGGCACCCTTTAATCTTTAAAGTGACATCTTTGCTCTATAATGTCTCAAAGAAGTCTTTTTTACAAAAAAAAATTTTTTTATTGGAGGCTCGTACAAATCTTATTACAATCCATACATCTATCCATTGTGTCAAGCACATTTGTACATTTCTCGCCATCATCATTCTCAAAACATTGCTTTCTACTTGAGCCCTTAGTACCAGCTCATTTTGTACCCTCCCTCCTCACCCTCCCTCCCTTCCTAACCTTTGAAAATTTATAAATTATTATTATTTTGTCATGTCTTACACTGTCTGATGTCTCCCTTCACTCACTTTTCTGTTGTCCGTCCCCCAGGGAGGGGGTTATATGTAGATCCTGTGATCAGTTCCCCCTTTCTACCCCACCTTCTCTCTACCCTTCCAGTATCACCACTCTCACCACTGGTCCAGAAGGGTTCATCTGTCCTGGATTCCCTGTGTTTCCAGTTGCTATCTCTATCAGTGTACATCCTCTGGTCTAGCCAGATTTGTAAGGTAGAATTGGGATCATAATAGTGGGGGTGGTAGGGAAGGAAGAATTAAACACCTGGAAGGGAAGTTATGTGTTTCATCATTGCTACACTGAACCTTGACTGGCTTGTCTCCTGCCCGAGATCCTTCTATAGGAGGATGTCCAGTTGCCTACAGATGAGCTTTGGGTCCCCATTCTGTACTCCACCTCATTCACAATGATACAATTTTTGTACTTGATGCCTGATACCTGATCCCATCAACATCTTGTGATCACACAGGCTGGTGTGCTTCTTCCATGTGGGTTTGGTTACTTCTCAAGCTTGTTTATCTTCAAGCCTTTAAGACCCCAGACACTATATCTTTTGCTAGCTGGGTACCATCAGCTTTCTTCACCACATTTGCTTATGTACCTGCTGTGTCTTCATCAATCATGTCAGGAAGGTGAGCATCATGGAATGCCGATTTAATAGAACAAAGTATTCTTGCATTGAGGGAATACTTGAGTGGAGGCCCAATGTCCATCTGCTACCTTAATACTAAACCTATAAATATATGCACATAGTTCTTTCCTCTATTTCATTTTACTTCCCTCTTGTCTGACTATCATGTTCAGCCTTCATTTGGATTTCAGTAATTCCTCTTGGTTACATTGCCCTTGATCAAGCCCTACCAGGCCTCCTATATGCTTCTCACCACCGATATTGGATCACTTGTTGTTCCCTTGACCCTGGGTTTGTTAACACCCATTTCATTTCCCCGCCTCCCTCTCTCCCATGTCCCCCCACTGGAACCATTGGCCCATTGTTTTCTCCTCCAGATTGTTTATCCTGCCTACCTTATCTAGATAGACATGCAGAGATAATAATATGCACAAAAACAAGACAGAGCAAACAAAAGCAACAAAACAACAACCAAAAAAAAATGGAAAAGTAAATAAATAAAAGCCTATAAATAGTTCAAGGTCTGTTTGTTGACCTTTCGGGAGTGTTTTCCAGTCCAGTCTGATGGGATGCTATGCCCTGGGCCCAAAGTCTATTTTTGGTATTCCCTGGGGATTTCATCGCTCTGCTCCCCTTGCTGTTGTTCTGTGTCATGCCCTGTGTTTTGCCTTGGTGTGGTGGGGTCAGATCAGGTGCAGTTCCCACACTGTGTCTCCAGAGTTGTCCCCCATAGAGCTATGGGTCAATGAGGAATGTCATGTCTCATAGTGGGGCCAGCCATCTGGTCCTCTCTGTGCGTTGGCTGCTCTGAGAAGGGACATCATCCTCAAGGCTTGGTGGGCCAGGATGTGCTCCACTCTCTCTTCCTCTTCATTTGTTCCTGTGTACTCTGATCAGACATGTCCCTCTCCCTGAGCTGTAGCTTCAGTGCAGTCCTCTGAAGTAAATTCTTCTGGGGGGAGGGTGGCTGTCCACGTAGTTGGGATTGGGGCCTGGCCCTCAGATCTTCAAAGAGGTCTTTAGCAGCAGATTTGCCCAATGCAATTTGGTGTCTTGATTACTGCTTCCATGAGTGTTGGATGTAAATCCAAATAAAATGAGATCCTTGACAACTTCAACCTTTTCTCCATTTATGATGCTGCTTATTGAAGGTTTTTGTTACCTCCAATCTCTTCCAGCCTCTATGGATTAGCTGAGTCTGGGCACTTCAGACAAATGTATACAATATGTGGTCCTCTGTATCTGACTTCTTTCACTCAGCATCATGTTTTCAAGGGTTGTTCATATAGATTCATATATTAGAACTGCGATCTCTAGATGAGTAACACACCATTGTAAGCCTGGGTCACTGTTTGCTCACTCATCCATCTGCCAATAGACATTCAGGTTGTGTCTGCCTCTTGGCTGCTATGAATAGCGGGCAGTGCACACTAATGCACAAGTACCTGCTCTCAAGTATCTGTAGAGATGCCTGTTGGGCATATGCCTACAGTCTTGTTTATAGTCATCTGTAAGAAGGGAAACTTTTTTCTCCCTGACTCCTTTTTTTATACACTTAAATTAATGTATGTAATTTTAAATGAAAATGGAATGGATGGGTTTTAAAAACAACAACAAAACAAAAACCATAAGGATTAAGAAAGCACAACATACATCTGCCAGTCCAAAGTTATTCTAGAGTTAAAGATAAACGTAGTTTCCTACACACATAGACACTTAAACTGAAACACAGCCACATATATTCTATAACCAGGACAAAGCACACAGCTTCTAACCTTGTCCATTGAGATGCTTGCTGATCCTGTCTCTGAAGCCTTCCACCTATTGCAACACACTCTTTTTTCCCCCTCCTATCTCTGAATAATAATAATAATAACCCTCCCTGTGTGCATCAGGGAGCCCTGGTGGCAGAGTGGGGTAAGAGTTGGGCTGCATACTTGTTAGGTCAGCAGTTCGAACCCACCAGTTGCCATCCAGTAGAAAGATGAGGCTGTCTACTCCTATAAAGATACACAGGCTTGGAAGTCCAAAGGGGCAGTTCTACTCTGTCCTGTAGGGTTTCTATTAGTTGGGTCAACTCTTGGGCAGTGGGTTTAGTTTTGGGTCTTTCAGTATCTGATTCTGGACTTGACTGTGGGATAGGAGGGCAGGTACTTCTTACTCCCTGTGTTGCCCACCAGGAAGCTTGATGGCCAGTGAGGCCAAACTGAGGCTCAAAGGGCAAAGAGATTTATGGTGATATTCCACCTGGGACTTGTTGTTGTTGTTAGCTGACTCGTGGCCACCCCCATGCACAATAGAACTAAACGCTGCCCATTCTGTACCATTCCCAAGACTCTGAATACAATCCATAGGGTTTCCCTTGCCTGGTTTTTGGAAGTAGATTGTCAAGGCCTTTCTCTCTACTATGTCTTACTGAGTCAGGAGAAAACACGGCCCTACTGATACCCTGCATCACACTTCTGGTCTCCAGAACTGAGAGGATTCTTTTCAGTGGGTCTAAGTCATTCAGTAAGGACTTCCTGTAGTGCAGTGAGTTAATCGTTAGGCTGCTCATCAAAAGGTCAGCAGTTCAAATCCACCAGCTTCTCCGTGAGAGTGAGATGAGGCAGTCTGCTTCCATAAACATGACAACCTAGGGACCAATTGGACTATGTCATACAGGGCAACTATGAGTCAGAAAGGATGGGACAGCAGTGGTCTCGCTGTGAGTAAGCCCCCAATGCGGGGTACTTCATTACGGAGGCCTGAGGATGCTAAAGGCGGGCCAGTTGACTTGTAGTCAGGAGATCCTTGAGCTTAAGGTTCTAGAAGTAATGGCTTGCAGCAAGCCTGGAGTGGTGGCCTCTAGGACTCATCTCTCTCTCCCTCCCCCAACCTAGCGCCCCCGACTACTCTCTGAAGAACTTTCCTCAAAACACTCTCATGTCGATGCAAGCAGAGCAGCTGCTTGAGGCCTGCCTCCCCCTTCCCACCACAAACCTGGGTGCTCTCTAGGGAAGAGATCTGCACATGCTCATGGGCCCAGTCCATGTAGTCAGAACCTCAGGAGACAGGCGCAGGCAGCCTTCCGGCGTCCACAGTGGCCTTGGCCACTATCACTTGTAACACAGCTCCTAAGGAACATTCTAGATGCTCTGAATGAACCCTCTCTTTGCTGACCTAGTGACCACTGCCTACAATCAAGGGTCCCAGACATGACCCAGGGGGACCAGAGAAGCTCAAAGAATGGCAGAAAGGCTGGAGGAGAAGGGGTCTAAGAGGGTGGGTCTGATGACAGCAGTAGCTATCAGTTACTGGTCCAGACCTGCCATATAAACACACAAAAATCACATTCCACATCCACATAAACCACACACACTAACCACATGCCACACACACACACAAACACTAACTACAGGCCACACACACATAAATCATACACACACAAACCCTTTGGACAGACATACACTCCTCTCAGCATCCTCAAAAACCCTTCTTCTGAGTTCCTTCTGGAATACCAAGCACTCTCTCTTCTGTGATACTGAGCTTTTACTGCAGTCTCCTGTGTTGTTGACGTGGGTGAAATTCTCAAAGCAGGGAAATGCCAAGGATCTTGTTTCCTGCCTAGACCTGAAGGAGAGAGAAAGGGGGGCGGCGGGGCAGGGGTGGGGGGAGGAATCACAAAAGGAAAGGCACACACTATCCAGGAGCCAATAAATGACCTCCTGTCCCACCATCTGAGCCCCACTCCCTGAGACAAGGCCCAGAGAGGCAGCTGGTGCTTATGTTCACAGGTAAATGCAATGGCATTGCAGGCCCCCAGGAAGTGAGAGTGGGGGTGAGCAGGAGAGAACAGACGTTTCTCAATCGCAGACCTGGTGGCCCGGGTCTGACTTTGGCCATTAGTGATGAAAGGGATCCCGAGATGGCAAAACTTACCCAGCGGTCTTCGCTTCCTCTCTGGGGATGGGGAAGTAAACTATTGACCTAATTATGTAAGGAGACAAAATATCTATTTTGGCTTGTTCCCTGCATGATCTAATATCTGGGCTCTTGGAAAATTGTGTGTAAATTGATTTTGGTAAATAGAAGCATTTAAAACTCACCGGGATAGTTGACTACTTAAAGAGAACCCCACAGAATTCTTTGGAAAAAATGAGGTGCTCATCCCTATTTTGTGTTTGGGGGTGTTCTTGGACCTTCTGCTTATTGCCATGCCCCTATCGAGAGCTCCACCCACCCCATCCAGAGCTCCACCCACTCTATCCAGAACTCTACCCACCACAGCCAGCGCTCCACCCATTCAAAGCAGGGGAGTCGCTGGGCTTACTCTTGAGTTATCTCAGTTCCTGAACAGATTTTTCCCAACCAACATGTTACAGACTGGGTACAGTTTGATTTTGTCACCATTCTGACTTTAGCTACACTTAGACTATTTTTGGCTCTATTAGAGTCTTGTATTTTGTAGTTCATAATTACTTTAATTTGGAAATTAAGGTGATTGAACTTCTTCATGTTACGCTTATTAAACATAAGTTTCTATTTCTTCTGTGAACTGTTCTGGTTCATTCTCCTGTGGTCATGCTCCTTTTCTCTTATCAGAATGAAATATTCATGCAGCCAAATGCATGCCAGTATAACAATTTCTACATGTAGAATTTCATGCCATTGATTATTTTCTCAAATTGTGCAAGCAGTCTTACTGTCCTTTTCCTGATTATTCCATCACCTCATGTGCCTCTTAAAGCAAAATCTATTTTCTCCCTCCCTCCCTGGTAGCCTGGAATAATCTCTGGTTTTTATGTATTTGCTTATTTCACACACGTGAGATGAAACTGCACTTATCCTTTTGTGCAGGCTTATCTCACTCAACCGGTTCTCAGTGTTCACCTTTCTTGTGACTTGCATCAGGATTTCATTTCTCCTTTTGGCTGAATGTACATAACCACATTTTATCCATTCACCTGGTTGGTGGGTTTTTTTTGGGGGGGGATAGTTTTTAAACTTTGTGTTGTGATTTGGATGAAGGCTTACAGAGCAGACCATTTTTCCATTCGACGATTCATACACATTTTGTTTCATCTCCTTGGTTGCAATCCCCACTTGCTACAATGAACATTGATGTACACACACCTGTTTGAATTCCTGCCTTCACTTCTTCTGACTCCAGACACCCAGGATTGCGACTGCTAGCTCACGAGTTAGGTCTATGTTCAATGTTTTTAAGGAGCCACCAAGTTGGCTTCCACAGGGGCTGCGCCATTTTACATGCCCACCAACAATAGATGAACGTCAGTTTCTCCACAGGCTCACCCATACCTGTTGTGTTCTCTTGTTTTCGATCATTATCATTCTAATGAGGGGTGATATGGCATTTCATTGTGGTTTTGATTTGCAACTCTGTAATGGCTGATCCGATGGCGCCCTGATGGCATAGCTCTTACGCATTGGGGTGTGATCCACATGGTCAGTAGTTCAACACCACCAGCAGCAACTCAAGGGAAAGACTGAGCTTTACAGTCTCGGAAACTCACAGGGGCACCACATTGATTCAGTGGCAGTGAGTATGGTGAGAGTTTTGGAATAACTAATGGGAGGAGATTTGGTGGCGCTGTGGGTTAAGTATTGGTCCATTAACCGAAAAGGCAGGTGGTTCGAACCCACCAGGAGTTCCATAGGAGAAAAATAACACACATAGAGGCATTTCCACCCTGTTGTGTAGGTCGCTATGAGTCAGAATGAACTCAATGGCATTGAGTTTGAGTTTTGAAGTCATTTAGTCATGTTATAGTATTTTATAGATTTTCGACCTTAGACCTCTGTCACATATATAGTCCTTGAATTTTTCACTGGTTGGTCAACAAAAGTATTTCAGTTTTATGAGGTCCCATTGATCTATGTTTTTGTCTTTTGCCGCTCCTGCTTTTGTGGTCACAAGTGACCAAACCCAAACCAAACTGCCCTTTGGGTTTCTGGGACTGTAAATCCTGACAGGAGCAAACAACCTTCTCTTTCTTCCGCAAAGCACCTTGTGCAAGATTTATAGCCTCAGAAACCCAAGAGCACAGTCTACTCTGCCTATAGGGCTGTTATGAGGCAAAATCAATTCAATGGCAGTCGTTTTGGAACTGGTGGGGCTGTGAGTTAAGCATTGGGCTGCTAGCAGCAAGGTAAGCAGTTCAAAACCACCAGATTCTCCAAGGGAGAAAAATGAGGTTGTGAGCTCTGGTACAAATTTACAGCCTTAGAAAACCTATCTAGGGCTGTTATGAGTCCGGATTGACTCAACGGCAATGGGTTGAGTTATACCTGTGGATAATGTAATGAAATGTAGTAGAGGGGCAGAAAAATGGAAAGACCTTCAGGGAGTTGAATTGACACAGTGACTGCAACAATTGGCTCAAAAGCAGGAACAATTGTAGGGACAGAGCAGGACTAGGCAGTGTGTCATTCTGTTGTGCATAGGATCACTATGGGCTGGAACCAACTTGATGGCATCTAACATCTAATGCAAGTAATGTATAATCACCTTCCACAGCACAATCTAATCCAACAATCTGTCAGTTGAGGTCACAGCAGTGTGGTAGGGGCCCTACACCTCATCTCTTTGGAGAACTGTAGCATTATATAAAGAGCATGCAGCTGGGCTGCACCACACGGAGGCACCTCTACAGAAAGGCCTGGTGATGCACTTATGAAAATTCAACCACGGAGAATACAGCTGAACACATTTCTATTCTCTCTCTCTCTCTCTCTCTCTCTCTCTCTCTCTCTCTCTCTCTCTCTCTCTCTCTCACACACACACACACACACACACACACACACACACACACACACACAGTAGCTGGCGTTTGTTTTCAAGGCCAGGAGGTCTAGGTGCTTCAAGCCATGAATGTGCTTGACTGCAAACAGAAGACTGGCTGTCCAAGGCCGCCCAGTGGCAGCTCAGAAGAAAGAGCTGAGCTGGGAGTGGTAGCCAGCCCTCTTAGAACCCTGTCACTGAAAACCTCCTGGGTCAAAACCAGCTCCACTGCAACTGATTATGTAAGAGGCATGAGGAAGAGGAGAAGGAAGAAAAATTACAGATTCACAAGAAGTCAAAATTCTACTTTTTTGACAAATTTCTAGTTCCACCCTATCTGAAAATCAAGCTCACTGCCTTCCATTTGATGGCAACTCATAGCAACCCTGTAGGAAAGGGTGGAGCTGCTCCTATGATTTTCTAAGACTGTAACTCTTTACGGAAATAGACAGCCTCAACTTTCTCCATCAGAGTGCCTGGTAGTTTCGAACTGCTGATCTTGCAGTTAGCAATCCAACTTGTAACCACTATGCCACCAGGGCTCCTGCAGTTCCATTCTAGAGGGGGACATTTCTATCCTGATTTATCAATCAAAAGAACTTTTTGCATGTGTGAGCCCAACAAAGTGCCCCAGCTGAGCTAAATGCTGCGACTGAGCTTGGTGGGGGGCAGTGACTGTGGGTGGACCACCTAATTTAATAAGTAGATGCCGATGAGATAAGTGCGAGCAGAGGTGTGAGAATTGGATTTGCTAATTGCCTTCCTGCCCAGTCCTGCATCTGGCATTGGGCTTTTTGCTGCATTCACACCAGTCATGAGACACCCTGACTTTAGGCACGTGAGACCAGGCAGGTGCCACCGTCACTTTTTTTTAGCAGTAACTAAAGTGCCCAGCACTAACCAAAAAAGTCGGTAGTTCTGACCCACTAACCACTTTGAAGGAGAAAGACGTGGCAGCCTGCTTCTGTAAAGATTTACAACCTTAGAAACCCTATGGGGCATCTCTACGTAGTCCTATAGGGTCGCTCTGAGTCAGAATCGACTGCAGTGAGCTAGTCTGCTTTTGTGAGGTTGCCTGGAGCTAAGTCCATCCAGCTAGACCCAGCCTTAGCACTGCTTGTCCCTAATGCCCATGTCTTCACTGGTGGCATCAGTACTCCCTGCAGGGCCAGGAGAAGACTTTCTGGAGAGAGTCATGGCCTTCAGAATGCTTGAGAACCTGGCTGGCCCTCATCTAAAATCTGCCACCACAAATTGGTCGGTTTCAACGCTTGCCAACCTCAGGAAAGCAGATCACCAGGCCCTTTCTTCTGAGGCACCTTGGTGGGGAGGGGGGTGATTTCAAGTCACCAATCTTTCTAATAATCAAGAGCATCACTGTTTTGCACCACCCACCCAAAATCAAAGCTCACTACCATCAAGTCGATGCCAACTCATAGCAACCCTGTAGGACAGGGTAGAACTGCCCCTGTGGGTTTCCAGGATTGTAGCTCTTTACAGAAGCAGTGAGCCTCTAAAAATATTTTTAAAAAGAAGAAGAAGACTTAGTGAACCTCATCTCTCTTTCTCAATATGACAGGTGGTTTTCAACTACTGACTTGTGGATCGTAGCCCAACTCATAACCACTAAGTCACCAGGGCTCCCTTGCAGGGACACCAAAACCTCTGTTGGATTAGGGATGGCAAACACTGCATCACACACTCAGTGACATCAAGAGGCGGGTGGGAAGGAACCAAGATTCCAGGTGGGTATGTTTTTACACGTCTTCACTCCAATCTCTGGGCCCTGTCTTTATGGATTCCAGTGTCCTCTGCTGCAGAGCTCATTATGAGCATGGTTTTGGGATAATTAGATCCCTTGGCTGTCTAGTGCTGCCATAACAAGTGGGTGGCTTTTGAGAGAAGCAATTTATTTCCTTGAATTTTGGGAGGCTGAAAGCCCAAACAAGGATGCCAGTCATGTCAATTCCTTCTGGGGACTTTGAGAGAGGAACCGTTCCACAGCCCTCACCTAGCTTTTAGAAAAACAAAATAAAACTCATTGCTATTGAGTGCTGACTCATAGGAGCCCCGCAGGACAGGGTAAAACTTGCTCCTGTGAGTTTCCAAGACTGTAACTCTTTCTCCTGAGAGCAACTGATGGTTTTGAGCTGCTGACCTTGTGGTTAACGGCCCAATCTGTAGTCGGCAATTCTTGGGTACCTCGTGGTATAGTGGGCCACATGGAGCTGCTAATCACAAGGTTGATGGTTTGAGCCTACCAGCCATTCCTCAAGAGAAAGATGAGGCTGCCTGGGCCTGTAAAGAGTTACAGTCACGAAAACCCACAGGGGCCGTTCTACTCTGTCCTGTGGGGTCACTGTGAGTTGGAATAGACTTGACGGCAATGAGTTTGGATGGTTTGGTTAGCATAGAAATATCCAGAAATAAATGGGTAGATGGGAGTTCCTGGACAGTACAAACAGTTAATGCACTTGGCTACTCAGCCAAAGGTTTAAGGTTCAAGTCCAGCCCAGTGGTGCGTCAGAGGAAAGACCTGGCAATCTACTTCCCAAAACTCCGCCATTGAAACCCCTGGAGCACAGTTCTATTCTGACACACTTGGGGGCACCATGAGGAGGAAGGGATGCAAGGGCAACTGGTTGGTCTGTTTCTGTGGATACAGGAGTACTTGTTTCCTAATGCTAAACAGGGCCCTACAGGGAGCTATACATTGGGCTGCCAACTACAAGGTCAGTGGCTTGAAACAACCAGCCGCTCCTTGGGAGAAAGACAGGCGCTCTACTCCGGTACAGAGTAACAGTCTCAGAATCCCACAGGGGCAGTCCTACCCTGTCCTATAGAGTCGCTACTGGGGATACTCTGTCCTATAGATTCACTCTAGGAAGTGGGAATACTCTTACAGTTTTGTTTGGGTTTATCTATTTGAAACCTAACTGAATTATGAGTTCAAAAACATCCTTGAGTGCCTAGCTTGGGAAACTCTTGAGAGTATTCTTATTTTTAGACTAAGTTTACAGCAGTGGGGCTTCTGGGAGTATTTTAATTTTCATAGTTATGACTAACTTGTCCTCTGGAAATATTGTACTAATTTACACCCCCATCCTGACCCAACAGTGTGAGAACGTGTCTGCTGGCCCATTGGCACTACTCGCCCTGCGGCCTCACGCTTTTCCATGTTGTTCTATGAGACCCGATCCATGTACCACCCTTCCTTCCTGAAGCTTGAGTCCAGCCATCGTCCCCACACTTGTGGACCCTTGGTTTCTTTTGCTGTCCTTGCCTGTTTCCCATCCTTTGCTCCTTTTTCATAATGGCTTTTTTTTCCTGGGTGATTTATGTGAATTCTCAGAAAAGCTGAGAAATTGGCCTGTCACATTTGCCTGCCACCATTGTTGCCAACATGTTTTCCCAGCTTCCCCTCTGTCTCTCTGTTCTGTTAACACAGAAGCTTCAGGTGTTTATGGTGAATGTGTCACTTCTCCCCTTTCTGACTTCTGAATTTTGTTTTATTTCATTCATGCTTTTTTTCCCTAGGATCCTCATGCCTATATTTAAAAGTAAAAGTATTCTGGAATCGTTACTGGGTGCTTCGGGTTCTTTTTTTTTTTCTGTCTCAGACAGTAACAGCTCCATGGGCTTTTCTAGGCTCTCGCCTTTACAAGAGTAGACTAGCTAGCTGGTCCTTCTCTCTCAGAACACCTGTTTGGGTTCAAACTGTTAACCTTTCATTCAGCCATAAAGCCACCAGGCCTCCTTTTATTCTGAAATCATGGTAAACCAGGCTTCCCCCTTCCAGCTTTTCCATGCCCCTGGGGTCCCTCGGCACTAAGCTTGGCTGGACCTCAGTGCCCACCCTGTGCTGCTGATGGCACACAAAGCCCCCTGGCTCAACCTTAAGCTGTTCCTTGGCAAGAACCTCCATCTCCAACCAGGGGAGAGCCAAGAACATTGAACAAAACTGGGCAGTTTGGCTCTCCCCACAGTGTCACCTTGATGGAGCACAGACTTTCAATTTTATCCCTGCTGAATCTGGGAGGTTTGCAGTCTAGTTTCCTCAAGTCTATGGTACTACGCCAGCCACTCTAGGGGAGAAAGATGAGCCTGTCTGCTCCTGTCAAGGCTGACAACAAAGGGGCTATTCTACTCTGTCCTACAGGGTCCCTGTGTGTCAGAATCAACTTGATGGCAGTGAGTTTGGTTTTTGCTTTTGGTCCACTGCCATAGAGATTTACCTCCTCAGAAACCTTACCTTACATTGGGGTGCAATGGCATGTCCAAAAACACACCACCCCTGTCTTTCTCAGACAGGACATAAGATGTACCCACTCCCAACAGCCCCCGCCCCATCACATCCAAGGATGACCCGGCCTTCCTTTGTTTGGGTCCCCCTATTGAAGACCTTATGTGTTGGTGGCTCAAGGGATACAGTCAAATGGTAACTTGGATTGACCATGATTCTCAGTGGTTTGGTAGTTCTGATGTAGCTCTAAACTTACATAATGATGTGGTCATCTCCTGTGATGAGCTCTGATATCATGTATTCACCTCCATGATGAGATTGGCTATGAACAGCCAACCAGTTGAAAGGGAGTTTCCTCAGGGGTGTGCTCTCCAACCAATATATATGGGCATTCTGGCAAAACTCTCTGACTCTTTGCTTTATCTGGATCCTGCATCTGGCGCATCGGCATCTGACCTCGGGTTCTTTGGACTTGACCAATCATGGGATTGGCCAGCCTCTGCAGCTACATGAGTCTGGAGAGGTCGCCAGTCTAATAATATCTGACCCACAGTCTTGGGACTGACCCGCCTCTACACCCACATGAGCCATTTGCTCTTTGAGGCATCCCTAGTGACATGGAGTAAAGATTCCTGGAAGCTGGTGGCAATTAATTGCAATGAAACCTGCCAAGTGTTTAGCTCATGGGATGTTTTCCATGCATGCCTACTCTCAGTGCCACCATCATGGGTGCTACTCAAACCTAATCAAACTCACTGCCCTTGAGTTGACTCCAACCTATAGGACAAGGTAGAACCGCCCTGTGGTTTCTGAGACTGTAACTCTTTACCGGAGTAGAAAGCCCCATCTTTCTCCCGAGGACAGGTTGGTGGTTTTGAACTACTGACCTTACAGATCACAATCTGATGTGTAACCACTACATCACCAGGGCCCTTTCTAGTAGTGCTGTTGTTCAAACACGATCTACAAGCATCTCTAAACGCCAACCTGGAGCCAGAAGTGTTTGTCATCATTTAGACTCACTGTGTTAGTTCCCTTTAAGGGAAAAGAGGAGGCTATGCATCCCTGTAAATACATACACCCTCACAAACCCTGGAGAGGGTCACTAGGAGTGCGAGGTAGGGGGTGGGTCTTAGTTTCCTAGAGTTGCAGGGACACAAATACTGTGAATGGGTGGCTTTCGAGAATGGACATGCAGGGCCTCAGCTCTGTCAGATCTTTCTCTGCAGTAGCCCCGGGCGTTCCTTGGTTCCTTGGTTTATAGTCAACTCTCACATGGAGTTGTCTTCCCCGCTGTGTGTGTGCATCTTGGTGTCTAATTTCCTCTTTTTATTAACTCAGAAGTAATTAAATTTAGAACCAAACCCACTGAGGTGTGCTTTAATTAACATAACAAAGAAAGCTCTTTCCCAGCAGGACTGCATCCCATTAGGGGTTGGGATTCCACTGTGTCTCTTCGGGAGATACTCATCCATCCTGGCCTCCTGGGTTGCCATGGGCAGTTGGGTATTGATGCTCAGCGTGTGGGCGGGATTGTCTGGTGCAACAACTTGACTGACCTCTGTGAGTTCATGCAGCCGTCACCAAAGTCCTGCCCGCACAGGTTGGGGAGACAGGCCGTCATCATTTGGGGAAGCCATGGAGAGACTCTAGGACATGCTGGAGGTCCCAGCACAGACCTGGGTTCTAGTCTTGTCTTGGTTCCATCCGCCTGAGTTCTCCAACCTTCCCTTTCCTGTCCTGTGGTCCACATGCCTACACAGGAGAAACATTGGTACCCTCTCTGATGCTCTTGGTGTCCCCCGTAGGACATCGTGGCCACAGTGCCTTAATTCTTGATTAAGAGGATTCTTCAGGAGATGTGGAGCAGGTTTAGGGGGTGGGGCCATTGTTCTTGATTTGTTTTTGTTTGTTTGATTTTGTTAGCCATGATTCAACACCATGAAAACCCTTGGTCAGCAGCCCGGGCTAGCCTCTCAGAGTCCAGGTAGAAAGGGTATCTCAGTTGGCTGCTGCCGCCACAGGAGAAACACCATAACCACCCATTGCCATTGAGTCGGTTCCCACTCAAAGAAGCCCTGCAGAGTTTCCCAGGCTGTAAATCTCTATGGGAGTAGACTGCCATCAGGTCAATAGTGACTCATATTGACCCCCCTGTGGGTTTCCTGGACTATAGTAGAAAGCCCACTCTTTCTCCTGAGGAGCTGCTGGAGGTTTCAAACTGACAACCATGAAGATCAAAACCAAAATTCTTAACCTCACAGTTCTTTGAGGCTAGAAGTCCAAATCAGAACTTTGGCCATGCCCGGTCTTCCTGTGGTCTTATGGGCAGCCCTTGCCATTCCTTTGCCTGTTGGTGAGTCTTCACTCAGTGTCTGTCTCTGTGCCTCCTCTGTTCTTTGGAGAACTCAGAAGTGATTAAGCCTGGGACTCAACCTACTCAGGACTGACCTCATGTCAACCTAACCTCATGATACCATGTTCAAACAAGGTCACATCTTCTAGCAGGCACCAGAGGTCAGGATGCAGAAGCGCTCTTCTGGGAAATGTAATTCAGTCCATTGCAGGAGCACGGATGAGAACCAGGCCCCTGCCTTCATGCAAAAAGAGACATAAAATCCAAGCATGCAACAGAGAGCAGGTTGGGGTCTGAGGAGTGTGTACAGAGGATTAAGGCAAGGTGACATGATGGAAAATGACCCTTTACCCACCTCAGACCAAGTGGCCAGGGAGGGCCAGAATCAAGATGGCAGTCGTGCTGCAGGTACAGCTAGAAGGAACCAACCTACAAAAGACAAGGAGAACCTAACAGGTGGGGAGAACCACCCTTGCAGAGGTCCTGAGGCAGGAATGGTCTTGCTGTGCTTAGAGAACAGACGGGGGACCCTTGCTTCCAGAACACCATGATTGAAACAAAGATTCTTTAAGGATGGAGACCAGGCCAATTCCAGAAGGCAGGAGCCCAAGCACTGAGACCTTCCTTGTCCTGCCACTTTGCAGGTGGACTTATTTTGGGATGGCACCTCCCCTCAAGGCCTCAAGTGGTCCAGAAATGGAGTCCCCTGAGTGCTTACTGTCGAGATGCCCACAGCCCTGGGCTTCAGAACTTTCCCGAATCTACATGGACAGACAAGTCAGTGTGTCGATGAGGGTGAGACAGTCTTGTTGCTTTGAAGCCCAGACACACTTCGTTAAGTCACATCCTGCAAGTGCTTCCCAACCATGTCTGGAGAGCCAGTGGGCTAGGGGTTCTGCCCCTCCCATCCCACCCTGCCTACTCCAGTGCCAGAAGGGGCAGGAGCTTGGCCCGTTACCATTTATACATTTCACGAATAGATTCCGGCCAGCCCTGCTCTTCCCAGCAAGGCTGGCAGATGAGCCCTTCTATCTCAATCAGACATCAGGTTAATGGAGCGTGGCTGCTGTGCCTTCCACAGATTCCCAGTCCTCAAGGAATTATGAAACGATAAAAGGCACTCACCTCAAAAACCTCCACAGACACCCTTTCATCAAACTCTGGTGATCACATAGGCTTGCCAGGATTTTTTTGTCCCCCAAAGATCATGATTAGGGGTATCAAGTTCCTATTGGTGCCATAAATGTAGTTCTGCTAGTTAGTGGGGATTTCTATTGGAGAAAACGCTGCATCAACCATCTTTTACGATCTAGACTCTTTGACAGTGTTGAGGAGTTACACATGCAGATGAAGACAGCGGCTTCCCAGGCCCTACAGACGCCTGCCTCAATGAAGACGAACATCAGCCTCTTTGCCCTCATTCTTTCAAAGCCCGCTGCTGCCTTCACAACGTGCAACTAACATTGGCAGAAACTACCAGATGCTACTAAGCTCACCACCATTAAACCCCTAAGGGCATGCACACCTCATTTCCAGGTCCATACAGGATGCTTGAGACCCAGCAGTCTGCAACTGCATCATTTTTCAAACTTTCACTGAGATTAAATGCAATTCAACAGAATATCGTGCCATTCCAGCCATTTTTAAGACCTGATTGCTTCCTTACTGGATACCCATTACCACTATCCATTTTCTTTTCTTTTTTTTCTTCCATTGTCTTTAATAGAAGCCCAATGCCCTTAAGCAGTAACTCCTCTACCTTCCCCACCCCACCCTCAACTGCCAGTATCGACAAATCTACTACGTCTTTGTCTGTTCTGGAGATTTCAGATGAGGGGACATCATACAATAGCTGTCCTGTTGTGACTGACTTACTTTGCTTAGCATAATGTCTTCACAGCACATGCCTGTTGAAGCCTGTCTCAGCACTCCAGCCTTCTGTTTGGCTGGATAATACTCCCTAGTCTAAAGAGGGAGTCCTGGCTGGTGGGAAGATGAATATGCTAACTGAAAGGCCGGAGGTTTACGTCCACCCATAAGAAAACTTGCTTTGTGACTAATGAAAACTCAGTCACTGAAAACCCATGGGGAGCCCAGTTCCACTCTGGGGCACAGGGGGCCTCCATGACTCAGCAGCGCCTCATATGGTTTGCGTAGATCCACGCCACTTTGGGAGTCCAGTCATCTGCTCATGGGCACGTGGGTGACTTCTGGTGTTTCACTGCCAGGACTAGTGCTGCAATGGGCATCAGTGTCCATCTATCTGCATAAGTCCTTGCTTTCCAACTTGGGGCGAGGGGCATGCCTAGAAGTGGAATTGCTGGGTGTGGCTACATCATTTTTGCCTATCAGCAGACGAAAGACAGGCTCACTCCATCAGACTTTCATCATTAGACCATGTTGAGCTGATATCCCAGATGAATTCTGCAACGTTTAAAATAAGCCCAAACCGTTCTCCCAGAGAAGAGGGCATGATGGAATCTAAGGCAATTGGAATGTCCAGGAGAAACAGTAAATTTTCAGTTTATTATTCCAGAGAGATTTACATTCCCATTCTCTATCACATGCACGTATGATAAAACGCAGGCATAAATGTGCCTGTCCCCATACAGGAGACTTCATAAACTGTATTAAGGATGGGATCATTATACTTACACATTTTATAGTGATGTTTTCTTCACCGCCAAAAGCACTTTCATTTAATATTAATAAAACAGATGCTTGGCTGAAAGTAGCTAGAAACCACATGGTTCTTACACGTTCTCAAAAAATGGCACCTCACTCAGCACCACTCCCCAGGTAGGGGAAGTCTCCCAGGCCAGTTCCTCCTAAAACTGGAGCCACGCTGCCACATTTTTTCTCACCACCCTGAAGATGCGGCAAGGCTGGCCACCCTTCTCTCTGCTATTTCTATGCTACTAGCACTCATCCTCACTGGCACCACCTTGAATTTTTAAATGGCATCTAGCATAGGTGGGGTCCAGGGCATTTGAAAGGCAACGAGTCTAGTCTAGGGGGTTCTGTCCTGAAAGCCACATGACACTGTGCATTGGGCAAAAACCCTCAGAGCTCTGAATTGTTGAATGAAAACTCATGTAAACTTTCACCCTAACTACAATCAAACCAGGAATGAAATCAGACCCAACTCATCCTTGCCCACCAAGCCCAACGACATTCCTGCTTGGAGAAACCAATGCACAGAGAGGACCAGAGGGCCAGCCCCACGACAAGACATGATGTCCCCTCACTGACCCACAGTGCTATGGGGGACAGCACTGAAGACACAGTGTGGGATTTGTGCCCAGGGAAAATCACGATGGGAGAACAACAGAGCAGCAAGGAGAGCAAAGCAACGAAGTCCCTGAGAATCCTGAAAACAGACTTCCGACTCGGGGGACAGGGCTTGGCACCTCATCAGATCTTATTGAAAAACATACGTAAGAGTCAGCAGGCAGACCTGGGACTATTTATAGGCTGGTGCTTCTTCTTTTTTAATTGTCTATCTATATAAGATAGGCAGGATAAACAAACCTGAGGGGGAGAACAGGACTGACTGTTCTGTGGGGACAGGGGAAAGGGGGTGGTGAGAGGAAGTAGGGCAGGGAGCCAACAAACCCAGGGATAAGGGAACAATAAGAGATCTAAAATCAGTGGTGAGGAGGACATAGAATGCCTGGTGGGGTTTGATCAAGGGCAATGTAGCTGAGAGGAATTACTGAGAGCTGAATGAAGGTTGAACATGATAGTGGCAAAGGAGGAAAGTAAAAGGAAATAGAGGAACGAACTAAGAGGCAAAAGATATTTGTAGAGGTATAAATATAGACATGTATATATGTAAATATATTAATACATAACATTAGAAATATAGGTCTAGGTCTATGTACATATATGTGTTGTGTTAAGTATTAAGGTAGCAGACTGATATTGGGCCTCTATTCAAGTCCTTCTTCAATGCAAGAACACTTTGTTCTAATAACTCGGCATTCTGTGATGCTCATCTTCCCTACATAATTGCTGAAGTCAAAATGGGTGCATAAGCAAATGTGGTGAAGTTGATGGTTCCCGGCTATTACAAGATATAGCATCTGGGCTCTTAAAAGCTTGAAGTTAAGCAAGCAGCCAACAATCAGGGAAGCAAGTAAGCCCACATGGAAGAAGCACACTAGCCTGTGTGATCACAAGGTGTCGATGGGATTAGGTAGCAGGCATCAAAAGATCCAAAGCAAACAATTATATTGATGCAAATGAGAGAGAGTGAAGTGGAGACTCAAAGCCTATCTGTCGACAATTGGACATCCCCTCACAGAAGGGTCACGAGGAAGGGACAAGTCAGCCAGGGTGCAACATAGCATGGACAGAACATACAACATTCCTCTAGTTCTTTAATGCTTCTTGCCCTCTACTGTCATGACCCCAGTTCTAACTTACAAATCCGACTAGACCAGAGCATGTACATTGGTACAGATAAGAGCTGTCAACATGTAGAATCCAAGACAGATAAACCTCTCAGCCTCAGGAACATTAATGGGAATAGCGATACCATGAAGGAAGAAGGAGAGTGGGAGAAGAAAGGGGAGAAAGGGGGAACAGGTCTCAATGTTTGATGTATAACACCCCCCCAACCAAGGGACAAACAACAGAAACTTGGGTGAAGGGACACGGATGGTATAAAATATTAAAATATTAATAATTTATAAGTTCTTAAGGGTTCAGGAGGTGGGGAGGGGGAGGAATGCGGGAGAGGAGCTGATACCAAGAGCTCAAGTAGAAAGTAAATGTTTTGAAAACCATGATGGCAACATATATACAAACGTGTGTGATATAATTGATGTAAGGATTGTTATACAAGTTGTAAGAGCTAACAGTAAAATGACTCATTTTAAAAAAGAAAGAAATCAGAACTGACTCAACGATACCTCACAACAACAATCAAAGAATGTATGAGAGAGAAATAAAGAAAAAAAGTACAGTACAATAAGTATTTGACATGAAGAAAGTCCTCATAAAAAATAGAGTTTCTGTATTGATTCATTTAAAAATTCATCAAGAAAAAACCTTGTAGGACTTAGAACACAAAGCGAACCCCGATGTGAACTGGGGGGATTGCTAGCTGCCATTGAGTCAGCCCCCGACTCCTGAAAATCCCAAGCACACCAGAAAGAAATGCTACCAGCTCCTGCATCATCCTCATGACAGGTGGGGCTTTCCTCCATCAGATTTTCATCGGAAGCAGGTCACCAGGCCTTTTTGCCTAGTGCATCTTAGTCTGGAAGCTCCACTGAAGCCTGCTTAGCATCATGCCAACACTCAAGTGTCCTAGATAGATAGTGGCTGCACATGCCACTGGACAGGAATCTAAGCCAGTCTTCCAAGGGAAAGGCAGGGATTCTACTGCTAGACCCACCACTCTCCCCATTATAAAGTATGGGCTTTAGTTAGTTCACCATAATGAATCAAATGGTCTCATCAATTGTAACATGTGTGCCGTGGGAATGCAAGACATTGACTGTAGAGGAAACCGTGGGGGGAGGGGGGCGTGTCAAGGAGGGAAAAGGGGGCATATGGGAACTCTGTATTTTCTGAGCAACTTTTCTGTAGGCCTAAAAATAAAAGGAGTCCTGGTAGTGTAGTGGTTACACTGGACTACATTCTGCATAGTCAGCAGCTCGAAACCACCAGCAGCTACGAGGGAGAAAGACTGAGCTTTCTACTCCTGTAAACAGTTACAGTCTCAGAAGTCCACCAGGGATTGCCAGCATTGACTTAATGGCAGTGAATTTGGTTTTGGTATTGGTAAAAATTCAGATTCATGGCAGAAGTTGTTCACCAAGATTTTTCCCACAATACTGTTGTGTGGGTTCAACCACCATCTATTAGTAACCATCCAACCCAGCCCACAGCCATCAAGGCAATTCTAGCTCATAGTGAGCCTATGTTGAGTTTCTGAGATAGCCTCATCTTTCTCCCATGGAGTGGGTGGCGTGTGTTTGAACCACCTACCTTGCAGTTAGCAGACTGATGCCTAACCCACAGCACCACCAGGGATTAATATTCAAGTGCAAATCACTCATACCACCCTGGGACCTTACAACTGCAATAAAAAATAATCAGTCAAACTAAGCCCACTGCCAGAGAGCTGGTGCCAACTCCTAGCAATCATGTAAGATTGAGCAGAACTGCCCCTGGGGTTTCCTAGGCTGTCGATCTTTGCTGGGGCAGACAGCCTCATCTCTCTCCTCTAGATTGGCTGGTAGATTTGAACTGCCAAACTTACAGTTAGCAGCCCAGTGCTTAACACATTGTGCCACTAAGGATCTTTTTTTTTAATTATGCCTATTAAAAATACTAATAATTAAAATAAAGCTTTCTTCTTTCTTTAAACATGGGACCTAGAAATACCCACAGAACAGGCGACCTGAGCAGGCCATGGAATGACCTATCTCATCACAAAACAAAATCACCCAGCCTGGTAAACTGCACTCCACCCCCCGCCCCAGCGGGCCGCCCGCATTCCCCCCACACACACACACACACACCATCCCCTCTCCTGTATCCTCTTGTTCAGATAGACAGAAGGTGGTTGGCTCAGCGCTGCTCCAAGAGTCAACATTTTGCTTGTCCCTGACAGATGCTATAAATAAGAAAGAAAACCCCGTGCAAGTGATCCAGACCTGGGGCTGGCTTCCAGGCAGAGGAAGATCTTATTAGGAAAGCCTCCCAGCCCCAGCCGGGGAGGGGGAAGGAACAGTGAGGTTAGGACACGGAGCCTGATGAATTTATGTGAGAGCCTTTCAGCTCAGCCTGCAATACAAAACCACAGGGGAGGCAAGCATTGGATGCTGCTTGGCTTTGCAGAATAAGAGGCTTGTAGCTCTGATCAAAGTAGGGGCCTGGATTACCTCTGTTTTTTCTACAGCTAAGGACCATTTTAAAGGCCCAACACCTTCCGACACCCCCACTCCCTGGAGCATCTCAGAACCTCCAAAAAGACCCCGTGAAAGCATCTTTCAACGGGGGCTGATCCCATCCAAATCTCCTCTACTGCATTGGGACACCCAGTTCACAGGGAGTCTGAGTGAATCCTCCTGTCAACTCTCCAGCTTACCTGGTCTCATGCAGACAAGGTATTTGGGAAAGAATTCTTTGATTCAGGAGGAAGCCAAGAGCCCACCCCCATCCTCACTCATCCATTTGTCACATGGGGTGGCTGGCATGTGACATTTCAAATACCAGCAGGGACTCTAGATTTCTGGGGCGCTTCCAGATTAAGACAGACAAGGAAGAAAGACCTGGAGTTCTACTTCTGGAAATTAGGCAATGAAAACCTATGTGTCACACAAAATTTTGCCAAATGTATGAGAAGGCTTCAAAAATTGGTGGGGTGGGGGGCGGAAATAGAATCAGTAGATAGCAGAATTTTTCCACAAATATTTTGAAGCCCCAACCGACTGTACCAAGTGCTGGATGATCAGCATCCAGGGTGGAAAGCACTCGAGATACATAGTGACAGCAATACTGGACCAGAGCATGCCAACCACGGTGAAGATGGCGCAGGACCAGGCAACATTTGTTCTGTTGTTCCTGAGGTCACTATGAGCCAGAGCCAGCTCAACAGCAGCTAGCTCAACAGCAGCTAGCTGGACAGCACAGAGCTGGTACACCAGATGCAGTCATGACAGCTTCTGGGGAGTTAAATGACACAAGGAGTGGATTAAACCACACAAGGCCGGCACTGCTTTCTCCAGGGGTTACAAATCTGTACTCCCAGCCAAATGTCTGTGGGATCAAAACCACCTGGGGCAAACCCTTTAGTGGTTCCAAGAACCAGGACCCTGGCAGGAACTCCCCAAGAGCCCCATTTGAAAGCTCTGTGCCATCTCTCTGCAGGGCCAGTTCCCCACCCCTGGTGGGGCAGTGTCACGTCCCCGGCCACATCCAAATAGATGCGGCTATGGGTGGGTAGAACTCAGGCTTCTCTGCACAAAACTTTCAGCTTCATTCCCAAAAATGCCTCTGCCCAGCCAGGGGAACCAACCCACATTACACCTGGTGCTGGGGATGGGGATCACTAGTATTTATATAATACATGACTCTTTCCCTCTCTCCCCCAACCTTCTTTTTATTGTGATAAAATATAGATGGCCTACGCTTTGCCATTTTCCATCACCTCATATGCATAAGGTTGGACATTGAATAAGTAAGCTCAGAGAAAAATCAATGCATTTGAATTATGGTGCTGTCGAAGAATATTGAAAAGTACCATGGGTGCCAGAAGAACAAATAAATCTTTCTTGGAAGAAGTAATGCCAGAATGTTTCTTGGAAGTGAGAATGGTGAGACTTTGTCTCATGTACTTTGGATGTGTTATCAGAGGAGACCAGTCCCTGGAGAAGGACATCGTGCTTGGTAAAGTAGAAGGTCAGCGAAAAAGAGGAAGACCACTCCCCCCAAGGAGATGAATTGACACAGTGGCTGCAACAATGGATTCAAACATAACCATTGTGAGGCTGGTGCAGGACCAGGCAGTGTTTCCTAGTGTTGTATATGGAGCTTCTATGAGTCTGAAATGACTTGGCGGCACCCAACAACAGTAACAAGTGTACAATTCAGTGGCACTTAGTACAAATCACGATATTGAGCACCCATCACTGCTATGTTTCCAGAATTTCCCATCAAGCACACACAGAAACTGTTCCTAAAGCAATTTCCAACTCCCACCCTGCCTCTGCCCCTTACCTCAGCTTCTGGTACCTTTCCATTGACTCTGTGTCCATGCATTTGCCTCTTGTAGATATCTCATAGTGTTGCTGTTGTTAGGTGCCATCAAGTTAGCTCCAACCCACGGTGACCCTACGTGCCACAGAACAAAACACTGCACAGTCCTGCGCCATCCTCACCATTGTTCCTATGCCTGAGCCCATTGATGTAGCCACTGTGTCACTCCATCTGGTCAAGGGCCTTTCTATTTCCCACCACCCCTTCTTGTTACTTCTCTAGGGACTGGTCTCTACTGGCAATATGTCCAAAACCTGTAAGATGAAGGATGCCATCCTTGCCTCTAAGGAGCACTCTGGCCGTACTTCTTCCAATACAGATGTTTGTCCTTTCAGCAGCCCCTGGTGCTTTCAATCTCCTTCTCCAGCACAATTCAAATGCATGTATTCTTCTATAGTCTTCTTCATCCAATATCTGACTTCCACATGCGTACGAGGATACCATGGCTTGGGTCAGGTGCACCTCAACTCTCAAAGAAACATCTCTGCCCTTCAATATTCTAAAGAGGTCTTGTGCAGCAGATTTACCTGATGCACTGCGTCTTTTGATTTCTTGACTGCTGCTTCCATGAGCTTTGGTTGTGTATTCAAGTAAGACAAAATTCTCGACAGCTTCAACCTATTCTCCATTTATCATGATGCAGTTATGAAGATTTTGGTTTTCCTTATGTTGAGTTGTAATCCATACTGAAGGCTACAATCCTTGATCTTCACCAGCAAGTGCTTCAATTTCTCCTCACTTCGGCAAGCATGGTTGTGTCATCTGCATAACGCAGATGTTAATAAACCTTCCTCCAATCCCAGTGATGAGCTCTTCTTCAAATAAGCTAGATTTTCTGATGATTTGCTTGTAGAGAGATTGAATAAGTATGGTGGAAAGATACAATCTTGACACACACCCTTCCTGATTTTAAACCACAAAGTTCTGTTTGCACAATTCCTTCTTGATCCATGTACAAGTACCAAATGAACACAATGAAATGTTCCAGAATCCCCATTCTTCTCAAGGTGATCCACAGTTTGTTATGGTCCACACAGTCAAAAGCCTTTGCATAGTCAATGAAACACAAGTAAGCATCGTTCTGGTATCCTCTGCTTTGAGCCAAGATCCATCTGACATCAACAATGATACCCCTTGTTCCATGTCCTCTTCTGAATCTGACCTGAACTTCTTGCCGTTCTTGGTCATGTGCTGCTGTTACCATTGTTGGATGATATTAAGTAAAATTTTACTTATGTGCAATATTAATGATATTGTTCTATAGTTTGAGCATTCTGTTAAGTCACCTTTCTTTGGAATGGGCACAAATATGAATCTGGTCTAGTCAGTTGGCCAGGTAGCTGTCTTCCAAATTTTCCTGGCATAGATGAATGAATGCTTCCAGTGCTTCTTCAGTTTTCTGAAACATTTCAATGAATATTCCATCAATTCCTGAAGCCTTGTTTCTCATTAATGCATTCAGTACAGCTTGAACTTCTTCCATCAACACCATTGGTTCTTGCTCATATGCTACCTCTTAAAATGGTGGACTATGGACTAGTTCTTTCTGGTGCAGTGATTCTGTATATTCTTTCCATCTTCTCTTGATGCTTCCTGCATCATTTAATATTTTGCCTCTAGAATCATTTAAAATTTCAATTCAAGGCTTGAAATTTTTCTTGAGTTCTTTCTGTTTCAGATATGCTGAAGGTGTTCTTCCCTTTTGATTTTCTAATTCTAAGTCCTTGAACATTTGGTTATAATATTTAGCTTTGTCTTCTGTAGCTACCCTTTGAAATGGTCTATTTAACTCCTTGACTTCATCATTTCTTCCATTGCTTTAGCTACTCTATGATTAATAGTATGTTTCAGAGTCTCTTCTGACATCATGTTGATCTTTTCTTTCCTGTCTTTTTAATGACCTTTTGCTTTCTTCATGCATGCTGTTCTTCATGTCTTCCCATAGCTCATCAGGTCTTCCGTCATTAACGTTCAACACCTCAAATCTGTTCTTGAGATGTTCTCAAAATTCAGGTGGGATAGACTACAGGTCGTATTTTGGCTCCTGTGAACTTGTTTTAATTTTCTTCAGCTTTTCCTGAATTTACATATGAGCAATTGATGGTTTGTTCCATACTTATCCCCTAGTTTCGTTTTAGCTTCTGATATTGAGCTTCTCCATTGTGTCTTCCCACAGATGTAGTTAATTTGATTTCTGTGTATTCTGTCTGGGGAAGTCCATGTGTATACTCACCTTTTGTGTTGGTGAATAAAGGTATTTGCTATGAACGAGTCATTGGTTTTGCAAAATTCTATCATGTGATCTCCAGTTTCATTTCTATCGCCAAGTCCAGCCTACTGTTCCTTCTTCTTTGTTTACAACTTCTGCATTTTAATTACCAGTAACTATCAAGACATCTTGAGTGTATGTGTAACCAATTTCCAACTGAAGTCATTGGTAGAATTCTTTAGTTTCATTACTAACTTCTGTGGTTGGTGCATAAAGTTGAATAATAGTTGTATTGAATAGACTTCCTTGAAGGTGGATAGACATAACCAATTACAGATATTATTGTACTTCTTGAATTTAGCAAGATCCTTTCTGATAATGAATGTCACTCCATTTCCTCTTGATTGTGTTATTCCCAACATAGTAAATCATATGATTTTCTGGCTCAAAATGGCCAATACCAGTCCATTTCAGTTCACTCATGCCTAGGATATTGGTTTTCATGTGTTCCATTCCATTTTGGACCACTTCTAGTTTTCCTAAATTCATACTTCACACATTCCAAGTTCCAATCATTAGAAGACTTTTGCAGCTGTTTCTCTTTACCTTGAGTTGTGCTCCATCAGCAAATGAAGACCCTGAAGTTTCCATTCCCACAGGCTTGGCTGGACTGGAGTCACATGGTCAACTCCCCTCCAAGAAATCATCTCCTCTTCAGTCACATTTTGAGTGCCCTTGGACTGGAGGGGCCCATCTGCCAGCAGTATCTCCATGTTCTGTTTCCCTTGTTGGGCTTTCAGTATTTGAAAATGCTTTGAAGGGATGCGTAAGGTGTTCACCAGCCCCTTCCTCTGAGGTGGGTCCTTCTTCATTGTTCTTAGTCTGAAAGCTCTGCTGAAACCTGCTCACTTTGGATGACCCTACTGACATTTGAAATACCAGTGACATCGCTTCCAGCATCACAGCAGTGCACAAGCCGCCACAGTACAACAAACAAACAGGGAGAATTGGGATCATCCCATTTTCATCTGGTTTCTTTCACTCAGCAGCGTGTCAAATTTGGTCCATGTCTGTGTCCCAACTTCGTTTCTCTCTCCGACTAGACGATCCTCCATTGTCTGGGCAGACCACGTTGTGTTTATCCACTCATTGGTTGATGGACGCTCAGCTGTTAGGACTGTTGCTGCAGTGAGCATTGGTCTACAAGGATCTATGTGGGTCCCTTTTTTCATAGGGTATGTCCTGAGGAGTGGAAGTATTGGGTTGTATTATAATTCTACATTTCACTTAGTTTTTGAGGTGCCACCAGACTGTTATAGGTTTCACAGCACTTGCACCTGTTACATCCCCACCAGCAAGGCATGAGCCCCAAAGGCTTCTTGGGGGCTGAGCATCATGATTAAACTCTGGGAAGTCTGACAAGGACTCAGGCCATGGTGAGATCAAGCTAGTGAAATCCTGGCAGCTACCAACCTCTTGTGCCCCAGGAATCGATCGATCCTCCTGCCCAGGCCCATCCCACGTATTCTCCACTGACCACAGACTCCCCCAGCTGAGCACTGCCCCCACCATCTGCTGGAGAAGGGAGGGCAGGGTGGGGAGGGCATCTCCCCAGGAAGCCCAGAGCATCTTGAGGAGATGGTAGAAAATTATGCCCGTGATCAAAAGGTAAGAATGTTCTGCCAGATGAATAATGTAATGGTCTTCAATAATCCATTGGTTTATATTAAAAATTCCCGAATGGTATGAAATGTGAAGATATGGCACATGGACACTCTGTGCTTTGTGAAAGTGGAAGCAGTTAATGGGAAGCCCCCTGGGCACCTGCACCCACAGTACCCAGTCCCCATCTTGACCCCACTCCCCAACCACTGGACCCCACTTCTCTGCTCCAATCTCTCTCTCCCTACCATCTCGTGGCACAGTAGATACATGTGTTACTGAAAAGGTCGGTTGTTTGAAACTACTGGCCGCTCATGAGAGAAAGATGAGGCAGTCGGCTGCCTCGAAGCTTCACTGAATTAGAAAGCCCCCAAGGACACCTCTCCTCTGCCCTGTAGGGGCCCGAGGAGCCCAAGTCAACTGGACTGGTAGTGGATTTCATTTGGGTTTCCCCTCTCTTTAGTCCAATCCAGTCAGGCTTTCACCCTAACTTCTCCACCAAAACTGTGGCGTCCAGGTCCCCAGGGGTTCCCACTTGCCAAGTCCCCCTCTGAATCTCACTGACCTATTAGCAGAACCCCTCTTTCCTCAGCCTCCAGGACCCTATGCTCTCCCGGCGCTCCTCCACCTCAGTGGCAGCTCTCTCTCCAGTTCCTTTGCTGGTTCCTGCTCTGCTCCCCAAGGTGTGGAAGGTCCTAGGCTCAGCTATTCATTCCCTTCTCTCTATGGTTTTTACCATGTGAGCTTCTCCTAAGTGCCACAGAATGAGTACAGAAAAGCATGGGCCCGTGCTTCAGGAGGCTGGGAGTGGAGATCAGGGTGTCGGCAGGCCATACCCTCTCTAGGGGAAGGTCCTTCCTTGCCTCTCAGCTTCCAGGAGCCTGGGCATTCCTTAGCTTGGACCTGCAGTAACTCTGTGGTCGCATGACTGCAGTTCTTATCTCTCCTTTTGGATAATGTCCCCACCACTCGCATGGGATTGGAATTCACCCTGCTCCTGTGGGATTTCTCTGCAATTACGAACATCTCTAAGGCCCAGGGTTCCGAGTCCCTGGGTCAATGTTAAGCTGGAGGCTTCTCTGGACTAGCACAGGCTTCTTTCTAGTCCTCAAGCACACTCCCACTACAGGGCTTTGGCACTGGCTGTTCCCTCTTCCTGGAACACCCTTCCCCAGCTACTGAAATGGCTCCCTCCCTTACCTCCTTCAAGTCTTTAAGCTCACGGACTCAATGAGGAGATACTTGCCATGCTATGCAAATTGCAAACTGCCGCCTCCTTAGCTCTCCCAAGGGCATGTCCCCACTCCAGTTTGTTGACTCTCTCAGACGTGCGCTCCCAAGGTAGAGGTGTTTATGTTGATCCCCAGTGGATTCTGAGACCTAGACGAGCACAAAACAGGTGCTTGGGAAATGTTTGTAGAATAAACATAGTGAGGGAAGTGCTGGGGGGGGGGGGGGAATGGCTTCCATGTCACATACCAACAGGAATGCATGACCTTTATGTAGACTTTAAGGAATAACACACCCAGGTGCCAACCACCCAATGTAAATAAGGCCCTGGCCTGCTCCCTTGATGGCTTCTTATGCCTCTCCCCCAAGAACCCTCTGCTGTCCCAACCAAGCTAATCACTAGTCTTAATGTGTATCCCTGAATCCTTCTCTTTTCTTTAATGTTGCCAACACATGCATGTATCCAGAAATACATCTAAGACATGTTATCATGCGTGTCGCTAGCTGCTATTAGGTAGGACCTCATGTAACTCATGGGGACACCATGCCCAACAGAACAAAATACCACCTAGTCCTGTGCCAACCCTGGGATGGGCTGTAGATTGAACCACTGCGAGTCATAGGGTTTCCACTGACTGATTTTCAGAAGGAGATGAGCAGGCTTTTGTTCCAAGGCCATCTCAGTCTGGAAGCTCCACTGAGACCTGCTCAATGTCAGAGCCACATGGGTGCCTCCACTGATTGATGAGGGTAGCTGCTCATGAGATGCATCGGCTAGGAATCGAACCAGAGGCCTCTACCTAGAAGGCATGCATTCTACCATGGAACCACCCCATACACATCATGTGTATACATGTGCACACACAATTTATATAAGAAATACGGCCCCATTCATGTTTCTTAAAAACATGTAAGAACTGACAAGGAGCCCTGGGGGCATGGCATGGTGGGTTACCCACAGGACTGCTAAGTCGCAAGGTCAGCAATTCAAAACCACCAGCCGCTCTGTGGAAGAAGGATGAGGCTTTCTGCCCCTGTGACTATTCACCAACTCAGAAACGGGCAGAGGCAGTTCTGCCCTGTCCTAGAGGATCACTGTGAGTCAGACCAAATATAAGGGCTGTGAGTTTAGAGTGTTTTCTTGTATGTTTTTTTGTTGTTGTTGTTGTTGAAGAGTTGACAGTAACAGTTTCTAATTGTAGGTAGTGTTTAATCTCCTCATTACTTGTTTCTGCATTTTCCAAAGCTTTTTTGTCATAAGCATGTATTACTTTTGCAACCAGGAGACAATAAAATACATATCTAGACAGGAAATGTGCTTGTTTGAGTCAACTAGATAACACTGCTGCAACTGCATCCTTCTATGACCTTTCCCTCAGAAGAAATTCAATGTCATGTAGCTGACAGAGAAGCAAATACTGCCTAGATGGACCTGGAAGAGGCCATACCCAAAGAGCCATCCTGGACATGAATGATAAACCCCAGGAGCTGCTCATGAGAGCTGTAACAAGGCCAGTGTGTAAAATATTCCTCCTGAGGATTTGGACCCCCAGGGCCTGCTCTGGGCTCAAAACCAAATCAAACTCTGTCATCAAGTCCATGCTGACTTACAGTAACCCCTTGGGGATTTGTGAGACTGTAACTGTAAACGGGAGTAGAACACACGATCTTTCTCCCTCAGAGCTGTTGGTGGTTTTGAACTGCCAACCATGCAGATTGCAGTCCAACATGTAACCACTACCTCGCCTGCTCTAGGAGGCTCCCCAATACTTAATACCCCAAAGCTGTGCTCTTTCCAAGATTTGCACAGCAAGTGTGGGTCCAAAGTAGTCTCCAGCTGTGACACAGTGGCTTATCTCTTCTATTGTTAAAGACACCGGCAGTCAGATAAAGAGCCCAGGTAGCAGAATGGGTTAAGTGCTAGGCTGCTCACCGAAAGATCAGTGTTTCAAATCCCCGCTGTTCTGCAAGAGAAAGATGAGGCCCTCAGTCTCAGAAAGCCAAAGCAACAGTTCTGCTCCATCTGGTAAGGTTGCTATGAGCCAGAACCAACTCTGTGGTGGCGGGCTTTAGGAGGACAGTTGTACAGTTTATTCTTTTGCAGCTGGCTAGGACCCCCAGCTACTCAGAGTGAGGAACTATGAGGGACAATGAGCTGAGAGGCTTTGTCCATTGGTTCACGCTTAGTCCTGCCACGGCCACGTGCCTCAGAGACTTGGCTGCTTCTCTTAAGCATGCAAAGTGTTCTAGAACAGCATCTTCCCCGTGTGCATTTCTGATTTGAACACTTGTCCTTTGCCCTTTTTCTCTCTCCTTCCCTAAGGAATGATGTCACACTCAGGGTCACGAGGCCAAACTGCCCATCCTGGCTCCTGTTCAAGCTGGTAACTGGTGACAGCATCCCTAAGCTCACAGAGTCTCAATCTTCCCATCTGTGAAATGGAGATAAAGAATAAATTAAACTATTGAGAGGATTGTGTGAACACAGCAAGCTCAGGGTAAATGTTGATTCATTCTATTTCCCCTCCACTGTTCATGAAGTTGCATATTTGACTTAGCAAACAACTCTTTTATGACCTCTGGAACATGTAGAATCCACCTACAGTTCTGCTGCTGGTAGTGGGAAGCTGTTATCCCACTTTTAGCACATGACGCTGCCTGGTCGAAGCCTGTATAAGTGCATCAATCTGAAGACAGGCTTTATCCCACCAACCCAGTATCAGAAACCCTTCAGAACATACAAGAGAGCTTCCAAAAGCTCATAGGAAAATTCCATTATCTTTTCATTCCATTTTGGAAGTCCCTTCATAGGTGTCTCATTAATTAGATCAAAATCAATATTACTTAGTTTTATTTTATTTTTTCATTTCATTTGAAATGCCTTCCGTTACTAAAAATATGTGACTTCAACAACTACAACAAAAAAAACAAACTCACAGCAGAAAGTAACCTTTAGTCTTGAAGGGGTTACAGCTCATTAGCATCTCTGGTAAAAGGGAATCATGGGTAATCTCTGAGCCTCCCTGACTGACATGTGTCACGATTTAGCTCCGCCTCCTTCTGTACAGTTGGACCATCTGTTGTTGGGTGCCAGAGGTCTATTTTCAACGCAGAGAGACCCCATGCGACAGAGTAGAATGGCCTCAAAGACTTTCCCAGGCTATTAGCTTGATGAACTCAGTGTTTCTGCCACAGAGAGGCTGCTGGCTCTTTCTGTTATCAGCTACGCACTTAACTGCTGTGTCACCAGAACTCCTTCTTTATCTATCCGTCACTTGTTACTACACTGACTGTTTACTCAGCAGCAAAGGGACTGGATTCCCTCTGTGGACTTTTCCCTGGGTCTGCAGCCATCCCATAGCCCTGAAAACATTCTGTGGTCCATCCTCTCCCGCCCAAACCCTGGCAACCACTGACTTTTTTTTTTTAAGTAGCCACACTGGGTCAGTAACATCTGTCTGGACACACAGACAAAGCCCCTGCTCCTCATCCCATCTCACCTAGGCTCTAACAGGCTAATATCACACCTCACCATCTACCTCATGTCGCCAGGCAGGCCACTGGGAGGGTGGGGAGACTCCAGGTGGTTCCTGAAATCTGCACCCCCTGCCCACACCTCCCACTAGCCATAGATGACCCTAGAATGGCAAAAAGGTGTCTTCCCTTAGCAGCCCAGGAGAATGGGAAGCCATGGGGCCAGGACTGCCAGCCAAAATGAGAATGCCAGAACTATGACCAGGCAAAGTGGACAAAGAGCAAACACGTGACCTCTCCCACCTCGACCCCATGTCTCATCTCTAGCTTGGGCATCAGGATCATGGATGATGGCAGTGGAGTCCTGCTAGACATTTACCAGCCAGCTGTCTGATAGGAGGACGCTCTGATGCGTACCATCTGCCAAGTTTTGCGGTGTAAATACTTCACTGGTGTCTATTTGATACCACCAATATGACAACAACCGGCTTGCAAAAGTTGTGAAAGCTGAGCAAACAGCTCTGTGAGGCAGCTGTAGACATCACAGGGTGAGGTGGTAGGGTCATTCCAAGAAACCAGGACCGTTGGATAGGGCGCAGGAGGGCAGATGGCAGTCCGTGTAAGTAGGAGTGTTGTTGTCCATTGCTGTGGAGTTGACACTGACTTTTGGCAACCTTGTGTGTAGCAGACTGTCTTCATAGCCATTGGTCTCTCTGGGTCCATTGTTCTAATTACCATGTCAACTGATGCTTAAACTAAGTACCTTCCAAGGGCCAGGCGCTATTCCTAGCTCTGTGGATACTGGGTAAACCAGGACAACAGCTCCATGAGAGAGGCACAGAGAACTCATTCACGGGTCCAGGATGACCCAGCTTAGAAGTGGCAGTGCCAGGACTTGAACCCAGTCAGTCTAGTTCTACAGCCTGCTCCATGCTATGCTTTGCTACAAAACCCCAGCTTGGGTTCTGCTTGGGTTGAGTTTAAAAAGAAGATACCCAAGAATTCTCACTGGCACAGGAGTCTGGCAATTAATAAGGAACTAAGGAGAAGCAGGGCGGGGGGAGGGTTACCGAGGCCCATACAGGAGAAAGACCTGCCTAAATCACAGAGAGTGACTGAGGCAGGAGTCAGAGTGAGAACCCCGCCTTCCAGGAAGCTCTCTTATCCTCCAGCCCTGCTGTCTGTAGAGCTGGAGTTCAGCAGAGAAGAACAAGTGGCCTGGGTTCCCAACACACACAAGCTTCTAAAAGCAGGGATTGGAAATACTTCCCAAGATGTCTAGTGAGATGAGAGAAGCCCAGGACCTGGTCATGGGACAAGTCAGCGTTAGACACTTGGCAAAGTACGCTGATGAGAAGTCACTAGGGTTCCAGGGTCACAGAGGCCAAGGACGAAGAGATGTTTCAGGAAGAAGGTTGTGAGGGGTTGAATTGTGTCCCCCTAAAAACATGTTGATGGCCCCCTATACCTGTGAACTTGACCTTGTTTGAAAATAGTGTCCTTGCAGATGTATCATATTGTTTACACAATAATACACACCTTTTACATTTTTTTCCAACCATGCCCTCCCAAAAGGTATTTTCTAAAGCATACTATGCTAATTTTTTCACACCTTGCTGTAAAAGATTAGCATAGCACTCTTACAGAAATATCTTGGGGAAGGGCATGGTGGGCAAAAAAGGTCTGATGCATGCAGGTTATTTAAGTAAAGATTCAGTTATTAAGTTAAGGTGAGGTCATACTGGAGTAGGACGGGCTCAAATCCGATGACTGATGTCCTGATGAGAAGTAATTTGAACTCACATAAACAGGGAGAAGGTTGGGTGAAGACAGAGACAGAAGTTGGAATGGTGCATCCACAAGCCAAGGCATGCCAAATGTTGTCCAAAAGGAGGAGAGGGGCTCAGGACAGATTCTCCCTCATAGCCTCCAGAAGGAGGCAGCCAACACTCTGATTTCAGACTTCTGGCCTCCCAGAGCTGGTGTAGCCCCCTTCCTGCCATTGAGACAATTCTGACAGCAACTCTATCCCACACAATAGAACTGCCCCTTTGGTTTTCCAAGGCTGTGCATCTTTTTTTGTTTTGTTTTTAATCTTTTTATTAGGGGCTCATACAACTCTTATCACCATACATACATACATCAATTGTGTAAAGCACATTTGTACATTCATTGCCCTCATCATTCTCAGAATATTTGCTCTCCACTTAAGCACCTGGCTTCAGGTCTTCATTTAGGGCTGTGCATCTTTTGAGGAGCAAAAAGCCTCCTCCTTCTTGGCTTCAGGTCTTCATTTAGGGCTGTGCATCTTTTGAGGAGCAAAAAACCTCCTCCTTCTCCCGTGGAGCCTCTGGTGGCTTTGAACTGCTGGCCTTGCAGTTAGCAGCCCCAAGTGTAACTGCGATGACCAGGACTCCCTTGAGGCTGCCAGTTTTGGTCATTGATTGCAGCAGCCTTCTAGGGAAGAATGAGAGGAACCCTGGTGGCATAAGTGGGTTGCTAACATCAAGGTCAGCAGTTCAAGACCACCAGCCAACTCCTCTGCAGGGGTAGGGGAGGAGAGGGGGGAAACTTTGACTCCCATGAAAAGGTTACAGTCCCCAAAACTTACAGGGAACAGTTGTACCCTATCCTCTAGGGTCACTGTGAGTCAGATGTACTCAATGGCAGTGAGTCTGGGTTTTTGAGAGGGAAAGATACAGAGGTAATGAATGTCAGGATGGAACAAAGTGACCATGGTGCTGGGAGTGGGGAGGCGGGAGACACCCCTAGTCCATTGGGCCTGGCAGCACAAACATCAATGGCGATCTCACTGGGAATGTCTGGGGGCAGGCAGCCATGGTGTGTAGAAGGGAGTGGGGGCTAGGGGTGAGGGTGGAGGAGAGGATGGATTCAACCCATCTGAGAAACTTTGCTGTTCCAAATGGGGAAATGGGGCCTCGCTGAAAGGAGAGGCAAGGTCAAAGGGGATAGGCAGGGTATGTCAAGTTGTAAGTGCCCCGCCATCTGCCTAGGCTGAGCCAGCTCCCCAGCAGTAGACGCTGAATAATGGATCATAGCTTGACATGGATCCCGCAGACTGGAGGCCCCACTGCTCTTGACCTCCACTCCTTCAGCAGTTGCTCTGAACAAAGAGGAGGTGAAACAGCAGGCACCTCATGCTGGCAAAATCCCCCTCAGCCCTTCCCTGGCATCCTCTCAACCTCACCCTCACCCCAGAATTGCAGATTGAATTGTGTCCCCCCCCCTCATCCTGCCCCCAATCAGTGTGGGAATCCTGAAACCTGTGTCCATGGCTATAAGCGCAATTTGGGAGTAGAGTTCCTTTGGTACCTCTGTGAGGGGCTGCCCTAAACCTGATCTCCAAGGAGCCACACAGCCAGAGACAAGGAGGCACACACCAGGGAAGACAGGTGCCACGTGGAGATCACCAAACCCACTCACTGCCATCGAGTCAGTGATGACGCACTGTGACCCCATAACACAGGGTCAAGAACTGCCTATGTGAGTTTCTGGCTGTAGCTTCGTTTTTCTTTCCATTTTTAGATCTTGTTTAATTCAGTAATTTTATTACATGTTTTGTTTTGAAACCTTGGTCAGCTTTCACTATATGTATCCTTCTGCCTTTGAAATTGTAACTCTTTATGGTAGCACAAAGTCCCGCCTTTCTCTCTCTGAGCATTTGGTGGTTTTGAACTGCTGACCTTACAGATCCCAACCCAAGGAATAACCACTATGCCACTAGGGCTCCTTGAAGATAGCCAAGGAACCAAGGAATGCCAGAGGCGGCAATGACCTTCCTCTAGAGCAGTGGTTATCAACCTTCCTAATGCCTCAACCCTTTAATACAGTTCCTCATGTTGTGGTGACCTCCCCCAACCATAAAATTATTTTCGTTGCTACTTCATCACTGTCATTTTGCTACTGTTATGAATCAGGCGACCCCTGGGAAAGGGTCGTTTGACCCCCAAAGGGACGTGACCCACAGGTTGAGAACCACTGCTCTAGCACCTACAGTAGAAGAAGTTACCCCCCCAGGGCCAGCCCTGGATTTGGGCATCCAGCCTCCTGACTTGTGGTATTTCTGTCACAGGAGCCCTAGAGAACTAAGACCCCAGGGTCCTGGGCCTCTCCCTCCCCACACTTACAGAGATGGCAATGCAAGAGCACCTCTTATAGGAGGATAGGGACATTGTCCTGTCCCCACTAAATCAAAACCAAACCCAATGCCTTGGAGTTGATTCCAACTTATGGTGACCCTATAGGGCAGAGTGGAACTGCCCCCTAGGGTTTCCAAAGCTGTAACTTGACAGAGAGTCACAGTGAGTCAGAGCTGACTGGTACACCGGTGAAACTTGACAGCAACAGCAACCATCATTATAGGAGCAGACGGCTTCTTCTTTCTCCATCAAAGGGTTGGTGGGTGGGTTGGAACTGCAGACCTTGCAGTTAGAGGACAATGAGTAACCCACTACACCTCGAGGACTTCCCGGCCTGTCCCCACCACCACCCTGATCCTAGCTGGCAGATTCTTCCAGTGTAAAGAGAGTGGCAGGCAGAGATGAGACTGGAGGGGCACATGGCGCTGATACCCTGGAGCCTGTATGGATGTTCTTTTGACAAGAGACTTTCTGAAGAGCGGGGACCCTCTGCCAAGGTCCAAGGCAGATCTGGAACCCCTCTTCCCTGAGGCACTGGCATGCCCTCAGCATTCCCTGTAAGCTCCATGAGGCTTGGTGGCTGTGGCTTCCTTTCCCTGATCACAGAGACTTTTCCAGCCCTCTAAATCGATGTCCCCAAGCACCAAACCAACTGTCTGGATCCTGAATTGCTCACTCAGCCAGCCCAGAATCTCTCCTGACAATGCCTGCCCTCTATGGCATGTCTCTCTCCCCAAGCAGACATTCTGCCCTGAGCTTTAGAGGCCAGCTCATAAGCCCTTCAGAAGCAATCAGGGCCACGGTGCTTCATCCTCGCTTAGCACGTGGGGAGGAGCAATGAGGACTAAACAAGACACCCATCTTTGCTGCATCATGAGAGGAAAGGCTGAGTGTCCCCGCCAGTCATTAGTGCCCTTACGGACCCAACCTCCATGGACCACATGTAGGGGTGGTGCCCTTCCTTCCAGAGGCCTCTCCCCACCTCTGCAGCTCCCGTATCCCCACGGCACAGGGACCCCCCGGAGGCAGCCTTCCCCCATCCAAACCCACCTGTTTTCAGGGACAGCATGACAGAAACCGCAAGCTGGCGATGCCAGAACCTGGTGCTCTGCCTACGAGAAGCAGGGTGGTGTTCTCTGGACAGGTCAACACGGGATGCCAGATCCAAAGCCACTCTGGCAAACTCAGAGCCACGCTCTTGACTCCCACAGAACTGTCCCCCTCCCTCACCACCCCGAGGGCTCCCCAGGCAGTCATCCTTACTGGAGGGAAGCGGACGTCCACATCTTTCTCCTACAGAGCACCACCCACTAGTCTTCTACCAGCCAAGCTGTTTACCCACCGCCCCAATAGGGCCCCTGAAGCAAAGAGCTGCCACACCCTCAAACCAAGCCTGCTGCCACAATGTCAACTCCAACCCCCAGTGACCCTACTTGGACAAAGCAGAACAGCCCCCACAGGGTTTCCCAGGTTCCGGAAACCAACGGCGGCCACGTCTTCTCCGCAGAGTGCCTGGTGGGTTTTAGAGAACAGCCAAGTCCATCATTACCGTGGACGTTACACTTGGAAAAGTAGGTCCGTGGAAAAGGGGAAGACCCTCAAGGAGATGGGTTGGCACAGTGGCTGGAACTAGGGGCTCACACATGACAACAATGGTGGGGATGGCATGGGATAGGACAATGTTCCCTTCTGTTGTTCGCCGCGTTGCTGTGACTCAGGACCGACTCGAACAGCACCTGACAACAGCAAGAAGCGATTCCATTCGGTATCCTGTCTGATGTTCACGACAGCACATGATGTGATCCTTCCCTTTGCCTCCCGGTTGGTTTCTGCACAGTGGCCCCTTATGTCCTGTAGGAGCTGATGCGGATGCTCTTCCCTCCATGTTGCTAACCAGATTCACACAGGCAGGCACACGCCCGGTTTTAGCAGGCTCACAGGTGCAGCCACACTGCCTGAGGAGGTGCCGGGTGGAGCATCTTCCATCCGCTATAAATAATCTCTGCAGATAACCTGACCTTCCTCCTGGGGCCCTTCCCCATCGGGAGCTGGGGGGGAAGAAAAGAAAAGTCAGCCCAGTCTGGCAGACCAGTCCCCTTCCCTCTCTGCAACCAGCTCTGTATTAGGCAATGTACAGTCATCGAGAAAGATCAATCCCTGGAGGAGGACATCATGCTCCATAGACTAGAGGGTCAGTGAAAAGGAAGGAGACCCTCGACGAGATGGCCCAGCACTGTAGCTGGAACAGCAGGCTCACAAAGATGGTGCAGAATGGGCCACTCTTCATTCTGTTGGCCACAGGTCTCCGTGAGTCGAAGTCAACTGGAAGACACCCAATAGCAGCAACAACAAGCAGTCTCTGCAGGGTTTCTCCACCCTCACTTCCCCCACAGCCTTCCCCAGAGCCCTTCACGTGGTGCTGGGCCTAGGTGGGCTGAAGGTGGTTTTGTGACCCTGTGGGCCCTCGCTTTTGTCTCATCCTTAGATAGCATATGGTGGGTGTGTTAGTATGGGTATACAAGAGACATTGACATATGTGTAGAAGAAAGAGCTTTATATAAAAGAGTAATTGTACATTAAGAAAACATCCCAGCCCAGTCCAGATCAAGTGCATAAGTCTGATATTAGCCCATATGTCCAATACCAATCTATAAATTCCTCTTCAGACTCACGAAACACATGCAGTGATACCGACTGCAGGGAGATCACAGACCAAGGGTGGAAAGATTTCCAGATCCAGTGGCTGTGGAAACATCTCAGCACCAGCAGGGGTCTCCATGTGGCTCCTTCAGCTCTAGAGCTCTAGCATAGCTCCATGTGTCTTCTCAACAGGAATGTCTTACAGGAAGTATGTGAGTGTCCCACCTCTAGCAAGCTATTTATCTCTTTAGTGCCTCCCAATGAAGTCATCAAGCTGTGACCTGATGGACAGACTCCACCTCTCCACAAGGGGACACCAGATTATGTGACTACCACGGAGAGTATCTCTTCAATAGGACCAGGCGCATAACTTGTGATGCCACACAAGATAAAACTGTGCACTCCCTTGTTCAAAAATGACGAAGAATTTTCAGACCGAAGCATCAGAACATTAAACCAAACGTGAGGTCCTTCTAACACGAAGACTGAGAAGATCGCAGTCTGAACAGGTCATGGGGCACGAAGCCCATGCTGATCCCCAGGGTTTGTACCCAGACCCACTGCCTTTTAAGTCCTCACTGAACAAAGGCTACCAGTGACTCCATCGGAATGGGATTCCTCCCATTGTACTCTGGCTCTCCTTGCCACTGAAAGGGTGCTGTGGCTCCCATCCACCCACCTCATCCCACCCTATTCCATGATATAAGACAAGATTTTATTCCCTAACAAACCAAAATTCTACATTGCAATTAATTAGAAACTACATCAACTGTAACTCTCTTCTGATTGTTGTAGGAATGCAAAATGGTGTACCCATTCTGGAAAAGTCAACATTTGACTCAGACTTTTCACTCCCAGATGTTGCCCAAGAGAATTGCATGAGTGGATAAGCCAGCGGTGGTATAGTCATATAGTGAAATACTACTCAGCAATAAAAAGAGCAAACTATGAGTGCACAATAATGTGGACTAGCCTCAAAAGCATGACTCTGAGTGAAAAATAATACATTTTGAATGACTTTATTTATATAAGATTCCAGAAAACACAAAGGCCAAAAGGAAAAGCAATGGTTGCCTGAGGCTGATGGGGCAGGGATGCTGGAGGGAAATTTCAAAGGGCAGCTTGAGAAGACAAAGTAAAGTATTATTTTAAAGAAACACAAACTTTTATTTGGGGCTCTTGCATCTCTTATCACAATCCATACATTCATCCAGTGTGCCAAGCACATTTGCACATATGCCGCCATCATAATTTTCAAAGCATTCTCTTCCCACTTGAACCCCTGATATCAGCTCCCCATTTCTTCCCTCCTCCTCCCCCGCCCGCCCTCCCTCACGAACCCTTGGTAAACTATAGATTATTATTTCCATATCTTACATCGTCCTCCATTGCCCCTCACCCACTTTTCCAGTATTTGTTCCCCTGGGAGGGGGTTATAGATTGATCCTTGTAATCAATTCCCCCTTTCTCCCCACATCCTCCCCTAATTTTCCTGGTATCTCTACGCTTATGGTTGGTCCTGATGGGTTTATCTATCCTGGATTCCCTGTGTTGTGGGCTCTTATCTGTAGCAGTGTGCATGCTCTGGTCTAATCCATTTGTAAGGTAGAAGTGAGATCATGATAGTGGGAGGAAGGAAGCACCATAGAAATAGAGAAAAGCTGTGTTTCATGGGTATTATACTGCATTGAAAGAAGGTAAGTAGGCAGATAGATATAAAGTAGGTAAGTGGTTAGAAAGACTGACTGATAGACGGATGTAGTAAGTAGTAAACACAGACATCGATATAACAGGCAGGTAGAGATGGAAGGATGGATGGATGGTAAATGATCATTAGCTAGATAGACAATTGTTAGATACCATGAGTCAGTTCTGATTTCTAATGACCCCTTGTACAACGAAACGAAGTCCTTCTGAGCCCTGCACATCCTCACAATTGTTCTTATGTTGGAGTCCATTGTTGCAGCCACTGTGTCCGTCCACCTCCTTAAGAATCTTCCTCTTACATCAGATCTCCAACAACAAAGGTGGGGTGGTGGTGAGAATCACATCACCGTGAAAGAGGGAGAGTGCGTGATGGGGACCCAATGCCCATCTGTAGACAGCTGGATACCCCTTCCAGAGGGGTAATGTGGAGGAGATGGGCCACTCAGGGTTCAGTGTAGCAACAATGAAACTCAAAACCTTCCTCTAGTTCCTGAACACTTCCTCCCCTCCCAATCATCATGACCCCAATTCTACCTTGCCTTGCGGACCTGGTTATACCAGAGGATGTACAGCGGTGCAGTGGGGATCTGGAGGCACAGGGAATCTAGGACAGACGAACCCCTCAACACCAGCGGTGGGAGTGGCGACACCAGGAGGGAAGGGGGTGTAGAAAGGGAGAACCGATCTCGGAGATCTATGTGTAACCTCCTCTCTGGGAGATGGGCAATGGGGAGGCGGGTGAGGGGAGATGCCGGGGAGTGTAAGATAAGATATAATAATTATTTATAAACTATCAAGGGACCAGGGGTGGGATCGGGGAGGGAGGAGGATGGGGGGAAAAAAGGGAAACCGAGCTGATTCCAGGAACCCAAGTGGAAGGTGAATTATGAGAATGACGAGTGCAACGAATGTATAAGGGTGATTTGCTCAATTGATGTATATACAGACTGTGATAAGAGCCTTATGAGCCCCAATAAAAAAAATTGCAAAAGAAAAAAAAAAGAATCTTCCTCTTTTTCACTGCCCCTCTCCTTTAACAAGCACAATGTCCTTTTCCAGGGACTGGTCTCTCCTGTTCAAGTCTCACAGTTCTTGTTTCTAAGGAGCATTCTGGCTGTACTTCTTCCAAGGCAGATTTATTCTTCTGGTAACCCATGGTACTTTCAATATTCTTCGTCAAAACTATAATTCAAATACATCTACTCTTCTTCAATCTTCCTTATTCAGTGTTCAACTTTCACATGGTAGATAGTCAAAATTGATCAAATTGTATATTGTAAATGTGTACAGTTTTACTTACTCGCATGATACCTCAATAAAATAAAATCATCAGCTCAAGGAACTGGAATAAAACATTCTGAGAAGGATAGCCCTGCCTCCCCCTCCCCATCCCCGCTGCATTTCCATGTCATCTAGCTCAACCTCAGGTTTTAGAAAGAGAAGAAAAAAGACACCAAAGTGAGACATCACTTTAGAAAGGTGTGGAAAATATATTAAACACTGAGATGTTATCATAATACATTTAATGAATAAGTTCAGATCTGTCTCATCAAATATAAAAAAAGAAACTTAAAATTAGCAAGTACAGAGGAAATGAATGTTGAGCAAATAATTTGAATGAATATATCCTATTATGTTCTAATGAGTGCCTTTTATTTTTTTAAATTTGGGTTTATTTTTGTAACAGATGCTTCTATTTCCAAGGCTTCTTAAAGGAACTGGCTACTGTTACATACATATCTTAGAAGCACAATTTAAAGATAATGAGTCAGTGCTTAAACAATGATACAGTGATGTTCTCTGGGACTCTAAGTGGACTCTCAGCTCCAGCTGCTTTGGGCTTTGAGCCCTGATACCACAACCCCAATTCTCCCACCCATCACATAAAAATAATTACCTCAAGGCCCTAGGAATCCCTGGTGGCTCAAACAGTTAAGCGCTCAACTGCTCATCGATAGGTGGGAAGTTCAAACCCACCAACAACTCCATGGAAGTAAAACCTGGTGGTCTGCTTCAGTAAAGATCATCGCTAAGAAAATCTTATGGGGCAGATCTACTTAACACATGAGCTCATGATGACCAAAGTCCTGGTGGCATGGTGGGGAAGCACTGGCCTGCTAACCACAAGGTCAGCAGTTGGAGGCCACCAGCCACTCCCCAGGAGAAAGGCTTTCTACTCTCTTAAAGAAGTCCAATCTCAGCAACCCACAAGGAAAGTTCTACTCTGTGCGGAATCATGAGTCGACCCAATGGCAGTGAGTTTGGTTTTAGTTTGGGAGCAGCCTCCAGCCAGGCTGACATCTGGCACATGCTACTGAAACTGAACATGGCTTTACTTCCTACAGAGTGAAGGCTGGTCATTGTTAGATTTTGTGCTCAATTAGGAGCCCTGTTAGCACAGTGGGTTAGGTGGTGGGCTTCTATCCAAAAGGTCAGCAATTTGAATCCACCCTCTGCTCCCCAAGAAGATGAGGCTCCATGAGGCTTTCTACTGTCATAAAGATGTGTAGTCCTGGAAACTCACAGGGGCAGCTGTACTCTGCCTTGTCATGGGCTATGAGTCAGAATAGACCCGATGACAGTGAGCTTTGGTGGTGGTGATGGTAGTGATGGTGGAGGTGGTGTTAGTGGTGGTTTGGGGTAATTAGCTCTAAACTGCTCTCTTACAAGAAGATAATACGCAAACTATAGTGCTCCTTCCTTTCATTCAAGCCTCGAGCCTGAGTGTCATTTACGCAAAGAGTGGGCGTTTCTGAAGGCATCCAAAAGCGTTCTCAAAATCCTTCCACTCCCGTTGCTCTCCACCAGGCAGCTGAAGCACGGCGGTATGAAATACGGAGCGAGGCCTCTTTTATAGCCGAGCATTCATCTGCAGGCTCCTTGGCATGCAAGTCCCTCCAAGTTCTTTTATTATTTCCAAGAATCTGTAACTGAGCCTTTTTACATCCCTTCTGTTGTCGTAAAGCAATCACACATAAAGCATGTCAGCCAAACAGAAGGACCGCCTTTCTCTGGCTCAGCGTTCCCTGGAGCCAGGCTCTCCATTCTGGGTGGCTGACCACTCTGCTGGTTACTGGACATCACTGTTCAAGTACAGGAACCCTGGCCACCTGGAAGAGGCCCTCTCTGGGGCCACTCAGCTACCACATGGTGGTTCCAGGAGGCCCTCTCAGCAGATGGGAGACCTGAGGGCTGGACCAGAGCAGTGGCCCCTGGGTCTCAGCTACCCTTTCCTCTCTGCCCACCAGATTCCCTCCGTGTTCCCCATCTTCTCTCTCTGTCCCTCTCCATTCCTCATTGACCCCACTCTCCCTGTGTCCCCTCACCTTTCCTCTGCTTTGTCTCCCCAACTTCCTTTCTTCTATGTCCCCCACTCTCCCTGTGTTACCCTCCACCCTCCTCTCTGACCACACACTACGCCCCCCTGGGTTCTGGCTCATATCCTTGCTCTGTGTCTCCTTTACCCTCCCTCTCTGCCCCCTCCCTCTCTGACCCTCCTTCTCTGTCCCCTGCCCTCTCTGACCCCTGCACTCCCTCTTTACACCTACCCTCCTTCCTCTCTCCCTACCCCCATACACATACATTCTGGAGCCTCTATCCAATGGGACTCTGATGTCATCCAACATTAAGGTTGTAGCCCTGTCCTTTCTCGTTTCCTTGTTTCAAGGAGCCCAAATGACCTCCTCAGTTGGTCTCGCTTGCCTCCTCAGCCTCGGTCTCCCAGTCTCTAGAATGGATGGATAGAAAGCAGCAGGTGTTTTGGGAGGAGGGAACCAGACATGGAGTACACATTCTGCTGTGAGATCCTCAAGCTTCCCTCTGGGCCTGCCTGTGGGTGGGGAAAGGAGGGTGCCAAAGCGGGCATCAGGGCAGCAAGGAGGACAGGTGCTGGGAGGCCTTTCCCCAGGGCTGGGTCTAGGAATGCCATCATCCCAGCCCTGCAATATAGAGGACACAGAGGAGACTAGAAGCCCCAGAATTCCTAGACCTTTTGAAAGGTAGACCCACACACCTTCCAAGGAGATGAACCCTCTTACCCCTCAAAAGCCACCTAACAAGCTGATGGCCTCAGCAGCTGTCACAGGCCCAGCCTGTCTTAGTGCCCCTAGCCCAACCCTATAGTCAGGCAGGGAGACACTCCAGCAGCAGGCAGGGTGATTCGTTAGGGATTTCCAGGGTTCCTTCAGTCACAGATGGAGGGGACCCCTGTGGCCCTATCTAGGGAGGTGAGAAAAAGGTAGCCCAGGGATCCTGGGCTGTCACATCAACAGGTCTCCCGAGGGCTCATTGGTGGGGATCTGGGAACTCCCACATTCCTGCTGCAGTTTTCCTGGAAGCCCAGAGCTCCCTGTGCTGCATCAGGGAGACTCCCAACCAGGTCCCCCAGACTGGCCTTCCTGTGGCCCTAGTTTCCTTGGGGACCTGCTGCCTCTGGGTTCCCCAGCACACTCAGAAAGAGCCTCTGTCTATCCAATGCTAGCTAGGTTCCAACTTGACAGCTGATACCAACTCTGTGAGCAAAGGAAATGGCTCCATCCCTCCTGGGGATGAGCTGGCATGAGCCAGGTTCAAAGACACTGATCAATAAAACACACTCAAAGCCAAAGCCAACCAGCCAATGCCATGCCTGTTGAGTAATTTGCCAGGAGAGACACAGCCACTGCCACCAGCATGCCCAGATGGGGCTGCCAGCAGCACCCTTCCTCCCTCAAGCACAGGAGGAGAGCCAGATGGCCCTGGGCCAGCCCCTTTGAGTGGACAGCCCTCCCTGCAGGCTGACTGCAGGCCGACAGAGGCCTGCTGCTATCCCAAATTATGTCCATTTAGCCTGGAATCAGAACAGGGATTGGGCTCGAGGCTTCCACAAACAATGATCCCCTCCCTGCCTAAGGGCTCAGGCCTAGTTAGAAAGCCCAGGTGCCGTAGCCAGGATGCCTCTTGCCTAGCCACAGCTAGGCAGTTCTGCCCACAGCTGTTTCCAAACCTGGGTTCGCCATGCTCCTTCTCTTTGCCTGGGCTTTCTCCAAACAGTCTGACACAATTCGGCACATGTACACCAAGCTGCCTCCCGGGGACTGCTCCCGAATCCTGGAACATGGGCATTCTGGGTCTTTCCAAACCCCCCGGTCTCTCACTCACAGAGCCTGGACCCCACGGGAAGGGGATTGCTGTTGGTGGGGACATGTGATTTGCTAGGCAGCTGCATTTCTGACTTTCTCAATAAAGCTAACAAAGAGCCAACATCAGAGCCCCTGGCTCAAGAACCCTGGCTTACTTGAGCCCCTCCAGGAGCTGGTATTCATTGCATGCTCTAAGTGGAGAGAGACACCAAGCTGGAAATAGCAAACATGTCTGCCAACTTGCCTAAAGAGGTCTCAGACTTTGAAAGGGACCTGCCAGTCCAGGCCTCCAGGGCTTAGTGGTAATTTCCTTTCTCAACCTTCTACTCATTCTTTTCTGTGTGCCACCAAGCTGGTGCCGACTCACAGTGATGCTACAGTGTCTTGTCCCTCCAAGCTTGGTGGGGTTCAAACCACCCACCTCTCGGTTATCAGCCCATCACTTAACCATTAAACCACTAGGGCTCTTTCTTACCAAAGTGGATATTGTACTTGAATGTACTTGAATATTGGGTCTCTTACTCAAAGACCCAACCACTGCCATCAAGTTGATTCCAACTTGTAGGACAGAAGCCAGCTGGCTCCCTCGGGTTTCCTAGACTATCAATCTTTATAGAAGCAGAAAGCCACATCTTTCTCCCAAGGAGCAGCTAGTAGATTAGATCTGTGGACCTTTTGATTAACAGCCCTACTCATAGCCCACTATGCCACTGGTCCCACATCTAAGGACCCTTCCCCCACTTCCGTCCACCCCACGGCAGTCTCCACTGTGAGGAAGGCCATGGGCTCAGAGAGTCATCTTCACCCATCCAGTTCAGCTGCTGGGAGTGATTTTCATCCGGTAATAACACGGCCTTCATCTTCCTTTCCAGGGCTAGTTCTAAGCTTAGAAGCAGCGCAGTAGCCAACAACTTTGAGAACGGTTTAAAAGTACATCCTTTTGTACCTCCCCCTCAAAACCAAAATACTGTATTTTTGCCAGTGACAGAAGCATTGCCTGTCTTCCTGCAGGCACACGTCTGTCAGACTGACACATCTCAGGGACAGGCATCGTCCCAGGGCTGGATTTATGTCTTTGCATATGTTAATGAGCTTCGGTCCATCCTTCTGATCCTGAGTTGCTTGTTGGCCTGCCTTGACACCTCTCATTAGGCTGGTCGCTGGTGGTCTCCTGTGGAGAGCTCCTCCCCAGCGTTCCCTTCTTTTGTGTCTGCTTACACCCCTCCCACTCCACACTCCACCCCCCATGCAAACCAAGCTCCATCTGGGGTGGCTGCAGGTGCCAAATTCTCCATTTGGTTCAAGCCAACCCCATCTGCGCATGCGCGCGCGCGGTGCTGCATGCTGGGCCCTGGCTGCTTGAACTGGTGGGGCAGTAGGGCTCTGGACGCTGCAAGCTTAGGGCTGCCCACAAACAGACCGCTGTCTTCCAGGGTCTGCTTCTTCCAGCTACTCACTCCTACTTCAATTAGACATGCTGACCCTGTGCCTCCCTGTGCCTCCCTAAGTTTCCAGCCCCTGTCCACCTCTGGGAGATGCAATCACAGGAACTAATGCATGATTCATGGGAGGCTCTTGGCCCCGAGTGAGTGCTCAGGGAGCGGATCACGAGGCCTGCAGAAGCACTTTGGTTGGGAACGGTCTTTCATTGATGCACATCTGAGCTGCCTGGAAGTGCATTAAAGAGAATTGAATGTGCTGCCACTTCCAAAATAGCTTTTGACTGTGCAGAGTGCCCAGAGAGGGTGGAACAGGCCCACACTGGCCTCATGCCAGTTTTGCCCTTGAAGCACAAAGCCCCAAGACCCTGGAGCACCCCCTGCCTTGCCCACCGTCCCATGAGTGGTGAGGAGCTAGGGCGGGAGCCAGAGTCATCTCCAGGGAAGGGGCCGATTCAGCTCGCTCTATGGTCCTTTCAGAAACAGGGCCCGCTTTGTCACCTGACCTGACCAGGTGGTCAGTCCAGCCTGCACCAGGGGCCTAGGTGCAGCCAGAGCAGCCAAGTGGCCAGATATTCAGGCTCAGAGTCTTGTTTCTACCTCCCACAGCATAGGGGGCCTTGAGCATGTCACCAAGCCCTGGCGTGGGAAAAGTATGCCCTCAGAAGGGACATTGTGTGCTAAGGGTGAGGGTTTAGGGTGGTGATTGAACAAGGAAAAGACACTGTGAATGTCATTGAAACAGCTGATGTTTTGTTGTGTGTCTAAGTATTTATCACAATACAAAGGTTTTTAACAAATAAAAATAAACCCCAGATGGAATCCCACTGACCTGTGATCTCCTGATCTCTGTGCAAACCAGGTGCTGCAGGTACTCGGGGGTCTTCTCCTGGGGAAAGGAGCCCTGATGGCAGAGGGAGTTTGGGGCTGGACTACTATCTGCAAAGTTAGCAGTTCAAAGCCACCAGCTGCTCCCCAGAAGAAAGATGAGGCTTTCCTCTCCTGTAAAGATTTACCCTCTTGGAAACCCACAGGGGCAGTTCTACTCTATCCTCCAGGGTCTCTATGAATTGGAATCGACTTGATGACAGTGAGTTTGGCTTTGGGTTGTCCTGGGGGCAGTGTGGGGAGTTTGGGGGTCCTGGAAGGAACCCTCAATCAGGACCATCCTTGGGGCTGAGGAATCACCTCCCCAGATAGCCCCAGGGCCAGCCCAGGGCTAGAAAGGTTAGACCCACAAGGCAGGAGTAAACAAGGAAACCATGGGTGAAGGCAGCTTCTGGATTCCCTTTGATGTCTCCTTTCCTCAGTGTGTGTTCCCAGAAGCCTCGAAGGCCAGGCCTCCAGGCTGGGAGACTGTCTGCTGTTGAGAGGTCTGAGTTGAGAGATGTGGACAGGCAGGGCTGGCAGGCACCACAACAGCTCCCTCCCCACCAGACAAAAGAAACCAGCACCACAGAGGCAGAGTGGTCCAAGAGCAAGGATTCCAGATGGCCCTGGTCTTTGCTCCGGTGCTTGGCGGATCATGTCCCAGAGACTTCTCAAGTCCTTGATCACAATGTCCTCCTGGCCCACTGAACACAAACTGCTATCAAATTACAGCCAAGATTTTTTTTCAGGTTATTAATAAGAGTGGACCAATCTTAAAAGAGGTGAGGAAGCCACATGAATCATTGCCATGAGAGGGAGTATCTACAAAAAGGAACTCGGGGTTCTCCCCGAGGTGTTGTCAGTCTCTTTTTGTGGTTTAGTGCTTCTCTGTAGGCCACTGGTCACAAATGAGGTTAAGGTCTAGGTCCATTGTTGGTCAGAAAAACAAGCTTGCTGCCGCTGAGTCAATGCTGACTCACAGAGAGCTCCTTTGGGTTTCCTAGACTGCAACTGTTTACGGGAGTAGAAAGCTCAGTCTTTCCTCCTTGGAGCTGCTGGTGGTTTCGAACTGCCGCTGACCATGTGAATCAAAGCTCAACAGGTAACCACGATGCCACCAGGGCTCAGAAAGAGTCAAATGATTGTGATGGATTGGTCCTATGGGTTATTTTTCTGAGAAGACAGGAGCAATATAAGGCACCTCTGCTCATCAGGTGAGCACTTCCTTTGGTCAGTGACCTCAGGGCTATGGCTTGCATAGATTTTTTTTTTTTGCATTTTATTAGGGACTCACACAACTCTTATCACAATCCATACATATACATACATCAATTGTATAAAGCACATCCATACATTCCCTGCCCCAATCATTCTCAAAGCATTCGCTCTCCACTTAAGCCCTTTGCATCAGGTCCTCTAGATTTTAATGATCTTTTATTCTGTCTAGAAGTCACATGCTTTGAAAACATGTGAAACTGGTCTAATTGGACACATAAAATCATTAGTGCCTTGGTCTCTTAGTAACCTCAAATGAAGAGTTTTTTGACCTATCCAGCAGCTTCCCTGCACTAGGAAGGCAGTGATGGTCCCATGATAGACCTCTTACCTTCCCTGCAGGAGATCGGGATTCAATCCCAGTCAATGAACCTCCTGGGCAACCACCACTCTTTCATCTATCAGGAGAGGTTTGTGGAATCCTATGATACCTGTGATGGTTAAGGTGGCATGTCAGTGTGACTGGACCAAGATGCTGAGTGGTTTGGAAATGATGCTGCATAGCTTTCCCCATTATGAGATCTGGTGTGATGTAATCGCTCCCAGGTTGTGATCTGCTTTGAGCAGCCAATTCATTGAAAGAGTTTCCTCAGGAGTGTGGCCAGCTTCTAATTTATGTAGAGGCTCTAACAGAGCTCTATTCCTTTTTTTTTAAATTTAATTTTATTTAGAGCTTGCATCTGCCTCACCTGCCCTCTCTAGTTCTTTGGACTTGAGCCACAGGTTTGGCATGTTGCCTGGAGATCCTGGGAGTCATTAGCCTCTGCAGACTGTGAGTCAGCAGCTTGCCATCTTACCTGCCAACCTTGTGTTCATTCACCTCCACAGTCAGCAATCTGCCGAGCTTAAATTCTTCAGCCCCTGTAGCTATGTGAGTCAGGAGAAGCCTCCAGCTTCTGACCCAGGTACTTGAAACTTGCCTGCCTCCAAAACTTCATGAGTCATTTTCTTGAACTAAATTTCTCTCTGTGTGTATGTCATCCGAAACCGTGGTGGCACAGGGGTTAAATGTTCCACTGCTATTCAAAGGGTCAGTGGTTTCAGCCTACCAGCCATTCTGCAGGAGAAAGGTTCAGCAAGCTCTTCTATACACATGTGAGTGTCTCTGGATCTGTTTCTCTAGTCAACCCAGACTATCACAAGTGCCCAGTCATGGGGTTGATGCAGATCCTAGCAGCCTTTCAATCTGTTATGTGTGCAGTCGCCCCAGGTCTGAGACTGACTCCACAGCAGCCAACAACGCAACAACCAACTGTTCCAAAGCTTCCCTGCAGCATGTCTTACCTCAACACTCCCTTCTCAAGGAAGCCTTATGGGACAGGACCAGGACGTCTACCAACAGCCTCCATTCTCCACCTGGAAATAACTCGGGTCCTTAAGTCAAGTGCCTCTTGAGGCAAGGCTGCAATTTGCTTCCCCAGCCCTTCACTTCCCAAAGAAGCCTTTGGTTTATGTGTCAATCTGAGTCTCCAAACTGCATTTTTCCCAAAATAGTCATTCCGATCTCGCCATTCCCCTGACACCGGTGGTGTTCAAGGATTCGTGAACTCCTTTTGTAATGAGACATCCAGCAGTTGGGTGGCCTGGTGGGACCGTCTGCCATGCCTGATGCAGAACAAGCACATTCCTCAAGTTTTTTTGGTTGAGAAAATAAAACTCGGTCTGGGGTTCCCTGGGCTCAGATCTTGGGTGGGTGGATGTCCTAATAGACCCCAGAGAGTTCTCTCACTTGAGACTGGAGCCCTCCATGAACAGTGAATCAGGATCTCTGTTTAATGACACTCCCTCCCCCCCAAGTCACAAATTCACACTCAAGCACACGTTTAAACCCAATTTCCACAACTTGCATGGATAAACTTAGGTGTGTTTGGGTGGCTTGCTGAGCTGTTTCTCTGCCCATAAATTGGAAATTCTCTTGCTCAAGTTCACCCCGCAGGATGCTTGAGAATCACCTGGACAGCAAAGGTAAAGGGGTGGTGCCCATCCCCTTCTTGCTCAAGAAGCCTCCCCTGGGTTATCAGTCAGAAAAAGACATGACGTTCCATTAGATATACATATTTCTCTATCCGATCCCTGTCTGTGCCTTCATCGATGTTGTTGTTAGGTGCCATCAAGTGGATTCGGACCTGTAGAGACTCTATGCACAACAGGACAAAATGCTGTGCGGTCCTGTGCCATCCACCCAATTGCTCCTATACCTGAGCCCATTGTGGCAGGTATGATATCAGTCCAGCTCCTTGAGTGCCTTCCTCTTTTTAATTGCCCCTCTTTACCAAGCATGATGTTCTTCTCCAGGGACTGGTGTCTCCTGACATGTCCAATGCGTCCAAAGAGCATTCCGGCCATACTTCTTCCAAGATAGATTTGTTGGTTCTTTTGTCAGTCCGCTGTACTTTCAATATTCAGCACCATAATTCCAGCACCACAATTCAAATGCATCAATTCTTCTTCAGTCTTCCTTATTCAATGTCCAATTTTCACAGGTGTATGAAGCAATTAAAAACATCATGGTTTGGGTCAGGCGCACCTTAGTCCTTGCTTTTCAACATTCTAATGAGAACTTGTGCGACAGATTTATCCAATACAGTGTGTCATTTGATCTCTTGACTACTGTTCCCCAGAACATTGATTGTGGTTCCAAGCAAGATCGATGTCTATGTGTTTGTCTTTGTTTATGTCTATGTCTGTGTCTATGACTATGTCTGTATCTGTTTCTGTGTCTCTGTCTGTGACTGTGTCTGTCTGTGACTGTGTCTGTCTGTGTCTCTGTGACTGTGTCTGTCTGTATCTCTGTCTATTTCAGTTTGTTTACAATCATTTTAAAAAGGAAATAAATTCTGATACATACTATAACATGGATGGACCTTGAAAACATCCCAAGTGAAAGAAAGCCAGGCACAAAAAGGCTACATATTATGGGATCTCACCTATGTAAAATATCTAGAATAGGCAAATGCACAAAATCCTATGTTTTTTACAGGAAAAAATGTGTTATATAATTTTACAAACCTTGTGGTTGTTTCCTATGAGCTCTGTGCCCTTCATATGTGAGTGAATGAGTGTTATTTACATGGGCACCTTACATGCAGAAATATGGTACATTCAGGGTTGCCATAAAGACTGGGGAAAGGGGAAGATAGGACTGATTGTAAATGGGTCCTGAGAATCTGTTTGGGATTATGAAAAAGGATATTGAAAGTAGATAGTGGTAATGGTAGTACAACATAGCGAGTGTAATTGCCATTAAATGACACACTTTAAGTGGTTACGTTGGTAACTTGTACATTATATATATCCTACCACAGTTTTTTTAAGTACTAGCATCTTGAGGCTTGGTAAAGAACAAGAGTGCTGTATATGTATGTGCAGACTTTAACTCAGGGGAAGGAGACTCTCTCTCTAGGGGCAGATTCCTCAGCGCCAGGATGTGAGCCTGTGATGCTCCCAGTGGTTTTGGAAGCCCATTGTCCAAGGTGAAGGTGATGGGCACCCCACTCCCCCAAGCTCAGCATCTCTCAGGCTGCAGGGCTGGCCAACATTGTTCATGTCACCAGCTCAGGCCCAAACTGGAAGAGACAAATCCTTCACTCGCCTGACGCAGTTCTTCTCTGCTGTGACGGAAGCTGACTATGCACTGGTACCCATCATTTGTGTTTGTTTCCATGGGAATTAGTACCCATCACCCGTGTTTCCATGTGAAATAGTTCCCATCACCCATGTTTGTTTCTATGTGAAGCGGTTCCCATCACCTATGTTTGTCTCTATGTGAAACAGTACCCCATTGCCCATGTTTGTTTCTGTAGTGACCATTGCCCATTTATGTTCATGTGAAATGGTGCCCATTGCCCGTGTCTCCCTGGTCCAGCCACACTGCCCTGCTTCACTTTCAGAGGGGGCAGGAGAAATTCAGGACATTTCCATATTCCTGGAGATTCTCAGCAGAAGCCCAGCGGGGATCAATTTCGCAGAGCCACTCAGCGTGTGGAGAAACTATTAAGATCTGTTCAACTCTAAAGCCGTCTTTGCATCACTGTGTCCATTTTCCCCTGCAAGGAATTTCACACCTTGATACAAATGAGGAGAATTTAGGAAAGATATGTTGAATGTTAATTAATATTTCCAACTACAAGGGGTGCGTTCATTTTCTGAGACTGCCACAGCAAACGACCACAAAGTAGGTGATTTTAGATAACAGAGATGCAACTTCTCACCTTTCTGGAAGCTAATAGTCTGCACTCAGGGTGTCAGGAGGGCCATCTTCTCTCCTGCAAGGGAAGGAAGATCCCTCCTGGTCTCTCTGCTTCAGTTGCCCTTGCCTTCCTTAGTATATAGAAGTATCATCGTATGGCCATCTCTCTCTCTCTCTCTCTCTCTCTCTCTCTCTCTCTCTCTCTCTCTCTCTCATTGTGTGTGTGTCTTCTGTCTCTTCTCTTTTGTAATTGGGCTTACCTGACTCAGTATGAACTCACAGTAGTGTCATTGCTGTTGGGTGCCATCTGATGTCTCTCACTCAGCAGCCCCGTGTGACCAGGTGGAACTGTCCCATTGGGTTTTTGGTGGCTGTCAACTCTATGAGAGATCACCGAGCTTTTCTTCTGCAGAGCCACTGGATAAGTTCACACCTCCAGCCTTTAGCCTAGCAGCCGAACGCTTAACCCTGTACCATCACGGTTCATAACCTCATAGTCACTGATAAGATCTTCGATGACTTTTTTTTACCACAGTCATGTTCACAGATAACAGGGATTAGGATTTTAACCTAAACTTTGGGAAGACACAATTCAACCCATAACAGGGAGCATGTGACAATATACTTCCTCTGTGTCATGGACAAGCTGTGGTCCTCAGAGACACGTGAAAGGAAGCATCTCTTCCCCTCCCATCCCCCCCAAAAGGTGTTCCCCACATGACAGTCAAACCCTAGATTAACTCATTTCAGAAGGACTTTGTACATGTGATGGTGGTGCTTAAAGGGAGGTCAACAAAAATAGTAACTGCAGCTGGAATTGCCTGGCATACAGTGGGTGCCCAATAAATGTTGGATGGATGGATGAGGGATGGGCTATCATGGATTCTGTCACAAACCAGCATCCATCAAATTCTCTCCTTAACAATCTGGGTCAGGATGAGTTGTTTCTGGAAAGGCAGGAATCAAATCTACACCCACCTACCACCCTCATCCCCAGCCCAGCCGTTGGCTTCACAATCATTCATGCTCATCTGCGTCTAATAAAATATGGAAGCAATTTTGCAGGAACAGTTTGAGCTTTAGCGATTCATTTAACTATTTCCTCCAGGGGCCAAGTCATATATTCTCCTCCAGATGTGTGGGGAGTCCCGTGAATAAATCTGCAAATATCAAGATGAAATTCTTCCGCCCCCTGCCCCCCAGGAGCTCTCTTGAAAGCATGGAAGTGGAAACCAGCAGAAGCCATTCTGACCTCATCGTCCACAAGCAGCCACTGCAGCAAAAGGGGTCCTGAGGTCCAAAGAGCCCCTATGACCCCACACCCAAAGAAACCCCAGAGAGACAAGGGGAGTGGAACCTGGGAGTCACTTTCCTCAAAGAACTTTCCAAGCCAAGTGCTACCCCTTCACTTGGCGGGCCTCAGAGGGATATGCTGCCCTCCATGTGGAGTCCCCGAGAAGAACTCCTGCTGCCACAACTATAGCAGCAGTCACTTCGTGGGGCTGCCCCCAAACTCCTGACTGATTACAGAGCTGATGAATGCAAATGAGTAACGCCTGCCCCCAGCTACCTCCCGCTCCATTCACTTTCTGATTTTCTGGGTCACCAATTTTTTTAATTAAATGTCTAATTTCGAGATAATTGCAGATTCACATGCGGTTTTAAGAAATAATTCAGAGGGAGATTCCTTAGACCCAGTGTCCCCCAGTGGTGGCATCTTGTGGAGCTGCGGCACCATATTTTAAGTGGTATTTTCTTGTTTTCTAAGTGAATGTTCACGTAGCAAATTCGGTTCCCATTTAACAATGACTACAGAAATGTTTGGGTGGCATTGGTCATATGTGAACTTTCTCCATCGTCCCATTCTGGATGCTTCTTTTCCAAGCATCTGGTTTCCCTGTCCTCTCAGCCTTGCATCGTGGCTCCTGAGGAGTGGTTGACCCTTTAGCCTCCTGTAGAGGATTTCTTAAAGGCAGGCAGTATTTACTGCTAATATTCTTTATTTCATAAGCCAATCTGTAATTTAGATAAAAGGTGACTCGGAGTGTAGTTCTGGCTCAAAATCTATGAAGTGTCTTGGAGAAATGTTCTTGAAGAATCATCTAGACAGTCAGTGTGGACTGTCAAAGGACTTGAGTTCCATCCACAGTCTTCTCGCCTTCTCTCGGGGTCCAGCTCGTGTGTTGCTGATCAGAATAGTCGTTGGTTGAAGTCGAGCACCACCTGGTTCTGCTCTCAGGGTCGGTGAGGCTATGGTTCATGTAGAGCAGAGTAGTCCGGTAGACTCGATTTTTCTCACTCTTTGACTTCCTTTCTTCTCTTTCACTCCAGCCCAGAAGACTCAGGTAGTTGTATCAGAAATGGTACATACACTATTGGGTCACCAGGTTTTTTAATGAATCATCCCATCCCTATTTGGTAACATTTGCAAGAAACGTATTGAATTTGATATTTTCTTTTTTTTAAACAATTTATTAGGGGCTCATACAACTCTTATCACAGTCCATACATATACGTACATCAATTGTATAAAGCACATCTGTACATTCTTTGCCCTAATCATTTTATTCTCCTCTTTTCTTTTTTTACATTTTATTAGGGACTCATACAACTCATCACAATCCATACATATACATACATCAATTGTATAAAGCACATCCATACATTCCCTGCCCCAATCATTCTCAAAGCATTTGCTCTCCACTTAAGCCCTTTACATCAAGGCCCTCTTTTTTTTGAATTTGATATTTTCACCAAGCTGAAATTCTTTTTTTTTTTTTTCAGAGAGCTGTCATTTTATTTATGGCCCTGAACTAGGAGTGGTATTTATATATTTTTAAATAAATCATTTTATTGGGGGCTCTTACAGCTCTTATAACAATCCACACATCAGTTGTGCCAAGCACATTTGTGCATATGTTGCCATCTTGTTCAAAACATATTCTTTCTACTTGAGCCTTTGATATCAGCTCCTCATTTTCCCTCCCTAACCACCCTCCCACCCACATGAACCCTTGATAAATTAGAAATTATTATTATTTTCATATCTTATACTGTCTGCTGCCACCCTTCACCCATGTTTCTGTTTTTCGTCACCCTGGGGGGGTGGTATACATCGATTATTGTGATTGGCTCCCTTTGTCTCACTCCACATTCCCCCTACCCTCATGGTATCGCTATTCTCATTATTGGTCCTGAGGGTTTTACCTGTCCTGGATTCATGAGTCAAGAGCTCATATCTGTACCAATGTACATGCTCTGATCTAGCTGGATTTGTAAGGTAGAACTGGGTCATGATAGTGGGGGGATGGGAGGAAGCAGCAAAGAACTAGAGGAATGTGTGCTTCGTTGGTGCTACACTGCTCTCTGGCTGGCTCATCCCACCACTGTGATCCTGCTGTGAGGGATGTCTAATTGCCTACAAATGGGCTTTGGGTCTCCACTCCACCCTTCCCCTCATCCACATTGATAAGATTTTTTGTTCTGGATCTTTGATACCTGATACTTGATCCCATTGACACCTCATGATCACACAGGCTGGTGTGCTTCTTCCATGTGGACTTTGTTGCTTCCTAGCTAGATGGCCGCTTGTTTACCTTCAAGCCTTTAATACCCCAGACGCTGTATTTTTTGATAGCTGGGTACCATCCAAGCTGAAATTCTTGACTCCTTGGCCTCCAAATCCTAGCTCCCATCCTAGTGAGAAAAAAATGTGGAACAGCATGCACCGTCATCAGAGAGAGCAGGTTTACTGGTCGGATAGAGACAGGTCCTGAGATTATGACCCTTCCTCCTGCTTCCTATCTGGAGCTGAACTCACCTCCCGTGACACCATTTTCAGACAAACAACAGACAGGTCTACAAGGGGAACCGCTGCGCCTGCAAGTTAGTTGTAAGCAGCCCGTGAGATCTGAAGGGTCGCATGCCCCAAGGGACACCATTCAGAAGGCTGAGGAGGGGAGGAGGTGTGGAAACAGGAAGTACGGGGAGGAAGTGGGGGGAGAGCTGGTCCTGGGTGAGAGGAAGCAGCATGAGGATGGGCTGTTGAAGGGGAACGGAGGGATCTGCTCTGTAAGCCTCCACCAAACCCAAGAGAGAGAGAAACCATGAAAACAGGGAGGTGGGCAGGGGGCGGGCGGGGACTAGTCAGTGAACCACGAGCAATATCCAGGAAGGACTTAGGGGTGGACAGTGTGAGAAATAAGTGTGAAAAGGACACCCAAGAGAAAGAGAAAGCAATAAGGTTTTCACACCAACCCTGGCTCCGTCCCCGGGAGCCAGCAGAGCTCTTGGGGCCTGGCCTCCTGGGAACCTCTCAACTCCCCCTCTGCCAGTGCAACACGTGATCTGCAGTGGCTTAGAAATCAGACACAAAGGAGGGGTTGTTATTTTTTTCAGGTAAAAAAATATAAGTAGAGAAAGAATACTTCTTTGGTTTCTTTGGCAACCTCTTCTTCCTCAGCAGTCTCCTTAGCACCTAGAATCCTGTAAACAGGACTTTAAGGCTGCTTTCTTCTGTTTAAACTTGTTAGTTGCTAGGGAGCCCAGAGGTGAGCCCTTGCTGCCTACGCGGGAGAAATCACATATAATGGACTCAATGCTGAAGGAAGGGGGGTTTCAGAGAAATGATTCCATCCTGTGGTCCATAGAAACTGCCTCCTAGGGCGGTGGGAAAAACCTCACCCTGATTCATCATAGGTGTGAGAAAAGCTATTTCCCATGTCTTGTAATTAGCACGTTCCACAGGAAGAGCGTATCCAGGAAAGAGTAGTCTGACTCCTGAAAGTTCTCTGGTATTATCATGAGAGTTCTCCTTCCGCCTCTCCAAATTATTAGCTCCATCATCGGCATCCCAGGTGACTATGTATTGGAGCCCCTGGGTGGTATGAGCGGTAAACGTGCTGGGCTGCTCATTGAAAGGGCGGTGTTGGAGTCCTCCCTGAGACACACTGGGAAATAAGGGTTGGGGGAGTCAACTCTTGGAAACTCTTTGGAATGCAGTTCTAACTGATTTGTATGGGGTCACCCTTAGTCAGCGTTGACTGGGTCAACAGAAGGAACAGATCCATCTTAGAAGAAATGCTCTCTAGAAGTCAAGATGCCAAGACTTGGGCTCACTTCCTTTGGACACCTTTTTCAGGGAAGACTACTCTTGAGGAGTGTGTTAGTCTGGGTGGACTAAAACAAATTCATAGAGACTCACATGTGTATAAGAAAAAGCTTTATATAAAGAGCATTTGTATATTAAGAAAACAGCCCAGCCCAGTCTAGATCAAGTCCTTAAGTTTGCTATTAGCCTAATGTCCAGTACCAGTCTATAAATTACTCTTCAGACTCACACAACACACGCAATGATGCCGAATGCAGGAAGATCACAGGTCAGTGGGTGGAAAGTCTTGTGGCTTCAGTGGCAGTGAAAGCATCTCCATGCTGGCTTAGATTTCCATGTAGCATCTTAGCTCCAGTGCTCTGGGTCCATCAGCATAACTCCACGTGGCTTGTCAACAGGAATGTCTCGCAATGAGAGTGTATCTGGCCTCCTGTGAGCTATTTATTGCCTTTACACCACTAAATGAGGTCATCAAACTTTGACCTGATTGACAGGCTAGACTCCACACCTTCACTGTAATCGTCTCAAGTTGACTCCAGATTATGTAACTACCACAAGGAGAGTAGAAGATGGGTGAGAACAAAAGAACCCCTCGGTGAGAGGGATTGACACAATAGCTGCAGCACTGGGCTCAAACACGCTGAGGATCCTGAAGCAGGGGGACCAAGTGACATCCCTTCTGTCAGAGGTAAGGTCACCATGAGTTGCAGCCAACTCAACGGTCCTTACAAACAAGAGAAAACTCACTATACAGTAAAGAGAGTGTTTCCATAGACCAAGATGGAGAGACTTCGTCTCACATACTTTGGACATGTTATCAGGAGAGACCAGTCCCTGGAGAAGGGCATCCTGCTTGATAACGTGGAGGGGCAACAAAAGGGCGGGAAGGCCCTCAAGGAGATGGATGGCACCATGACTGCAGTAATGGGCTCAGGCACAGGAGCCATAGTGAGGATGGTGCAAGGCTGGGCAGTGTTTCCTTCTGTTGTACATATAGGGGGCTATGTGTCAGCACCAAACAATAATATCGTCCTCTTCCCAACCCTTTGCCCCTGAACTGGAACCAGGAGGTAGGGAACACCCTAGGCCATGATGAAGCATGGCCTGGCCAACCCAGGACACATCCTCCCATGATGATTTGATGGGGCAGGGCTGGGCCAGCCATCTCTTTCTGCTCTCCCTTCTGTCAAGAGGCAGCAGGCCCTGTGGCCAGGCAGAGCATGCTGGCCCAACTTGCACTCGACATCTCTGCTGTTGGTGCCTATGAAAGACTGGTCTTTTGTCCCAAATCCCTAAACTGGGGGGAAAAGGAGGGAAAAAGCAGGTCCTGCTCCTGCTCAGATCACAAAATCCCTGCCCTGTGGATTGGGACCTGAGTGCAGAGACGCTTTCTCACTGAAGGCCCATGTCAGGGAAGGGAGGGGGACAAAGACTGGTGAGGGCATTGCAGGCTTCCCTAATGTATCAGTCAGGGCCCATTAGGCTATGGTGCAGTAGCCAGAGACCCCAAGGTCTCAGTGTCAAGGATAGATGGATGGGAAGAAAGGTGAATGGAAGGGAGAGAGGAAAAAGGAAGGGGAAGGGAGGGGAAAGGGAAGGAGAGAGGAGCAAATGAAGGAAGTATGGAAGGGAGGGAGAGGAAGGAAGGAAAATAGGGAAGGAGAGAGGAAATGGAGGAATTAATGGAGGAAGGAAAAGGAATGAATGCTGGGACTAAGGAAAGGAGGGGGAGAAAGAAAGGAAAGAGAAGAGAAAGCCTGGAGGGAGGGAGAGAAAGTGGGGAGTTGGGGTTGGGAGGAGAAGGGCAACCAATTCCTCACTGCAGATCAGCTGTGGCTGGCTCCCTTGCCTGTTCCCTCTGGGACCAAGGCCTGCTACCTGGAGCATGCTAGCATCCCAGCAGAGTGGCAGGGTGGTGGCAGAACCAGTTAATGGCTCTCAATGTGTCTGCTCCCAGACAGTGACCACCACTTCATTCCTGGTCTCTCTCTGAGAGCCCAGCCTGACCTCAGCAGCGGGAAGTGCAGTTCTCCCTTCAGGGTGGCCTGGATGGAGGGGCAGTGCTAGTGTGATAATCAGCCTGCCTCACCTGGAAGCAACTCAGACCAGCGCTGGGCCTGGCCCCATCACATTTACCACCCAGCTGTCATAAGGAAGAAAAGAATCCCTGCTGGGGGACTGTGCTGGATAAGAGTCCCTGCTGGGGGACGGTGGTAGAGTGCTGGGCTGACAACCCAAAGGCTGGAGGATCGAGTCCACCCAGAAAAACCTCAGCAGACGCCTAGAGCTTTCCTTCCACAACCTTGCCCAGTGGATGAGCCTCTGTGGGGCATAATACCCCCAACCACATATGCAGTCACCTTGAGTCAGGCATAAGGTAGCACAGAGGGTTACGAGTGGGGCTTAGAACCATAAGATCAGCAGTTCAAAACCACCAGCCATTTCTTGGGAGAAAGATGAGGCTTTCTACTCCTGTAAAGAGTTACCATCTCAGAAACTCACAGGGGCAGTTCTCTGTCCTATAGGGTCGCTATGAGTCAGAATCAACTCAATGGCAGTGTGAGTTTGGGATTAGGCTGAGGAGCCCTAGTGGGGCTGTCAGATAAACAAACTAGACTGCTAATGACTACCAGGTCAGCAATTAAAAACCACCAGCCTCTGTAAGAGAACGAAGGTGCTGCCTGCTCCTGTAAAGATAGACAGCCTCAGAAAGCCGACAGAGCTTCACTACTGGGTTGGATTCAACTCGATAGCAGTGGCATGGGTTTTGCCTTCGTTTGTTTTTCATGAAGGAGCTCTGTGAGCACAGAGCTGGGGCTCAACCAATGCAAGTTGCACCTGAATTCCATTTTACAGCTGAGAAGCCCTGTTGTTAGAGGGCAAGTCCAGCCCTGGACCCCATCTCCTCCAGAGCACAGGGAGGGAAAGGGGGAGGAGAGAGGAGAAAAGAAAAGAAGGAAGGGTGGAAGTGAGGGAGAAACAGGAAGGGAAGGAGGGAGCGAGGGAGGGGAAAAGCAGTAAAGGAGGAAGGCAAAGGAATGCATTGGAAGGGAGGGGGGAGGAAAAGTAAAAGAAAAGGAAATGAAGTTGAAAGGGAGGGGAGAGAAGCAGCAGGGACTTCCTTCCTTCCTTCTTTCTTCCTCCCTCCACCCCTGCCTTCCTTTCTATCTGACCCTCCTTCCCCCTCACTTCCATCCTTCCATCCCATCAGGCCTGCCAGCCTCCAGGGCTTTGTACTGGGCACACAGAAATGATGTCCCACAGCCAGTGCCACATTCTTTACAGGAGTAGAAAGCCTCCTCTCTCTCCCAAGAAGCAGCTGGTGGTTTTCAACTGCTGATCCGGTGGTTCTAAGCCCCATTCATAACCCACTGTGCTACCTTAAGCCTGACTCAAGGTGACCTGCTGAGGGGTGTCCTGCCACAGGGAGAATGAACTCCTCAGAGGGTACTCACCCTGATGGACCTACAACCAGGGAAGAGTGGCGGAAGAGGTGACTTAGAACTCAGGCAGGGAGGGCAGGGCAGCAGCAGGGGCTGGGCCTCTGAAGAGCTTGAGGGCCCAGGAGTTTGGACTTTTAGCCTGAAATTTGAGGACCATTTTTGCTGAGCCCTTTTCAGTGGGGTTTCCAGACTCCAACAGGCTAGGAAGAAAAGCCTGGTGATCTTCCCTGGGGATCACGGCATGCTGGTACAGATTGCTCCTGGGCACAGCACAGCGTTTTGTGCCACTGTGCATGGCATTGCTATGGCCCTGGCACGAACCCAAAGGCAGCTAACAACAGCTTACTAGAGAGACACTCTAGCAAGGAATGACCCTCAGCCAAGGCACTGCCTCCCTTCATGGACACCTGTCTACTCCCAGCCCCTTCAGCAGGCCACGGGCAGTGGTGAGCCAGCCTCCTCAGTTTCTGGGGCCAACTGTACCCATTGCTTTCAGCCCCATGTTCACTGGCATCATGCTAGTGACTTAAATTAGCCACTCAGACCCATTGTGTAGGGAGAAGCCCTGAGCATAAGGTATGGCTGGCTTTGGGGCTCTGTGGCTCCTGCCACCAGCCCAGGTTGGGTTACTGGGTCCTTACGATTGGCTGTGTTCTAGCTACCCTTTGGCCCTGGCTCACGTTTTCGACTCATAGCCACCATATAGGACAGAGTAGAACTGCCCCCTGCAGGGTTTCCAAGCCTATAAGTCTTTCCAGTATCAGACTGCCACATCTTTCTCCCTTGGGGCAGGTGGTCGGTTCGAACCACTCACCTTTTGGTTAGATGACACGTACATAACTACTGTGCTACTAGGCACACTGAAATCAGCCACAAATGGGGGCATTTACCTTCTAGAAATATCAGCAAAGCACTTAACTTATGTTGGGAGAACCAAAAACCAGACTCACTGTCATCAAGTCGATGCCGATTCATATCGACCCTATAGGACAGGGTAGAACTGCCCCTGTGGGTTTCCAAGACTATACCTCTTTACTGGAGCAGAAAGCCTCATATTTTGCCCAAACAGTGGCTGGTGGTTTCCAACGACTGACCTTATGGTTAGCAGTCCAACACATAACCACTACATGACCAGGGCTCCCTTGAGAGAGCCAGGAATGACCCAAAAGTCAGCAGATGGCAATCACTGGGAGTCCTCAAGAGGGGTGGAGGGATGTCACTGCATATAGAAGGAGAAAGGAAGAGAAAGACTCAGAAATGCTCCTGGCATCATCCTCGGTGCTTAAGCAGTGTTGGTGACGTTCGTTGCCACTGAGCCAAGTCCAACTCCGGGTGACCCCGGCGAGCAGGGAAGAACACGCCCCAGATGACTGGACCTGACTTCCGAGATGCCTCGGAGTGGGTGTGCACTGGCAACCTTTTGATGATGAATTGAGTGTTTAACCACCCAGGGTGTAGAAAGGACCTTGGGAAGCGTGGAGTAAGGCAACCCTACCTCGGATTCTGAGGCATGTGAGGTTTGAGAGGAAAGGGCACCTCCCCTGGAGATGAGAGGGAAGGAGGCGATGTCTCCATGAGAAGTGAGTGTCCTCAAGGAGCCTAAAGCTCCAGAGTGGCTGCCCACAGCTTTGAGGTCACAGGAGGGCTGGGGGTGCATTGAGTCCAATGAAAGCATGTGCAGAACCTTCTAGAAGAGGAGTTCATAGCTTTGAGGCTTGATCATTTGTGGGTGACTAAATGAACAAGAAATTAGCATGATGGGAAGTGTCCTATATGGCCTTTTGAGATCTGACACAAATCATCATTTTATGCTGTGGCCTTGACTCTTGTGGGGGCTTCAAGCAACTGCTGGGGTAACTGCTCCCCTGGAGGTAAGGTAAGTAAAGGCAAGTAGAAGGTCAGTAGTATGTCACTGAGTCAATTCCAACTCCCAGCAACCCTGGAGGACAGGGTATAACTGCCCTAGAGAGTGTCTGAGGCTGAAAGGTTTCTGGCGGCAGACTGCCTCATTGTCCTCCCACAGAGCAGCTAGTGGGTTTGAACCACCAACCTTTCCATTAGAAGTCAAGCATTTGGCCACTGTGCCACCAGGGCTCCTTAGTTCTGTAGACAGAGCCAAGGTGCCATATTTCTGTGGCTGAGGGATTGAGGTTGCCAACAACAACAAAACCAGGTGCACAACCCACATTTTTCTCATTATTGTCATCCATGGAGAGATTCCAGTCCACTAAGTAGTTGTCAGGTGTAAAAAAACCAACAACCCCCCCAAGGTGTCACTTCTCCCCGGAATATCTCTATTTGCATGCGTGAAAAATACTTGCCCTCAACAAAGGAATGTGCATCCCTTTGTTGAATGTTTACCTTAGGCAAGATCCAGATTTAATAACTGTAGCCCCAGCAGCAGAATTTTATTAAAAAGATGACAAACACTTTATTTAAATGTTTGAACATTTTATGTATCATATATTTCTTTTGTGGGCCTGGTGGCATAATGGTTATACACTGAGTTAATAACTGCAAGGTCAGCAGCTCGAAACCACCTGCTGCTCCTCAGGAGAAAGATGGAGCTTTCTACTCCCATAAACAGTTACAGTCTCAGAAACTCAGGGGCAGTTCTACCCTGCCCTATAGGGTTGTTATGAATTGACATAGACTCAATGGCAATGAATTTGGAGTTTTTTCATCTATTTTCTTGTTTTAAATTTAATTTTTTATTATTTCATAGCCCTTTTATTATGTAACATTGCACATTTAATAGAAAAATCAAAACTATTTCACAGGGAAATCCATATACTTACTACCTAAGTTGTACAATCCACCCTCTTCCCCATCCAACAAAGGCACCCTGATGACACTGTGGGTTAGGCGCTGGGCTGCAAACTATAGGGTCGACAGTTCAAGCCTGCCAGCCGCTCTTCAGAAGAAAGATGAGGCTGTCTGCTCCCCTGACGATTTAGTCTCCAAAGCCCCATGGAGGGTCGATATGAGTTGAAATTGACTAAATAATAGTGGGTTTGGGATTGGCCCATCCAATGAGCCATCTTACTTTTTGATGTATTTCAAGACAAGCTGACAAGTAGTAACTTGAGCTCATTTCACCCCCTAAACACTGAACATACATGTTACTACAACAGTTATAGATTTGTTTATGGTTCTTTGTTTCTTTGGAGTTAAATTATGCATACAATAAAATGTGCAAATCTTAAGTGTGCCATTCAAAAGGTTTTGACCAATGGGAAACCCAGAGAGCAAGTAGGGTAAGTGATGTTCCATTGAGGGGATTGCAATCCGTGACATGAAGCAAAATGTGTATGAAGTGTTGGGTGGAAAATGGATCTGCTTGGTCAACCAATTCAATGAAAAGGTATTTTTGTAGTCACTCCAAAAAGAAAAAAAAAGGGCAAATGCGTGAAGCTATGCAACCTGAAAACACAAAGCATCACCATCACTCCCAAAAGGTTACCTCCACACTTCAGACAAAGAGTGCTCCTATTTTCCCCCATCCTAGATGAAGTATTGCATGTTCTAGAACTCAATATAAATGAAACCATGAGGTATGCACTCTTAAGTTGGACCCACTTCAGAAGCTGAGAAGGTGCCCTAGTGATGGCTGTGCTGGGGACTCAGCCCCGGCACAGGCCGTCTTTCTCGTGTTCCAGATGAAGAAAATAAAGTTCAGAATCATTTAGTGATTGCTTGAGATGACATCTAGTTGTTGAAGATCCGTGATAGAATTCAAGTCTCCTTACTTTGGGGCCTCTGCTTGGAGTCCAAGAATGGAGTTTTTTCTAGAACAGAGGTGCTCAAACTTGAGGGGGCATGAGATTCTCTAGAAGGCTAGGTAGAACATTCCAGAATTTCTCATTCCATGGGTCTGAAGTGGAGCCCACCAATTTGCAAGTTCCTAGGTGATGCTGATGCTGCAGGTCCCAGACCGTTCAAGAGAGCCACTGTCCTCGAACCCAGGAGGAGAGTTGACTATTGGAAACCATGTGAACTAAACATTGCTGATGACCACAGCACGGGAGGTGTCCTCACACCAAACCAGCTTCTGGAAGATCTATCTTCAGCTCTCTAGCGAGTGGTCACTCTTCACGGCAGTGTGGGTCTGCCAAGACAGATAGCTCCCCTTCACCCTATTTCCCTTGACTAGGTGCAGAGTCTTCCTCCCTCTGCTGATTCATTGAGGTGGTAGCTTTGCTGGTGTCTGGGGCCCCTCTGCCCTCCAGCCAAGTTCACTTGTTGCTGTTGTTGCTGTTAGGTACCATCACACTGGCTCCAACTTCCAGACTTTATGTATAATAGAACAAAAAGTTGTGCGGCCCCTTTTGGTTGATAAGGCTCATTGATCAGTTTTGACTGTTGTTGTGACAAGCCATCTCCTGGAGGACTTCCCTTGGTTTCATCAACCCTCTCTCCCTTCCCAGTCATGACGTCCTTCTCTAAGGAAGAGGGTCTTTTCTGATGACATGTCCAAAGTAAGCGATGTTAAGTCTCACCATCCTTGCTTCTAAAAAGCATTCTGGTTCTTTCTTCTAAGATTTGTTCAAATGAATCTGCCCCCCTCCATCTTCCTTGGTCATAATGCAGCATTCACTGGACTGAACAGGACTGAGAAGCCTGGGTCTTCCTGTGCAAATGTATGGAGAGGCACAACCAGATGACCTGCAGGTGACAGTCACCACCAGGGCAGTCAGTGAAGTGGCTGGATTCTGAATGAGGAACCAGAAATGTCTTAGAATGACAAACAGGGAGGCAGCTCACCAGGACCAGCCCAGAGAGTCACCCCCAGAACTGACACGCCCTCCACCTACTACACAGATGTCATTAGGTGAAAGTGATGCCTTGAGGAGAACACACACACACAACAACAACAACAACAACTCACTACCATTGAGGTAATTCCAATGCAAAGCAACCCTATAGGACAGGGTAGAACTGCCCCTGTGGGGTTCCGAGATTGGAACACTTTATAGGAGTAGAAAGTCTCATCTTTCTCCCGGGGAGCCTGTGGTGATTTCAGATGGCAGGTCTTGTGCCTAACAACCCAACAGGTAACCACTATGCCACCAGGCTCACTTGGGAAAACCAGGAATGATCAAAAAGCCAGCAGATGACAGTTGCTGAGAGGGACAGTCACCAAGAGGGGCAGCAGGTGACATGGCTGCGTGTGGGATGAGAAATGTTTGAGAAATGACCTCAGTGTGGTCCTCGGGCATCGTTGTTGATGTTAGTTGCCAAACGAACCGAGTCCTGTGCAGCGGAGAACCGCTCCACAGATGGCCAGCCCTGACTTCTGAGGGGAGCACACCACACTGCATTTTATCTCGACACACCATGAGCTCGTTGCAATATGTGAGCCCATGAAGTCAGACATCCCATGTGCAAATGGTTCATGTGGTCAGTTGTCAACTCAGAGGGTGGAGGCCGCAGTTCCCCCTAGAGGCACCTTGGAGGAAAAGACCCATCTGCTTCGGGAAGGTCATCCTCTTCTGAAAAGATCAGCCACTGAAAAGCCAAGGGAGTTACTGAACATTCTGATCAGCGCTCCAAAGAGAATCCTAATCAAAAGGAGAATGCAGAACAGAATTTCAAATGCTCATGGAATCCAGACTTCCTGGAACCACAGAAGCTGCTGCCTTGAGATCATCTTTAAACCTTCAACTGAAAATAGCCCCTGAAGTCTTGTTAAAACCAAATAGTTGTTTAACTTAACTCGCAAAACTCTCGGCCTTGACTTGAGCGTTAGGCTCTTTTCACAACGCTCTAGGAGCCCTGGCGGCACTGTTGGGTTAGTGTTAGACTTCTCAACCCAAGGTCAATTATTCAAATCCACCAGCTGCCCTGAAGGAGCAAGGTGAGAGTACCTGCTACTGGGAAGATGTGCACTGCTTCGGAACCCCAAAGTCAGAAAGGGCCGTGGCTATCTACATGAGACCAAGCTTATAGCAGCCACATGAAAGGCTAAATAAAAAAAATAAACCATCAGGAGGCCATGAGTTTCTGTCAATGAGGAAGACACTACCAGAAAGGAGGAGGGCGGCTGCCCAACTCAAAGAACACCATCCATGTCACTGAATGGCAGCAGAGGAAGCTGTTGCTCCCGCATCTGTTTCGTTGGACTTGTGGCCTGACACACTGGCAGCAACGGCATAGATGGGCTCCCACAGAGAACAAGTGTGAGGCTGGCGCAGGACCAGGCACTGGTTTCTCTGAGTCTGAACCGACCCAACCTGCTCTGCTGTGAATAGTCTCAAAACACAACAAAGTAAATAAGTGAGACTTGTTTTAAGGAAAAGAAAACTCTACAGAGCCCAGGTCTGCTGTGACATGCATGGTCACCAGGAGTCAAAATAGACTCAAAGGCAACTAAAAAAGAAAGAAAGAAAAACAATTGGAAACAAATCCCACAGCCATCTCATCGATGCTGACTCATCGTGACCCTATACTTAGGCAGGGAAGAACCGGCCCTGTGGTTTTCTGAAACCCTAACTGTACAGGACTGTAAAATCCCGACTTTCTCCCACAGACGGGCCAGTAGTTTCCAATCGCTGCCCATTTGGGTCGCAGCTCAGTGTGTATCCGCTATGTCACCAGAACTCTTTGTTTTATTGTCAAAAAGGGCTCCGTGAGGACCTCTGACCTCACCCTCCTCTAACTTCACATGTGGGTAGAATGAGGAACAAAATCAAGGCCATGGTGATTCCTATGAGGCAGAGGTCACACATTCCTCTGCCTTCTCCAATCTTTTTACCAATCCTGACCCATCCCTCCCATGGCACTCTTGACTTCTCTGCTGGGTCCAATAATTCATCACAGTGGCCGCACAGAGCTCATGGCCCATACTCGTGATTATGGGGTTGTTGGGGTACTAACAGACTACAACTCAGGATCAAGATCAACTTAGAAATAATAGGGATAACTCCGGACTCAGGATCTCTGCTTCTCATCCTCTGCTGCTGGGCCCTGCTCCAGACCTTCTCAGATAAGTGTTACAACTCTTAACTCCAGGGGTCAGCAAGCCTGGCTCTTCCCAACGCCCAGAGGCGTCCCACTCGCACACCATGGGCCAGGAAGCCCACAGGATGCCCCCTGCCAGTGTCCTAGTTTGACTGCTACCACTCCTCGCCTACAGCTTCTCCCAGATCCTTACTATCTCCATTGTTACAGCTCCCTCTCTGGCTTCTGAGCCTAGGAGGTTCCCAGCTCAAGGACCCTAGGTCCAAAGAATGCATCTGCTCTCATCTCTTCTTCTTGTTGGTAGTAGTGAGTTGTCTCCTCTGCTCTGAAATGACTCATTTTAAACCTAACCGGATGGCCAAACTGGCCAGTCTTCCCTTGGGGTTCCCTGCACCTCATTTACATTAGCTGCAGCAAGCTGCTCAATCTCCTTGGTAGACCACAAGCACCATATTTGCATAGTCCCCCTCAATCATTGAGTGGGAATCCCAAGGACTGTAGCCAGATGGGCCATATTAAAGTAATTCACTGCACTGCTATTATGTATTATTTAAGCGGTTTACTCTCAGGTTTAAAAATGGACTTGATTTAAAGAACCAATATTGACAGACAAATGCGCAGGTGCTTACAGAGATGTGGCAAAGTGAAGAGGTATGAGGTTGACTAAGGTTTGAGAAATTCTGCTTCAGAAGATTCTGGAAACAGGTGGGCAGTGCAGAGACTGAGCAATGTGTCCTTCCTTAAGGGGGAGTCACTTTCATATTTCTGCAGCCTTTTAAATCACTGGATCAAGACATAAAAACAAGCCCACTGACTCTGCATTCTTTTTCTGTGACCTATTTTGCATGAGTATTGTATCTTTTGTTAAAATACTTATTCCCCTCAAATACTTGACTTTACATATTTGCTGCAATTTGAAAGTGCAATTTTTTAAAATAACATTTGGGGACTGGGCTGTCTTTTCCTCGAGGAACACATTTTCAATTTGACACCGAAGTCAGCTGGGATATAAAACTCGGCACAAAGAAAATGACTTTAGAGAGCATTCTTAATATCTTTTTACGTGTAAAATGAGGTGGGCTGATATTAAAAAACAAAACAACTAGATTCCAGTCCATTTATTTCCTTGTTTATTTCACACTGCACCTCATCCCATATAGATTTGAGACAATGTACTGTGAGAACACCGAAAAGACAGCGTTAGGGGCCACGTCTGACCCCCTTGACCTACCCCAAGGAAAAGGAGAATCCAAGGCCACGCCAGCCCAAGGCCCTTTGCTCCCAGGCAGAGGTCAGACATACCTCCACTCTCCATCTTGTTTTACCCAATCCTGGCACCAACTGTTCCTCCCACTTTACTTCTCTGCTGGACTTGATCATTTGTTGAAATGGCTACGCAGAACTCCAGGCAATACTCACATTGCAGGGGGTTATTAGGGCAGGTAATAGATTGAAAAATTTGAGGATACATTTCTTTTGTCCCCAACTTCTCTTCTCAGCCATGCTGGCAGCCAGGTCTCTCTCTGGCCCTCTGCCTGTTTCTGTGAGGCGCGGAACCCGCTGCCCTGCCTCCTGGTGTTGGTGCGGCTCCCCTGCTCTGTCTCATGACCTCAGTGCTGCAGCCTCTGCTGCTGCTGCTGTTGCTTCTGTGACTTCAGACAGGGTGACACACACGCCCCTCTGATGGCTCTTCCTTCTTGAGGCTCACAGGACTCTCGCCCTCTTCAGGCTTCTGAGTTGGCTCCCGTATAGTACCCAGCGAAATGACAAAATGACCAGTCCCCTCGTTCAAGTGTTTCACACACCCCATTTGCCTGGTGCCACCCAGACGTTTGGTGAGAGTTACAAAGACGCGGGTAGAAGAGTCTTATTAAGCAACTTCACTTCTCCACAACCATCTACAAATATGATCAGATAAACATTAAAAAGGAAGACCAAGAATTAAAAGTAGGAAGTCAAGTGAGCAAAAATGAAAACACAAACCGGCTGGCAGAACAGACCCAATTACACTAAAGTTGCATTTCACATTTGGCTCCGGGCCCCCTGGCGGCCAAGGAGAAAAGAGACACGCATCTGGTGCAGTGAGACCCCAGAGCTTGAGAACACAATGGGCCTGCTTTATTTACCCAACTCTTGGGAGCACTCCACCTTCGACAGTGCGCACGACCACTTTTTGATCGCTCTGCTCCATGGGAAATATTCGAGTGTTTCTTCTCTGACGGATTCCCATCGTACACAGGTTCCAGTTTTTGCAGGTTTCGTTGCATAATTACTTTCCTCAGGGAAAGAAAAGTAATTCTTTAGCCTGCTGCTGTCCGAGTTGACTTTGCCTCAGTGACCCCAAGTGTGTGTCAGCTTGGAATTGAACTCCACTCTGAAAACAGGGTGTTCAACAGCTGTGACCTTTCAGAAGATCTCCCGTCCTTTTCTCTCTCTTTCTTTGGGGAAGTGACCTGCCAGCCATTTCCCCAATGCTCGTCTGGGGGCATCCAAGCTGTCTACGCAAAACCAATGACACCAATTCAGCGGATTCTACAGACAGGATTCGGTGACACTGATGACCTTCTTCCCAGTGCACAGCCATTCTCACGCTCCTTTTCTGAGGGGTTCCTCCCCCACCCACATAAGCCCACTGGCCCCTCCATGTCCCATCTCATCTCTTGATGCGGTTGGCCATTCGATCTTCTATAGATAGTTTTGTAAGGCCACAATGCTCCAGGCAGACACGCTTTCCTAGTGAAGTAAGCTAAACTGTTGTTTGGATTTTAGAAGATTTCAGGAGCTGTTTTGAGGCTTAACATTTAAAGATCATCTCAGGACAATAGTTTCAGGAGTTCATCCAGCCTTCATGACTCCAGGGAGTCTGTGTTCCATGAGAATTTGAAATTCTGTTCTACTTTCCCTCCTTCTTCATCAGAATCCTTCCATGGAATCTTTGGTCAAAACATTCAGTCGTGGTAGCCGGACACCATTCAGTTCTTCTGGTCTCATGGCAAAGGGAGCAGTTGTTCATAGAGGCCATTAATCATATTCCGTCTCCTCCTCCCGTCTCTGACTCTCCTTCCTCTGGTGCTCCCAGTTAATAGAGACCAATTGTGGTTTCTTGGGTTGCCATTTGCAAACTCTCAAGACCCCAAGCTCTACGGAAGGAGCGAGGAAGTAGAATAGAAGGGGTAAACAGACAACTAGGCCAATTAGCTGGGAAGCCCCATGAGCCATGACCCTCAGTCTCCAAGCCAAGAGAACAAACCCCATGAGGTGTTAGGCTGTGCATAAGGACCCTCAACAACTACACCTTTTTTTTCTTTTGGGGTGGGGGGTCATCTTGTTTGTTTGGTGTTTTGTTTGCTTGCTCGTTGGTATATCTATCACCAATAACATATATTTTAGTGGACTAATAGGTTACATGGTTAGATTTGTATCTGGAAAAGTAAATTAGGCATTAAACCCAAACTAAACACTGCCATCAAGTCCATTCGGACTCACCGTCACTCTAAATAAAGGACAGGGCAGAACTGGCCCTGTGGGTTTCCCAGGCTGTCAATCTTCACGGGAGCAGAAAGCCTCATCTTTCTCCCAAGAAGGAACAGGTGGTTTGGAACTGCTGATCTTGTGGTTAGCAGCCCAACGCCTAACCCATGGCACCACTGAGGTCCTTTAGGCATTAAAGGAAAACCCTAAATCAAAGTATATACTGCAAATATGTTGGACAGAGATTTTTTTTTTAATTTTATCTCTGGCTTCTTTTTTTGTTTTTGGACAGAGATTTTTAAATCTATCTCTCTACATTGTTCTGAAAGCCCATGGAATCATTTGTAAATGTTTTTTGATTTTTGGGGTTTTTTTTCAAAGAGAGTTAACTTTGATCAGCTTGTCCAAGGTACCTCTGACCTGAAACCATTTAAGAGCAACTAATGCAAGTCAATGAGAAATTTGGGTATTTCTGGATTCGTATCCAGAAATCAATATCAGTTAGGTGCTATGAGATATCAGGTCGTCCCTCATTTCACCCATCTGTGCCACAGTCTCCTCTTTTGTCAAGCAGAGGCAGTGGGAAAAGCTAGGAACCAGGGGGAGGTGGGCAGGCTCACTTGTGCTGCAAGCGCACCATCTAGCGGCCACCATGAGTAATCAGGGCGACTCAGTACAGACCTGGCCCTCCAAGAATCTCAGGAAGTTAAACCCACACAAATGAGGGAGCAACATGCCGCGGGTTAAGCACGGATCCAAACTAGTTCAAACCCACAAGCCGCTCCACGAGAGAAAGGTGAGACAGTCTGCTTCCGTACAAATCCACAGCCTTGGAAACCCTCTGGAACAGATAGATCTCTATCCTGGAGTCATGAGTCTGAATGCACTTGATGGCAGCGGGTTTGACAGACAGGGAAACCACGGAGGCACAGCAGAGGTCACCAGGAGCCTGAATCAAGTTAGCAGCAACTGACATAAGGCAGGAGGTGCTCCAGCGAGGGCTGCCTGGGACCTGCCTCCTCTGAGTCTGTCCAGTAACTCCGCCAAACCGGTAGACTGGAACATCTTCAAGGAGAGCAAGACCCAGGCTAGAGTGGGAGGAGTGAGGCCTGGCCCCAGCCCAGCATTCCAGGGCACCAAAGGAATGCAGTGACCAAGATAAGGGAGATTCCAAGGCAGCATGTTTAACAGCTCAGCATCACCCATCATCACAAACAAAACCTCCATAAGCGACCCCCTCTCTCCAGCTCCCTCCTGCCCCTGGTAGCCACTAATAAGGTTTGGTCTTGATGCATTCGCCTGTTCTTGTCTCTGGAGAGTAAGGTCATACAGTACATGTTCTTTAGTGAATGACTTATTTCACTCAGCATAATGTCTTCATTGGTCCTCCTAGTTGTAGCATGAGTCAGCACGTCTGCATCCCTCCTCCTGGCTGAGTAATCTCCCATTGTGTGTGTGGACCAAGGAGCCCTGGTTGTGTGTGGGTTACAAGTCCAACTGCTAACCCCAAGGTCAGCAGTTCAAAC